>NW_026734568.1:0-310335 GCF_949786415.1 Peromyscus eremicus | reverse complement strand
CTCTGCTTTTGAGAAAAGAGCACTCTTCTACTCTACTGTGTTTCCTATGGGGTCCGAACAGTCAGCTTGCTCACAACAAAAGAACTGTGCTTCCTACACACAGGGGCCATATCTAGTTCAACTCTGCTTAGGAAACTGACAAGAACAGTAGCTCCTCTTCAGTCCAATACACTGTACTTGATGGGAACAGACGCGAGTCCTCTTTGCACTGTGTGGGGCAATGGGAGCGCAATAGTGACTTTCCTTACCAGAAAACAACTCTAGCTCATAGGTCCAAAAACTGCATGTGATTCAACTCCATTTAGTACTGGGAAACAAACGCTAGCTCGCCTTACAAGAAACACATTCTGCTTTTGAGAAAAGAGCACTCTTCTACTCTACTGTGTTTCCTATAGGGCCAAAACAGTGAGCTTGCTCAGAACAAAAGAACTGTGCTTCCTACACACACGGCCATATCTAGTTCAATTCTGCTTAGGAAACTGACAAGAACAGTAGATCCTCTTCAGTCCAATACACTGTACATGCTGGGAACAGACGTCAGTGGTATTTGCCCTGTGTATGACAATGGGAGCGCAATAGTGACTCTTCTTACCAGAAAACAACTCTTGCTCGTAGGACCCGAAACTGCATGGGATTCAACTCCATTTCAGACTGGGAAACAAATACTAGCTCGCCTTACAAGAAACAAACTCTGCTTTTGAGAAAAGAGCACTCTTCTACTCTACTGTGTTTCCTATGGGGTCCGAACAGTCAGCTTGCTCAGAACAAAAGAACTGTGCTTCCTACACACAGGGGCCATATCTAGTTCAACTCTGCTTAGGAAACTGACAAGAACAGTAGCTCCTCTTCAGTCCAATACACTGTACTTGATGGGAACAGACGAGAGTCCTCTTTGCACTGTTTGGGGCAATGGGAGTGCAATAGTGACTTTCCTTACCAGAAAACAACTCTAGCTCATAGGTCCAAAAACTGCATGTGATTCAACTCCATTTAGTACTGGGAAACAAACGGTAGCTCTCCTTACAAGAAACACACTCTGCTTTTGAGAAAAGATCACTCTTCTACTCTACTGTGTTTCCTATAGGGCCAAAACAGTGAGCTTGCTCAGAACAAAAGAACTGTGCTTCCTACACACACGGCCATATCTAGTTCAATTCTGCTTAGGAAACTGACAAGAACAGTAGATCCTCTTCAGTCCAATACACTGTACATGCTGGGAACAAACGCCAGTGGTATTTGCCCTGTGTATGACAATGGGAGCGCAATACTGACTCTTCTTACCAGAAAACAACTCTTGCTCGTAGGACCAGAAACTGCATGTGATTCAACTCCATTTAGGACTAGGAAACAAATGCTAGCTCGCCTTACAAGAAACACACTCTGCTTTTGAGAAAAGAGCACTCTTCTACTCTACTCTGTTTCCTATGAGTTTGATCAGTGAGCTTACAGTACAAAAGAACTGTGCTTCCTACACACAGGGGCCATATCTAGTTCAACTCTGCTTAGGGAACTGACAAGAACAGTAGCTCCTCTTCAGTCCAATACACTGTACTTGATGGGAACAGACGCGAGTCCTCTTTGCACTGTGTGTGGCAATGGGAGCGCAATAGTGACTTTCCTTATCAGAAAACAACTCTAGCTCGTAGGTCCAAAAACTTCATGTGATTCAACTCCATTTAGGACTGGGAAACAAACGCTAGCTTGCCTTACAAGAAACTCACTCTGCTTTTGAGAAAAGAGCACTCTTCTACTCTACTGTGTTTCCTATAGGGCCAAAACAGTGAGCTTGCTCAGAACAAAAGAACTGTGCTTCCTACACACACGGCCATATCTAGTTCAATTCTGCTTAGGAAACTGACAAGAACAGTAGATCCTCTTCAGTCCAATATACTCTAAATGCTTGGAACAGACGCCAGTGCTATTTGCCCTGTGTATGTCAATGGGAGCGCAATAGTGACTTTCCTTACCAGAAAACATCTCTTGCTCGTAGGATCAAAAACTGCATGTGATTCAACTCCATTTATAACTGGGAAAAAACGCTAATTCCCTTACAATAAACACACTCTGCTTTTGAGAAAAGAGCACTCTTCTACTCTACAGTGATTCCTATGGGGACTGAACAGTGAGGTTGCTCAGAACAAAAGAACTGTGCTTCCTACACACACGGGCCATATCCAGTTCAATTCTGCTTAGGAAACTGACAAGAACAGTAGTTCCTCTTCAGTCCAATACACTGGACATGCATGGGACATTGCTAGTGCTATTTGCAATGTGTATGACAATGGGACCACAATAGTGACTCTTCTTACCAGAAAACAACTCTTGCTCATAGGACCACAAACTGCATGTGATTCAACTCCATTTAGGACTGCGAAACAAATGCTAGCTCGCCTTACAAGAAACACACTCCGCTTTTGAGAAAAGAGCACTCTTCTACTCTACTGTGTTTCCTTTGGGGTCCAAACAGTGAGCTTGCTCAGAACAAAAGAACTGTGCTTCCTACACACACGGGCTATATCTAGTTCAACTCTGCTTAGGAAACTGACAAGAACAGTAGCTCCTCTTAAGTCCAATACACTGTACTTGCTGGGAACAGACGCCAGTGCTATTTGCCTTGTGTATGACAATGGGAGTTCAATAGTGACTCTTCGTCCAGAAAAAAAACTCTTGATCGTAGGACCAGAAACTGCATGTGATTCAACTCCATTTAGGACTGGAAAACAAACGCTAGCTTGCCTACAAGAAAAACACTCTGCTTTTGAGAAAAGGGCACTCTTCTACTCTAATGTGTTTCCTATGGGTTCGATCAGTGAGCTTACAGTACAAAAGAACTGTGCTTCCTACACACACGGCCATATCTAGTTCAATTTTGCTTAGGAAACTAACAAGAACAGTAGATCCTCTTCAGTCCCATACACTGTACTTGCTGGGAACAGACGCGAGTGCTATTTGCACTGTATATGGCAATGGGAGTGAAATAGTGACTCTTCTTACCAGAAAACAACTCTTGCTCGTAGGACCAGAAACTGCATGTGATTCAACTCCTTTTAGGACGGAAAACAAACTCTAGCTCGCCTTACAAGAAACACTCTCTGCTATTGAGAAAAGAGCACTCTTCTGCTCTACAGTGTTTCCTATTGGGTCCGAACAGTGAGCTTGCTCAGAACAAAAGAACTGTGCTTCCTACACACACGGGCATATCTAGTTCAACTCTACTTAGGAAACTGACAAGAACAGTAGCTCCTCTTCAGTCCAATACACTGTACTTGCTGGGAACAGACGCGAGTGCTATTTGCACTGTGTATGTCAATGGGAGCGCAATAGTGTCTTTCCTTACCAGAAAACACCTCTAGCTCGTAGAACCAGAAACTACATGTGATTCAACTCCATTTAGGACTGGGAACCAAACGCTAGCTCGACTTACAGGAAACACTCTGCTTTGGAGAAAAGAACTCTCTTATACTCTACTGTGTTTCCTATAGGGCCAGAATAGTGAGCTTGCTCAGAACAAAAGAACTGTGCTTCCTACACACAGGGGCCATATCTAGTTCAAGTCTGCTTAGGAAACTGAGAAGAACAGTAGCTCATCTTCAGTCCAGTACAGTGTACTTGCTGGGAAGAGACGCGAGTGCTATTTGCACTATTTATGGCAATGGGAGCTCAATAGTGACTTTCCTTACCAGAAAACAACTCTTGCTCGTAGTATCAAAAACTGCATGTGATTCAACTCCATTTAGGACTGGGAAAAAAATGCTAGCTCGCCTTACAAGAAACACACTCTGATTTTGAGAAAAGAGCACTCTTCTACTCTACTGTGTTTCCTACAGGGCCAAAACAGTGAGCTTGCTCAGAACAAAAGAACTGTGCTTCCTACACACACGGCCATATCTAGTTCAATTCTGCTTAGGAAACTGACAAGAACAGTAGATCCTCTTCCGTCCCATACACTGTACTTGCTGGGAACAGACGCCAGTGCTATTTGCCCTAGTATGACAATAGGAGCACAATAGTGACTCTTCTTACCAGAAAACAACTCTTGCTCTTAGGAACAGAAACTGCATGTGATTCAACTCATATTTAGGACTGGGAAACAAACGCTAGCTCGCTTTATAAGAAAAACACTCTGCTTTTGAGAAAAGAGCACTCTTCTACTCTACTGTGTTTCCTATAGGGTCAGAATAGTGAGCATGCTCAGAACAAAAGAACTGTGTTTCCTACACACACAGGGTATATCTAGTTCAACTCTGCTTAGGAAACTGACAAGAACAGTAGCTCCTCTTCAGTCCAATACACTGTACATGCTGGGAACAGACGCCAGTGCTATATGCCCTGTGTATGATAATGGGAGCGCAATAGTGACTCTACTTACCAGAAAACAACTCTTGCTCGTAAAACCAGACACTGCATGTGATTCAACTCCATTTATAACTGGGAAACAAACGCTAGCTCACCTTACAAGAAACACACTCTGCTTCTCAGAAAAGAGCACTCTTCTACTCTACTGTGTTTCCTATAGGGCCAGAATAGTGAGCTTGCTCAGAACAAAAGAACTGTGCTTCCTACACACACGGGCCATATCTAGTTTAACTCCACTTAGGAAACTGACAAGAACAGTAGCTCCTCTTCAGTCCAATACACTGTACTTGCTGGGAACAACGCGAGAGCTATTTGCACTGTATATGGCAATTGGAGGGCAATAGTGACTCTTCTTACCAGTTAACATCTCTTGCTCTTAGGACCAGAAACTGCATGGGATTCAACTCCATTTCAGACTGGGAAACAAGCACTAGTTCGCCTTACAAGAAACACACTCTGCTTTGAGAAAAGAGCACTCTTCTACTCTTCTGTGTTTCCTATGGGGTCCTAACGGTCAGCTTGCTCAGAACAAAAGAACTTTGCTTCCTACACACAGGGGCCATATCTAGTTCAACTCTGCTTAGGAAACTGACAAGAACAGTAGCTCCTCTTCAGTCCAATACACTGTAAATGCTGGGAACAGACGCCAGTGCTATTTGCC
The DNA here is from genome assembly GCF_949786415.1 of Peromyscus eremicus. Taxonomy (NCBI): domain Eukaryota; kingdom Metazoa; phylum Chordata; class Mammalia; order Rodentia; family Cricetidae; genus Peromyscus; species Peromyscus eremicus. The sequence continues at coordinate 305,318 of NW_026734568.1, read as the reverse complement.
CTGTGTATGTCAATGGGAACACAATAGTGACTCTTCTTACCAGAAAACAACTCTTGCTAGTAGGACCAGAAACTTCATGGGATTCAACTCCATTTAGGACTGCGAAAGAAACGCTAGCTCGCCTTACAAGAAACACACTCTGCTTTTGAGAAAAGAGCACGCTTCTACTCTACAGTGATTCCTATGGGGTCTGAACAGTGAGCTTGCTCAGAACAAAAGAACTGTGCTTCCTACACACATGGGCCATATCCAGTTCAATTCTGCTTAGGAAACTGACAAGAACAGTAGATCCTCTTCAGTCCAATACACTGTACATGCAGGGGAAAGATACTAGTGCTATTTGCAATGTGTATGACAATGGGACCGCAATAGTGACTCTTCTAACCAGAAAATATCTCTTGCTCATAGGACCACAAACTGAATGTGATTCAACTCCATTTAGAACTGCGAAACAAACGCTAGCTCGCCTTACAAGAAACACACTCTGCTTTTGAGAAAAGAGCACTCTTCTACTCTACAGTGTTTCCTATGGGGTCCGAACAGTGAGCTTGCTCAGAACAAAAGAACTGTGCTTCCTACACACACGGGCCATATCTAGTTCAACTCTACTTAGGAAACTGACAAGAACAGTAGCTTCTCTTCAGTTCAATACACTGTACTTGCTGGGAACTGACGCGAGTGCTATTTGCACTGTGTATGTCAATGGGAGCGCAATAGTGACTTTCCTTACCAGAAAACAACTCTAGCTCGTAGGACCAGAAACTGCATGTGATTCAACTCTATTTAGGACTGGGAACCAAACGCTAGCTCGACTTACAAGAAACATACTCTGCTTTTGAGAAAAGAGCACTCTTCTACTCTACTGTGTTTCCTATAGGGCCAGAATAGTGAGCTTGCTCAGAAAAAAAGAACTGTGCTTCCTACACACAGGGGCCATATCTAGTTCAACTCTGCTTAGGAAACTGAGAAGAACAGTAGCTCATCTTCAATCCAATACAGTGTACTTGCTGGGAACAGACGCGAGTGCTATTTGCACTATGTATGGCAATGGGAGCTCAATAGTGACTTTCCTTACCAGAAAACAACTCTAGCTCTTAGGACCAAAAACTGCATGTGATTCAACTCCATTTAGTACTGGGAAACAAACGCTAGCTCGCCTTACAAGAAACACACTCTGCTTTTGAGAAAAGAGCACTCTTCTACTCTACTGTGTTTCCTATAGGGCCAAAACTGTGAGCTTGCTCAGAACAAAAGAACTGTGCTTCCTACACACACGGCCATATCTAGTTCAATTCTGCTTAGGAAACTGACAAGAACAGTAGATCCTCTTCAGTCCAATACACTGTACATGCTGGGAACAGACACCAGTGGTATTTGCCCTGTGTATGACAATGGGAGCGCAATAGTGACTCTTCTTACCAGAAAACAACTCTTGCTCGTAGGACCAGAAACTGCATGTGATTCAACTCCATTTAGGACTGGGAAACAAATGCTAGCTCGCCTTACAAGAAACACACTCTGCTTTTGAGAAAAGAGCACTCTTCTACTCTACTCTGTTTCCTATGAGTTCGATCAGTGAGCTTACAGTACAAAACAACTGTGCTTCCCTCACACAGGGGCCATATCTAGTTCAACTCTGCTTAGGAAACTGACAAAAACAGTAGCTCCTCTTCAGTCCAATACACTGTACTTGATGGGAACAGACGCGAGTCCTCTTTGCACTGTGTGTGGCAATGGGAGCGCAAAAGTGACTTTCCTTATCAGAAAACAACTCTAGCTCGTAGGTCCAAAAACTTCATGTGATTCAACTCCATTTAGGACTGGGAAACAAACCCTAGCTCGCCTTACAAGAAACTCACACTGCTTTTGAGAAAAGAGCACTCTTCTACTCTACTGTGTTTCCTATAAGGCCAAAACAGTGAGCTTACTCAGAACAAAAGAACTGTGCTTCCTACACACACGGCCATATCTAGTTCAATTCTGCTTAGGGAACTGACAAGAACAGTAGATCCTCTTCAGTCCAATATACTCTACACGCTGGGAACAGACGCCAGTGCTATTTGCCCTGTGTATGTCACTGGGAGCGCAATAGTGACTTTCCTTACCAGAAAACATCTCTTGCTCATAGGATCAAAAACTGCATGTGATTCAACTATATTTAGGACTGGGAAACAAACGCTAGCTTGCCTTACAAAAAACACACTCTGCTTTTGAGAAAAGATCACTCTTCTACTCTACTGTGTTTTCTATAGGGCCAGAACAGTGAGCTTGCTCAGAATAAAAGAACTGTGCTTCCTTCACACATGCCCATATCTAGTTCAATTCTGCTTAGGAAACTGACAAGAACAGTAGATCCTCTTCAGTCCAATACACTGTACATGCATGGGACATTGCTAGTGCTATTTGCAATGTGTATGACAATTGGACCGCAATAGTGACTCTTCTTACCAGAAAATATATCTTGCTCAAAGGACCACAAACTGCATGTGATTCAACTCCATTTAGGACTGCGAAACAAACGCTAGCTCGCCTTACAAGAAAAACACTCTGCTTTTGAGAAAAGAGCAGTCTTCTACTCTACTGTGTTTCCTATAGGGCCAGAATAGTGAGCTTGCTCAAAACAAAAGAACTGTGCTTCCTACACTCACGGGCTATATCTAGTTCAACTCTGCTTAGGAAACTGACAAGAACAGTAGCTCCTCTTCAGTCCAATACACTGTACATGCTGGGAACATACGCCAGTGCTATTTGCCCTGTGTATGATAATGGGAGCGCAATAGTAACTCTTCTTACCAGAAAACAACTCTTGCTCGTAGGATCAGAAACTGCATGTGATTCAACTCCATTTATAACTGGGAAAAAACGCTAGTTCGCCTTACAATAAACCCACTCTGCTTTTGAGAAAAGAGCACTCTTCTACTCTACAGTGATTCCTATGGGGTCTGAACAGTGAGCTTGCTCAGAACAAAAGAACTGTGCTTCCTACACACACAGGCCATATCCAGTTCAATTCTGCTTAGGAAACTGACAAGAACAGTAGATCCTCTTCAGTCCAATACACTGGACATGCATGGGACATTGCTAGTGCTATTTGCAATGTGTATGACAATGGGACCGCAATAGTGACTCTTCTTACCAGAAAACAACTCTTGCTCATAGGACCACAAACTGCATGTGATTCAACTCTATTTAGGACTGCGAAACAAAGGCTAGCTCGCCTTACAAGAAACACACTCCGCTTTTGAGAAAAGAGCACTCTTCTACTCTACTGTGTTTCCTTTGGGGTCCAAACAGTGAGCTTGCTCAGAACAAAAGAACTGTGCTTCCTACACACACGGGCTATATCTAGTTCAACTCTGCTTAGGAAACTGACAAGAACAGTAGCTCCTCTTCAGTCCAATACACTGTACTTGCTGGGAACAGACGCCAGTGCTATTTGCCTTGTGTATGACAATGGGAGTTCAATAGTGACTCTTCATCCAGAAAAAAACCTCTTGATCATAGGACCTGAAACTGCATGTGAGTCAACTCCATTTAGGACTGCGCAACAAACGCTAGCTTGCCTACAAGAAAAACACTCTGCTTTTGAGAAAAGGGCACTCTTCTACTCTAATGTGTTTCCTATGGGTTCGATCAGTGAGCTTACAGTACAAAAGAACTGTGCTTCCTACACACACGGGCCATATCTAGTTCAACTCTGCTTAGGAAACAGACAAGAACAATAGCTCCTCTTCAGTCCAATACACTGTACTTGATGGGAACAGACGCGAGTCCTCTTTGCACCCTGTGTGGCAATGGGAGCCCAATAGTGATTTTCCTTACCAGAAAACAACTCTTGCTCGTAGGATCAAAAACTGCATGTGATTCAACTCCATTTAGGACTGGGAAACAAACGCTAGCTCCCCTTACAAGAAACACACTCTGCTTTTGAGAAAAGATCACTCTTCTACTCTACTGTGTTTCCTATAGGGCCAGAACAGTGAGCTTACTCAGAACAAAAGAACTGTGCTTCCTACACACACGGCCATATCTAGTTCAATTTTGCTTAGGAAACTAACAAGAACAGTAGATCCTCTTCAGTCCCATACACTGTACTTGCTGGGAACAGACGCGAGTGCTATTTGCACTGTATATGGCAATGGGAGTGAAATAGTGACTCTTCTTACCAGAAAACAACTCTTGCTCGTAGGACCAGAAACTGCATGTGATTCAACTCCTTTTAGGACGGAAAACAAATGCTAGCTCGCCTTACAAGAAACACTCTCTGCTTTTGAGAAAAGAGCACTCTTCTACTCTACAGTGTTTCCTATGGGGTCCGAACAGTGAGCTTGCTCAGAACAAAAGAACTGTGCTTCCTACACACTCGGGCCATATCTAGTTCAACTCTACTTAGGAAACTGACAAAAACAGTAGCTCCTCTTCAGTCCAATACACTGTACTTGCTGGGAACAGACGTGAGTGCTATTTGCACTGTGTATGTCAATGGGAGCGCAATAGTGACTTTCCTTACCAGAAAACAACTCTAGCTCGTAGAACCAGAAACTGCATGTGATTCAACTCCATTTAGGACTGGGAACCAAACGCTAGCTCGACTTACAGGAAACACTCTGCTTTGGAGAAAAGAACTCTCTTCTACTCTACTGTGTTTCCTATAGGGCCAGAATAGTGAGCTTGCTCAGAACAAAAGAACTGTGCTTCCTACACACAGGGGCCATATCTAGTTCAACTCTGCTTAGGAAACTGACAAGAACAGTAGCTCATCTTCAGTCCAGTACAGTGTACTTGCTGGGAACAGACGCCAGTGCTATTTGCACTATGTATGGCAATGGGAGCTCAATAGTGACTTTCCTTACCAGAAAACAACTCTTGCTCGTAGTATCAAAAACTGCATGTGATTCAACTCCATTTCGGACTGGGAAAAAAATGCTAGCTCGCCTTACAAGAAACACACTCTGCTTTTGATAAAAGAGCACTCTTCTACTCTACTGTGTTTCCTACAGGGCCAAAACAGTGAGCTTGCTCAGAACAAAAGAACTGTGCTTCCTACACACACGGCCATATCTAGTTCAATTCTGCTTAGGAAACTGACAAGAACAGTAGATCCTCTTCCGTCCCATACACTGTACTTGCTGGGAACAGACTCCAGTGCTATTTGCCCTGTGTATGACAATGGGAGCACAATAGTGACTCTTCTTACCAGAAAACAACTCTTGCTCTTAGGAACAGAAACTGCATGTGATTCAACTCATATTTAGGACTGGGAAACAAACGCTAGCTCGCTTTATAAGAAAAACACTCTGCTTTTGAGAAAAGAGCACTCTTCTACTCTACTGTGTTTCCTAAAGGGTCAGAATAGTGAGCATGCTCAGAACAAAAGAACTGTGTTTCCTACACACACAGCGTATATCTAGTTCAACTCTGCTTAGGAAACTGACAAGAACAGTAGCTCCTCTTCAGTCCAATACACTGTACATGCTGGGAACAGACGCCAGTGCTATATGCCCTGTGTATGATAATGGGAGCGCAATAGTGACTCTACTTACCAGAAAACAACTCTTGCTCGTAAAACCAGACACTGCATGTGATTCAACTCCATTTATAACTGGGAAACAAACGCTAGCTCACCTTACAAGAAACACACTCTGCTTCTCAGAAAAGAGCACTCTTCTACTCTACTGTGTTTCCTATAGGGCCAGAATAGTGAGCTTGCTCAGAACAAAAGAACTGTGCTTCCTACACACACGGGCCATATCTAGTTTAACTCCACTTAGGAAACTGACAAGAACAGTAGCTCCTCTTCAGTCCAATACACTGTACTTGCTGGGAACAATGCGAGAGCTATTTGCACTGTATATGGCAATTGGAGGGCAATAGTGACTCTTCTTACCAGTTAACATCTCTTGCTCTTAGGACCAGAAACTGCATGGGATTCAACTCCATTTCAGACTGGGAAACAAGCACTAGTTCGCCTTACAAGAAACACACTCTGCTTTGAGAAAAGAGCACTCTTCTACTCTTCTGTGTTTCCTATGGGGTCCTAACGGTCAGCTTGCTCAGAACAAAAGAACTTTGCTTCCTACACACAGGGGCCATATCTAGTTCAACTCTGCTTAGGAAACTGACAAGAACAGTAGCTCCTCTTCAGTCCAATACACTGTAAATGCTGGGAACAGACGCCAGTGCTATTTGCCCTGTGTATGTCAATGGGAACACAATAGTGACTCTTCTTACCAGAAAACAACTCTTGCTAGTAGGACCAGAAACTTCATGGGATTCAACTCCATTTAGGACTGCGAAAGAAACGCTAGCTCGCCTTACAAGAAACACACTCTGCTTTTGAGAAAAGAGCACGCTTCTACTCTACAGTGATTCCTATGGGGTCTGAACAGTGAGCTTGCTCAGAACAAAAGAACTGTGCTTCCTACACACATGGGCCATATCCAGTTCAATTCTGCTTAGGAAACTGACAAGAACAGTAGATCCTCTTCAGTCCAATACACTGTACATGCAGGGGAAAGATACTAGTGCTATTTGCAATGTGTATGACAATGGGACCGCAATAGTGACTCTTCTAACCAGAAAATATCTCTTGCTCATAGGACCACAAACTGAATGTGATTCAACTCCATTTAGAACTGCGAAACAAACGCTAGCTCGCCTTACAAGAAACACACTCTGCTTTTGAGAAAAGAGCACTCTTCTACTCTACAGTGTTTCCTATGGGGTCCGAACAGTGAGCTTGCTCAGAACAAAAGAACTGTGCTTCCTACACACACGGGCCATATCTAGTTCAACTCTACTTAGGAAACTGACAAGAACAGTAGCTTCTCTTCAGTTCAATACACTGTACTTGCTGGGAACTGACGCGAGTGCTATTTGCACTGTGTATGTCAATGGGAGCGCAATAGTGACTTTCCTTACCAGAAAACAACTCTAGCTCGTAGGACCAGAAACTGCATGTGATTCAACTCTATTTAGGACTGGGAACCAAACGCTAGCTCGACTTACAAGAAACATACTCTGCTTTTGAGAAAAGAGCACTCTTCTACTCTACTGTGTTTCCTATAGGGCCAGAATAGTGAGCTTGCTCAGAAAAAAAGAACTGTGCTTCCTACACACAGGGGCCATATCTAGTTCAACTCTGCTTAGGAAACTGAGAAGAACAGTAGCTCATCTTCAATCCAATACAGTGTACTTGCTGGGAACAGACGCGAGTGCTATTTGCACTATGTATGGCAATGGGAGCTCAATAGTGACTTTCCTTACCAGAAAACAACTCTAGCTCTTAGGACCAAAAACTGCATGTGATTCAACTCCATTTAGTACTGGGAAACAAACGCTAGCTCGCCTTACAAGAAACACACTCTGCTTTTGAGAAAAGAGCACTCTTCTACTCTACTGTGTTTCCTATAGGGCCAAAACTGTGAGCTTGCTCAGAACAAAAGAACTGTGCTTCCTACACACACGGCCATATCTAGTTCAATTCTGCTTAGGAAACTGACAAGAACAGTAGATCCTCTTCAGTCCAATACACTGTACATGCTGGGAACAGACACCAGTGGTATTTGCCCTGTGTATGACAATGGGAGCGCAATAGTGACTCTTCTTACCAGAAAACAACTCTTGCTCGTAGGACCAGAAACTGCATGTGATTCAACTCCATTTAGGACTGGGAAACAAATGCTAGCTCGCCTTACAAGAAACACACTCTGCTTTTGAGAAAAGAGCACTCTTCTACTCTACTCTGTTTCCTATGAGTTCGATCAGTGAGCTTACAGTACAAAACAACTGTGCTTCCCTCACACAGGGGCCATATCTAGTTCAACTCTGCTTAGGAAACTGACAAAAACAGTAGCTCCTCTTCAGTCCAATACACTGTACTTGATGGGAACAGACGCGAGTCCTCTTTGCACTGTGTGTGGCAATGGGAGCGCAAAAGTGACTTTCCTTATCAGAAAACAACTCTAGCTCGTAGGTCCAAAAACTTCATGTGATTCAACTCCATTTAGGACTGGGAAACAAACCCTAGCTCGCCTTACAAGAAACTCACACTGCTTTTGAGAAAAGAGCACTCTTCTACTCTACTGTGTTTCCTATAAGGCCAAAACAGTGAGCTTACTCAGAACAAAAGAACTGTGCTTCCTACACACACGGCCATATCTAGTTCAATTCTGCTTAGGGAACTGACAAGAACAGTAGATCCTCTTCAGTCCAATATACTCTACACGCTGGGAACAGACGCCAGTGCTATTTGCCCTGTGTATGTCACTGGGAGCGCAATAGTGACTTTCCTTACCAGAAAACATCTCTTGCTCATAGGATCAAAAACTGCATGTGATTCAACTATATTTAGGACTGGGAAACAAACGCTAGCTTGCCTTACAAAAAACACACTCTGCTTTTGAGAAAAGATCACTCTTCTACTCTACTGTGTTTTCTATAGGGCCAGAACAGTGAGCTTGCTCAGAATAAAAGAACTGTGCTTCCTTCACACATGCCCATATCTAGTTCAATTCTGCTTAGGAAACTGACAAGAACAGTAGATCCTCTTCAGTCCAATACACTGTACATGCATGGGACATTGCTAGTGCTATTTGCAATGTGTATGACAATTGGACCGCAATAGTGACTCTTCTTACCAGAAAATATATCTTGCTCAAAGGACCACAAACTGCATGTGATTCAACTCCATTTAGGACTGCGAAACAAACGCTAGCTCGCCTTACAAGAAAAACACTCTGCTTTTGAGAAAAGAGCAGTCTTCTACTCTACTGTGTTTCCTATAGGGCCAGAATAGTGAGCTTGCTCAAAACAAAAGAACTGTGCTTCCTACACTCACGGGCTATATCTAGTTCAACTCTGCTTAGGAAACTGACAAGAACAGTAGCTCCTCTTCAGTCCAATACACTGTACATGCTGGGAACATACGCCAGTGCTATTTGCCCTGTGTATGATAATGGGAGCGCAATAGTAACTCTTCTTACCAGAAAACAACTCTTGCTCGTAGGATCAGAAACTGCATGTGATTCAACTCCATTTATAACTGGGAAAAAACGCTAGTTCGCCTTACAATAAACCCACTCTGCTTTTGAGAAAAGAGCACTCTTCTACTCTACAGTGATTCCTATGGGGTCTGAACAGTGAGCTTGCTCAGAACAAAAGAACTGTGCTTCCTACACACACAGGCCATATCCAGTTCAATTCTGCTTAGGAAACTGACAAGAACAGTAGATCCTCTTCAGTCCAATACACTGGACATGCATGGGACATTGCTAGTGCTATTTGCAATGTGTATGACAATGGGACCGCAATAGTGACTCTTCTTACCAGAAAACAACTCTTGCTCATAGGACCACAAACTGCATGTGATTCAACTCTATTTAGGACTGCGAAACAAAGGCTAGCTCGCCTTACAAGAAACACACTCCGCTTTTGAGAAAAGAGCACTCTTCTACTCTACTGTGTTTCCTTTGGGGTCCAAACAGTGAGCTTGCTCAGAACAAAAGAACTGTGCTTCCTACACACACGGGCTATATCTAGTTCAACTCTGCTTAGGAAACTGACAAGAACAGTAGCTCCTCTTCAGTCCAATACACTGTACTTGCTGGGAACAGACGCCAGTGCTATTTGCCTTGTGTATGACAATGGGAGTTCAATAGTGACTCTTCATCCAGAAAAAAACCTCTTGATCATAGGACCTGAAACTGCATGTGAGTCAACTCCATTTAGGACTGCGCAACAAACGCTAGCTTGCCTACAAGAAAAACACTCTGCTTTTGAGAAAAGGGCACTCTTCTACTCTAATGTGTTTCCTATGGGTTCGATCAGTGAGCTTACAGTACAAAAGAACTGTGCTTCCTACACACACGGGCCATATCTAGTTCAACTCTGCTTAGGAAACAGACAAGAACAATAGCTCCTCTTCAGTCCAATACACTGTACTTGATGGGAACAGACGCGAGTCCTCTTTGCACCCTGTGTGGCAATGGGAGCCCAATAGTGATTTTCCTTACCAGAAAACAACTCTTGCTCGTAGGATCAAAAACTGCATGTGATTCAACTCCATTTAGGACTGGGAAACAAACGCTAGCTCCCCTTACAAGAAACACACTCTGCTTTTGAGAAAAGATCACTCTTCTACTCTACTGTGTTTCCTATAGGGCCAGAACAGTGAGCTTACTCAGAACAAAAGAACTGTGCTTCCTACACACACGGCCATATCTAGTTCAATTTTGCTTAGGAAACTAACAAGAACAGTAGATCCTCTTCAGTCCCATACACTGTACTTGCTGGGAACAGACGCGAGTGCTATTTGCACTGTATATGGCAATGGGAGTGAAATAGTGACTCTTCTTACCAGAAAACAACTCTTGCTCGTAGGACCAGAAACTGCATGTGATTCAACTCCTTTTAGGACGGAAAACAAATGCTAGCTCGCCTTACAAGAAACACTCTCTGCTTTTGAGAAAAGAGCACTCTTCTACTCTACAGTGTTTCCTATGGGGTCCGAACAGTGAGCTTGCTCAGAACAAAAGAACTGTGCTTCCTACACACTCGGGCCATATCTAGTTCAACTCTACTTAGGAAACTGACAAAAACAGTAGCTCCTCTTCAGTCCAATACACTGTACTTGCTGGGAACAGACGTGAGTGCTATTTGCACTGTGTATGTCAATGGGAGCGCAATAGTGACTTTCCTTACCAGAAAACAACTCTAGCTCGTAGAACCAGAAACTGCATGTGATTCAACTCCATTTAGGACTGGGAACCAAACGCTAGCTCGACTTACAGGAAACACTCTGCTTTGGAGAAAAGAACTCTCTTCTACTCTACTGTGTTTCCTATAGGGCCAGAATAGTGAGCTTGCTCAGAACAAAAGAACTGTGCTTCCTACACACAGGGGCCATATCTAGTTCAACTCTGCTTAGGAAACTGACAAGAACAGTAGCTCATCTTCAGTCCAGTACAGTGTACTTGCTGGGAACAGACGCCAGTGCTATTTGCACTATGTATGGCAATGGGAGCTCAATAGTGACTTTCCTTACCAGAAAACAACTCTTGCTCGTAGTATCAAAAACTGCATGTGATTCAACTCCATTTCGGACTGGGAAAAAAATGCTAGCTCGCCTTACAAGAAACACACTCTGCTTTTGATAAAAGAGCACTCTTCTACTCTACTGTGTTTCCTACAGGGCCAAAACAGTGAGCTTGCTCAGAACAAAAGAACTGTGCTTCCTACACACACGGCCATATCTAGTTCAATTCTGCTTAGGAAACTGACAAGAACAGTAGATCCTCTTCCGTCCCATACACTGTACTTGCTGGGAACAGACTCCAGTGCTATTTGCCCTGTGTATGACAATGGGAGCACAATAGTGACTCTTCTTACCAGAAAACAACTCTTGCTCTTAGGAACAGAAACTGCATGTGATTCAACTCATATTTAGGACTGGGAAACAAACGCTAGCTCGCTTTATAAGAAAAACACTCTGCTTTTGAGAAAAGAGCACTCTTCTACTCTACTGTGTTTCCTAAAGGGTCAGAATAGTGAGCATGCTCAGAACAAAAGAACTGTGTTTCCTACACACACAGCGTATATCTAGTTCAACTCTGCTTAGGAAACTGACAAGAACAGTAGCTCCTCTTCAGTCCAATACACTGTACATGCTGGGAACAGACGCCAGTGCTATATGCCCTGTGTATGATAATGGGAGCGCAATAGTGACTCTACTTACCAGAAAACAACTCTTGCTCGTAAAACCAGACACTGCATGTGATTCAACTCCATTTATAACTGGGAAACAAACGCTAGCTCACCTTACAAGAAACACACTCTGCTTCTCAGAAAAGAGCACTCTTCTACTCTACTGTGTTTCCTATAGGGCCAGAATAGTGAGCTTGCTCAGAACAAAAGAACTGTGCTTCCTACACACACGGGCCATATCTAGTTTAACTCCACTTAGGAAACTGACAAGAACAGTAGCTCCTCTTCAGTCCAATACACTGTACTTGCTGGGAACAATGCGAGAGCTATTTGCACTGTATATGGCAATTGGAGGGCAATAGTGACTCTTCTTACCAGTTAACATCTCTTGCTCTTAGGACCAGAAACTGCATGGGATTCAACTCCATTTCAGACTGGGAAACAAGCACTAGTTCGCCTTACAAGAAACACACTCTGCTTTGAGAAAAGAGCACTCTTCTACTCTACTGTGTTTCCTATGGGGTCCTAACGGTCAGCTTGCTCAGAACAAAAGAACTTTGCTTCCTACACACAGGGGCCATATCTAGTTCAACTCTGCTTAGGAAACTGACAAGAACAGTAGCTCCTCTTCAGTCCAATACACTGTACTTAATGGGAACAGACACGAGTCCTCTGTGCACTGTGTGTGGCAATGGGAGCGCAATAGTGACTTTCCTTACCAGAAAACAACTCTAGCTCGTAGGACCAAAAACTGCATGTGATTCAACTCCATTTAGGACTGGGAAACAAACGATAGCTCGCCTTACAAGAAACACACTCTGCTTTTGAGAAAAGAGCACTCTTCTACTCTACTGTGTTTCCTATAGTGCCAGAATAGTGAGCTTGCTCAGAACAAAAGAACTGTGCTTCCTACACACAAGGGCAATATCTAGGTCAATTCTGCTTACGAAACTGACAAGAACAGTAGCTCCTCTTCAGTCCAATACACTGTACTTGATGGGAACAGAGGCGAGTGCTATTAGCACTGTGTATGGCAATGGGAGCGCAATAGTGACTTTCCTTACCAGAAAAAAACTCTTGCTCGTAGGACCAGAAACTGCATGTGATTCAACTCCATTTAGGACTGCGAAACAAACGCTAGCTCACCTTACAAGAAACACACTCTGCTTTTGAGAAAAGAGCACTCTTCTACTCTACAGTGTTTCCTATGTTGTCCAAACAGTGAGCTTTCTCAGAACAAAAGAACTTTGCTTCCTACACACACGGGCCATATCTAGTTCAACTTTACTTAGGAAACTTACAAGAACAGTAGCTCCTCTTCAGTCCAATACACTGTACTTGCTGGGAACAGACGCGAGTGCTATTTGCACTGTTTTTGTCAATGGGAGCGCAATAGTGACTTTCCATACCAAAAAACAACTCTAGCTCGTAGGACCAGAAACTGCATGTCATTCAACTCCATTTAGGACTGGGAAACAAACGCTAGCTCGCCTTACCAGAAGCACACTCTGCTTTTGAGAAAAGAGCACTCTTCTACTCTACTGTGTTTCCTATAGGGCCAGAATAGTGAGCTTGCTCAGAACAAAAGAACTGTGCTTCCTACACACAGGGGCCATATCTAGTTCAACTCTGCTTAGGAAACTGAGAAGAACAGTAGATCACCTTCAGTCCAATACAGTGTACTTGCTGGGAACAGATGCGAGTGCTATTTGCACTATGTATGGCAATGGGAGCTCAATAGTGACTTTCCTTACCAGAAAACAACTCTAGTTCGTAGGACCAAAAACTGCATGTGATTCTACTCCATTTAGGACTGGGAAACAAACGCTAGCTCGCCTTACAAGAAACAAACTCTGCTTTTGAGAAAAGAGCACTCTTCTACTCTACTGTGTTTCCTACAGGTCCAAAACAGTGAGCTTGCTCAGAACAAAAGAACTGTGCTTCCTACACACAAGGCCATATCTAGTTCAATTCTGCTTATGAAACTGACAAGAACAGTAGATCCTCTTCCGTCCCATACACTGTACTTGCTGGGAACAGACTCCAGTGCTATTTGCCCTGTGTATGACAATGGGAGCACAATAGTGACTCTTCTTACCAGAAAACAACTCTTGCTCTTAGGACCAGAAACTGCACGTGATTCAACTCCATTTCTGACTGGAAACAAACGCTAGCTCGCTTTACAAGAAAAACACTCTGCTTTTGAGAAAAGAGCACTCTTCTACTCTACTCTGTTTCCTATAGGGCCAGAATAGTGAGCTTGCTCAGAACAAAAGAAGTGTGCTTCCTACACTCACGGGCTATATCTAGTCCAACTCTGCTTAGGAAACTGAAAAAGAACAGTAGCTCCTCTTCAATCCAATACACTGTACATGCTGGGAACAGACGCCAGTGCTATATGCCCTGTGTATGATAATGGGAGCGCAATAGTGACTCTTCTTACCAGAAAACAACTCTTGCTCGTAGGACCAGAAACTGCATGTGATACAACTCCATTTAGGACTGCGAAACAAACGCTAGCTCGCCTTACAAGAAACACACTCTGCTTTTGAGAAAAGAGCACTCTTCTACTCTACAGTGATTCCTATGGGGTCTGAAAAGTGAGCTTGCTCAGAACAAAAGAACTGTGCTTCCTACACACACGGGCCATATCCAGTTCAATTCTGCTTAGGAAACTGACAAGAACAGTAGATCCTCTTCAGTCCAATACACTGTACCTTCTTGGCACAGATGCTAGTGCTATTTGCAATGTGTATGACAATGGGACCACAATAGTGACTCTTCTTACCAGCAAACATCTCTTGCTCATAGGACCACAAACTGCATGTGATTCAACTCCATTTAGGACTGCGAAACAAACGCTAGCTCGCCTAACAAGAAACACACTCTGCTTTTGAGAAAAGAGCACTCTTCTACTCTACTCTGTTTCCTTTGGGGTCCAAACAGTGAGCTTGCTCAGAACAAAAGAACTGTGGTTCCTAACACACGGGCTATATCTAGTTCAACTCTGCTTAGGAAACTGACAAGAACAGTAGCTCCCCTTCAGTACAATACACTGTACTTGCTGGGAACAGACGCCAGTGCTATTTGCCTTGTGTATGACAATAGGAGTTCAATAGTGACTCTTCTTCCAGAAAAAAAACTCTTGCTCATAGGACAAGAAACTGCATGTGATTCAACTCCATTTAGGACTGCGCAACAAACGCTACCTTGCCTTACAAGAAAAACACTCTGCTTTTGAGAAAAGGGCACTCTTCTACTCTAATGTGTTTCCTATGGGTTCAATCAGTGAGCTTACAGTACAAAAGAACTGTGCTTCCTACACACGGGCCATATCTAGTTCAACTCTACTTAGGAAACTGACAAGAACAGTAGCTCCTCTTCAGTCCAATACACTGTACTTGCTGGGAACTGACGCGAGTGAATTTTGCACTGTGTATGTCAATGGGAGCGCAATAGTGACTTTCCTTACCAGAAAACAACTCTAGCTCATAGGACCAGAAACTGCATGTGATTCAACTCTATTTAGGACTGGGAACCAAACGCTAGCTCGACTTACAAGAAACACACTCTGCTTTTGAGAAAAGAGCACTCTTCTACTCTACTGTGTTTCCTATAGGGCCAGAATAGTGAGTTCCTCAGAAAAAAAGAACTGTGCTTCCTACACACAGGGGCCATATCTAGTTCAACTCTGCTTAGGAAACTGAGAAGAACAGTAGCTCATCATCAGTCCAATACAGTGTACTTGCTGGGAACAGACGCGAGTGCTATTTGCACTATGTATGGCAATGGGAGCTCAATAGTGACTTTCCTTACCAGAAAACAACTCTAGTTCGTAGGACCAAAAACTGCATGTGATTCAACTCCATTTAGGACTAGGAAATAAACGCTAGCTAGCCTTACAAGAAACACACTCTGCTTTTGAGAAAAGAGCACTCTTCTAGTCTAATGTGTTTTTTGTAAGGCCAGAATAGTGAGCTTGCACAAAACAAAAGAACTGTGCTTCCTACACACACCGACTATATCTAGTTCAACTCTGCTTAGGAAACTGACATGAACAGTAGATCCTCTTCAGTCCAATACACTGTATATGCTGGGAACAGACGCCAGTGCTATTTGCCCTGTGTATGACAATGGGAGCGCAATAGTGACTCTTCTTACCAGAAGACAACTCTTGCTCGTAGGACCAGACACTGCACGTGATTCAACTCCATTTAGGACTGGGAAACAAACACTAGCTTGCCTTAGAAGAAACACACGTTGCTTTTGAGAAAAGATCACTCTTCTAATCTACTGTGTTTCCTATAGGGCCAGAACAGTGAGCTTGCTCAGAACAAAGAACTGTGCTTCCTACACACACGGGCCATATCTAGTTTAACTCTGCTTATGAATCTGACAAGAACAGTAGCTCCTCTTCAGTCCAATACACTGTACTTGCTCGGCACAGACGCGAGAGCTATTTGCACTGTATATGGCAATGGGAGCACAATAGTGACTCTTCTTACCAGAAAACATCTCTTGCTCGTAGGAACGGAAACTGCATGGGATTCAACTCCATTTCAGACTGGGAAACAAACACTAGCTCGCCTTACAAGAAACACACTCTGCTTTTGAGAAAAGAGCACTCTTCTACTCTTGTGTTTCCTATGGGGTCCGAACAGTCAGCTTGCTCAGAACAAAAGAACTGTGCTTCCTACACACAGGGGCCATATCTAGTTCAACTCTGCTTAGGAAACTGACAAGAACAGTAGCTCCTCTTCAGTCCAATACACTGTACTTGATGGGAACAGACGCGAGTCCTCTTTGCACTGTGTGTGGCAATGGGAGCGCAATAGTGACTTTCCTTACCAGAAAACAAGTCTTGCTCTTAGGATCAAAAACTACATGTGATTCAACTCCATTTAGGACTGCGAAACAAACTCTAGCTCGCCTTAAAAGAAACACACTCTGCTTTGGAGAAAAGATCACTCTTCTACTCTACTGTGTTTCCTTTGGGGTCCAAACAGTGAGCTTCTTCAGAACAAAAGAACTGTGCTTCGTACACACACGGGCTATATCTAGTTCAACTCTGCTTAGGAAACTGACAAGAACAGTAGCTCCTCTTCAGTCCAATACACTGTACTTGGTGGGAACAGACGCCAGTGCTATTTGCCCTGTGTATGAATGGGAGTTCAATAGTGACTCTTCTTACCAGAAAAAAAAACTCTTGAACGTAGGACCAGAAACTGCATGTGATTCAACTCCATTTAGGACTGCGCAACAAACGCTACCTTGCCTTACAAGAAAAACACTCTGCTTTTGAGAAAAGGGCACTCTTCTACTCTAATGTGTTTCCTATGGGTTCGATCAGTGAGCTTACAATACAAAAGAACTGTGCTTCCTACACACACGGGCCATATCTAGTTCAATTCTCCTGAGGAAACTGATAAGAACAGTTGATCCTCTTCAGTCCAATACACTGTACTTGATGGGAACAGACGCGAGTCCTCTTTGCAATGTATATGGCAATGGGAGCGAAATAGTGACTCTTCTTACCAGAAAACAACTCTTGCTCCTAGGACCAGAAACTGCATGTGATTCAACTCCTTTTAGGACGGGAAACAAACGCTAGCTCGCCTTACAAGAAACACTCTCTGCTTTTGAGAAAAGAGCACTCTTCTACTCTACTGTATTTCCTATAGGACAGGAATAGTGAGCTTGCTCAGAACAAAAGAACTGTGCTTCCTACACACACGGCCATATCTAGTTCAATTCTTCTTAGGAAACTGACAAGAAGAGTAGATCCTCTTCAGTCCAATACACTGTACATGCTGGAAACAGACGCGAGTGCTATTTGCCCTGTGTATGACAATGGGAGCTCAATAGTGACTCTTCTTACCAGAAAAAATCTCTTGCTCGTAGGACCAGAAACTGCTTGTGATTCAACTCCATTTATAACTGGGAAACAAACGCTAGCTCGCCTTACAATAAACACACTCTGCTTTTGAGAAAAGAGCACTCTTCTAGTCTAATGTGTTTTTTGTAGGGCCAGAATAGTGCCCTTGCTCAGAACAAAAGAACTGTGCTTCCTACACACACCAACACTCTTCTACTCTACAGTGATTCCTATGGGGTCTGAACAGTGAGCTTGCTCAGAACAAAAGAACTGTGCTTCTTACACACACGGGCTATATCTAGTTCAACTCTGCTTAGGAAACTGACAAGAACAGTAGCTCCTCTTCAGTCCAATACACTGTACTTGCTGGGAATAGACACCAGTGCTATTTGCCCTGTGTATGACAATGGGAGTTCAATAGTGACTCTTCTTACCAGAAAAAAAAACTCTTGCTCGTAGGACCAGAAACTGCATGTGATTCAACTCCATTTAGGACTGCGCAACAAACACTAGCTTGCCTTACAAGAAAAACACTCTGCTTTTGAGAAAAGGGCACTCTTCTACTCTAATGTGTTTCCTATGGGTTCGATCAGTGAGCTTACAGTACAAAAGAACTGTGCTTCCTACACACACGGGCCATATCTAGTTCAAATCTGCTTAGGAAACTGACAAGAACAGTAGCTCCTCTTCAGTCCAATACATTGTACTTGATGGGAACAGACGCGAGTCCTCTTTGCACTGTGTGTGGCAATGGGTGGGCAATAGTGATTTTCCTTACCAGAAAACAACTCTTGCTCGTAGGATCAAAAACTGCATGTGATTCAACTCCATTTAGGACTGGGAAACAAACACTAGCTCGCCTTACAAGAAACACACTTTGCATTTGAGAAAAGATCACTCTTCTAATCTACTGTTTTTCCTATAGGGCCAGAACAGTGAGCTTGCTCAGAACAAAAGAACTGTGCTTCCTACACACACGGGCCATATCTAGGACAGGAAACAAACGCTAGCTCGCCTTACAAGAAACACTCTCTGCTTTTGAGAAAAGAGTAGTCTTCTACTCTACTGTATTTCCTATAGGACGAGATTAGTGAGCTTGCTCAGAACAAAAGAACTGTGCTTCCTACACACACGAGCTATATCTAGTTCAACTCTGCTTAGGAAACTGACAAGAACAGTAGCTCCTCTTCAGTCCAATACACTGTACTTGGTGGGAACAGACGCCAGTGCTATTTGCCCTGTGTATGACAATGGGAGCTCAATAGTGACTCTTCTTACCAAAAAACAACTCTTGCTCGTAGGACCAGACACTGCATGTGATTCAACTCCATTTAGGTCTGGGAAACAAACACTAGCTCGCCTTACAAGAAACACACTTTGCTTTTGAGAAAAGATCACTCTTCTAATCTACTGTTTTTCCTATATGGCCAGAACAGTGAGCTTGCTCAGAACAAAAGAACTGTGCTTCCTACACACACGGGCCATATCTAGTTTAACTCCACTTAGGAAACTGACAAGAACAGTAGATCCTCTTCAGTCCAATACACTGTACTTGATGGGAACAGACGTGAGTCCTCTTTGCACTGTGTGTGGCAATGGGAGCGCAATAGTGACTTTCCTTACCAGAAAACAACACTTGCTCGTAGGATCAAAAACTACATGTGATTCAACTCCATTTAGGATTGGGAAACAAACGCTAGCTCGCCTTACAAGAAACACACTCTGCTTTTGAGAAAAGATCACTCTTCTACTCTACTGTGTTTCCTATAGGACCAGAATAGTGAGCTTGCTCAGAACAAAAGAACTGTGCTTCCTACACACAGGGGCCATATCTAGTTCAACTCTGCTTAGGAAACTGAGAAGAACAGTAGCTCATCTACAGTCCAATACAGTGTACTTGCTGGGAACAGACGCGAGTGCTATTTGCACTATGTATGGCAATGGGATCTCAATAGTGACTTTCCTTACCAGAAAACAACTCTAGCTCGTAGGACCAAAAACTGCATGTGATTCAACTCCATTTATGACTGGGAAACAAACTCTAGCTCCCCGTACAAGAAACACACTCTGCTTTTGAGAAAAGAGCACTCTTCTACTCTACTGTGTTTCCTACAGGGCCAAAACAGTGAGCTTGCTCAAAACAAAAGAACTGTGCTTCCTACACACACGGCCATATCTAGTTCAATTCTGCTTAAGAAACTGACAAGAACAGTAGATCCTCTTCCGTCCCATACACTGTACTTGCTAGGAACAGACGCCAGTGCTATTTGCCCTGTGTATGACAATGGGAGCACAATAGTGACTCTTCTTACCAGAAAACAACTCTTTCTCGTAGGACCAGAAACTGCATGTGATTCAACTCCATTTAGGTCTGGGAAACAAACACTAGCTCGCCTTACAAGAAACACACTTTGCTTTTGAGAAAAGATCACTCTTCTAATCTACTGTTTTTCCTATATGGCCAGAACAGTGAGCTTGCTCAGAACAAAAGAACTGTGCTTCCTATACACACGGGCCATATCTAGTTTAACTCCACTTAGGAAACTGACAAGAACAGTAGATCCTCTTCAGTCCAATACACTGTACTTGATGGGAACAGACATGAGTCCTCTTTGCACTGTGTGTGGCAATGGGTGGGCAATAGTGATTTTCCTTACCAGAAAACAACTCTTGCTCGTAGGATCAAAAACTGCATGTGATTCAACTCCATTTAGGACTGGGAAACAAACACTAGCTCGCCTTACAAGAAACACACTTTGCTTTTGAGAAAAGATCACTCTTCTAATCTACTGTTTTTCCTATAGGGCCAGAACAGTGAGCTTGCTCAGAACAAAAGAACTGTGCTTCCTACACACACGGGCCATATCTAGGACAGGAAACAAACGCTAGCTCGCCTTACAAGAAACACTCTCTTCTTTTGAGAAAAGAGTAGTCTTCTACTCTACTGTATTTCCTATAGGACCAGATTAGTGAGCTTGCTCAGAACAAAGGAACTGTGCTTCCTACACACACGAGCTATATCTAGTTCAACTCTGCTTAGGAAACTGACAAGAACAGTAGCTCCACTTCAGTCCAATACACTGTACTTGGTGGGAACAGACGCCAGTGCTATTTGCCCTGTGTATGACAATGGGAGCTCAATAGTGACTCTTCTTACCAAAAAACAACTCTTGCTCGTAGGACCAGACACTGCATGTGATTCAACTCCATTTAGGTCTGGGAAACAAACACTAGCTCGCCTTACAAGAAACACACTTTGCTTTTGAGAAAAGATCACTCTTCTAATCTACTGTTTTTCCTATATGGCCAGAACAGTGAGCTTGCTCAGAACAAAAGAACTGTGCTTCCTACACACACGGGCCATATCTAGTTTAACTCCACTTAGGAAACTGACAAGAACAGTAGATCCACTTCAGTCCAATACACTGTACTTGATGGGAACAGACGTGAGTCCTCTTTGCACTGTGTGTGGCAATGGGAGCGCAATAGTGACTTTCCTTACCAGAAAACAACACTTGCTCGTAGGATCAAAAACTGCATGTGATTCAACTCCATTTAGGACTGGGAAACAAACACTAGCTCGCCTTACAAGAAACACACTTTGCTTTTGAGAAAAGATCACTCTTCTAATCTACTGTTTTTCCTATAGGGCCAGAACAGTGAGCTTGCTCAGAACAAAAGAACTGTGCTTCCTACACACACGGGCCATATCTAGGACGGGAAACAAACGCTAGCTCGCCTTACAAGAAACACTCTCTGCATTTGAGAAAAGAGTAGTCTTCCACTCTACTGTATTTCCTATAGGACCAGATTAGTGAGCTTGCTCAGAACAAAAGAACTGTGCTTCCTACACACACGAGCTATATCTAGTTCAACTCTGCTTAGGAAACTGACAAGAACATTAGCTCCTCTTCAGTCCAATACACTGTACTTGGTGGGAACAGACGCCAGTGCTATTTGCCCTGTGTATGACAATGGGAGCTCAATAGTGACTCTTCTTACCAAAAAACAACTCTTGCTCGTAGGACCAGACACTGCATGTGATTCAACTCCATTTAGGTCTGGGAAACAAACACTAGCTCGCCTTACAAGAAACACACTTTGCTTTTGAGAAAAGATCACTCTTCTAATCTACTGTTTTTCCTATATGGCCAGAACAGTGAGCTTGCTCAGAACAAAAGAACTGTGCTTCCTACACACACGGGCCATATCTAGTTTAACTCCACTTAGGAAACTGACAAGAACAGTAGATCCTCTTCAGTCCAATACACTGTACTTGATGGGAACAGACGTGAGTCCTCTTTGCACTGTGTGTGGCAATGGGAGCGCAATAGTGACTTTCCTTACCAGAAAACAACACTTGCTCGTAGGATCAAAAACTACATGTGATTCAACTCCATTTAGGATTTGGAAACAAACGCTAGCTCGCCTTACAAGAAACACACTCTGCTTTTGAGAAAAGAGCACTCTTCTACTCTACTGTGTTTCCTATAGGGCCAGAATAGTGAGCTTGCTCAGAACAAAAGAACTGTGCTTCCTACACACAGGGGCCATATCTAGTTCAACTCTGCTTAGGAAACTGAGAAGAACAGTAGCTCATCTTCAGTCCAATACAGTGTACTTGCTGGGAACAGACGCGAGTGCTATTTGCACTATGTATGGCAATGGGATCTCAATAGTGACTTTCCTTACCAGAAAACAACTCTAGCTCATAGGACCAAAAACTGCATGTGATTCAACTCCATTTATGACTGGGAAACAAACTCTAGCTCCCCGTACAAGAAACACACTCTGCTTTTGAGAAAAGAGCACTCTTCTACTCTACTGTGTTTCCTACAGGGCCAAAACAGTGAGCTTGCTCAAAACAAAAGAACTGTGCTTCCTACACACACGGCCATATCTAGTTCAATTCTGCTTAAGAAACTGACAAGAACAGTAGATCCACTTCCGTCCCATACACTGTACTTGCTAGGAACAGACGCCAGTGCTGTTTGCCCTGTGTATGACAATGGGAGCACAATAGTGACTCTTCTTACCAGAAAACAACTCTTGCTCGTAGGACCAGAAACTGCATGTGATTCAACTCCATTTAGTACTGGGAAACAAACGCTAGCTCGCTTTACAAGAAAAACACTCTGCTTTTGATAAAAGATCACTCTTCTACTCTACTGTGTTTCCTATAGGGCCAGAATAGTGAGCTTGCTCAGAACAAAAGAACTGTGCTTCCTACACACACGGGCTATATCTAGTTGAACTCTGCTTAGGAAACTGACAAGAACAGTAGCTCCTCTTCAGTCCAATACACTGTATACGCTGGGAACAGACGCCAGTGCTATTTGCCCTGTGTATGATAATGGGAGCGCAATAGTGACTCCTCTTACCAGAAAAAAACTCTTGCTCATAGGACCAGAAACTGCACGTGATTCAACTCCATTTATAACTGGGAAACAAACGCTAGCTCGCCTTACAATAAACAAACTCTGCTTTTGAGAAAAGAGCACTCTTCTAGTCTAATGTGTTTTTTGGTAGGGCCAGAATAGTGAGCTTGCTCAGAACAAAAGAACTGTGCTTCCTACACACACCGACTAAATCTAGTTCAACTCTGCTTAGGAAATTGACAAGAACAGTAGACCCTCTTCAGTCCAATACACTGTACATGCTGGGAACAGACGCGAGTGCTATTTGCCCTGTGTATGACAATGGGAGCGCAATAGTGACTCTTCTTACCAGAAAACAACTCTTGCTCATAGGACGAGAAACTGCATGTGACACAACTCCATTTTGACTGGGAAACAAACGCTAGCTCGATTACAAGAAACACACTCTGCTTTTGAGAAAAGAGCACTCTTCTACTCTACTGTGTTTCCTATGGGGTCCGAACAGTGAGCTTGCTCATAACAAAAGAACTATGCTTCCTACACACACAGGACATATCTACTTCAACTCTGCTTATGAAACTGACAAGAACAGTAGCTCCTCCTCAGTCCAATACACTGTACTTGCTGTGAACACACGCGAGTGCTATTTGCACTGTGTATGGAAATGGGAGGCAATAGTGACTCTTCTTACCAGATAACAACTCTTGCTCGTAGGACCAGAAACTGCATGGGACTCAACTCCATTTCTTACTGGGAAACAAACACTAGCTCGCCTTACAAGAAACACACTCTGCTTTTGAGAAAAGACCACTCTTCTACTCTACTGTGTTTCCTATGGTGTCCGAACAGTGAGCTTGCTCAGAACAAAAGAACTGTGCCTCCTACACACACGGGCTATATCTAGTTCAACTCTGCTTAGGAAACTGACAAGAACAGTAGCTCCTTTTCAGTCCAATACACTGTACTTGCTGGGAACAGACACCAGTGCTATTTGCCCTGTGTATGACAATGGGAGTTCAATAGTGACTCTTCTTACCAGAAAAAAAACTCTTGCTCGTAGGACCAGAAACTGCATGTGATTCAACTCCATTTAGGACTGCGCAACAAACACTAGCTTGCCTTACAAGAAAAACACTCTGCTTTTGAGAAAAGGGCACTCTTCTACTCTAATGTGTTTCCTATGGGTTCGATCAGTGAGCTTACAGTACAAAAGAACTGTGCTTCCTACACACACGGGCAATATCTAGTTCAAATCTGCTTAGGAAACTGACAAGAACAGTAGCTCCTCTTCAGTCCAATTCACTGAACTTGATGGGAACAGACGCGAGTCCTCTTTGCACTGTGTGTGGCAATGGGAGGGCAATAGTGATTTTCTTTACCAGAAAACAACTCTTGCTCGTAGGATCAAAAACTGCATGTGATTCAACTCCATTTAGGACTGCGAAACAAATGCTAGCTCCCCTTACAAGAAACACACTCTGCTTTTGAGAAAAGATCACTCTTCTACTCTACTGTGTTTCCTATAGGGCCAGAACAGTGAGCTCACTAAGAACAAAAGAACTGTGCTTCCTACACACACAGCCATATCTAGTTCAATTTTGCTTAGGAAACTAACAAGAACAGAAGATCCTCTTCAGTCCCATACACTGTACTTGCTGGGAACAGACGCGAGTGCTATTTGCACTGTATATGACAATGGGAGCGAAATAGTGACTCTTCTCACCAGAAAACAACTCTTGCTCGTAGGACCAGAAATTGCATGTGATTCAACTCCTTTTAGGACGGGAAACAATCGCTACCTCACCTTACAAGAAACACTCTCTGCTTTTGAGAAAAGAGCACACTTCTACTCTACTGTATTTCCTATAGGACCAGATTAGTGAGCTTGCTCAGAACAAAAGAACTGTGCTTCCTACACACACGGGCTATATCTAGTTCAACTCTGCTTTGGAAACTGACAAGAACAGTAGCTCCTCTTCAGTCCAATACACTGTACTTGGTGGGAACAGACGCCAGTGCTATTTGCCCCGTGTATGACAATGGGAGCTCAATAGTGACTCTTCTTACCAGAAAACATCTCTTGCTCGTAGGACCAGACACTGCATGTGATTCAACTCCATTTAGGACTGGGAAACAAACACTAGCTCGCCTTACAAGAAACACACTTTGCTTTTGAGAAAAGATCACTCTTCTAATCTACTGTTTTTCCTATAGGGCCAGAACAGTGAGCTTGCTCAGAACAAAAGAACTGTGCTTCCTACACACACGGGCCATATCTAGTTTAACTCCACTTAGGAAACTGACAAGAACAGTAGATCCTCTTCAGTCCAATACACTGTACTTGATGGGAACAGACGTGAGTCCTCTTTGCACTGTGTGTGGCAATGTGAGCGCAATAGTGACTTTCCTTACCAGAAAACAACTCTTGCTCGTAGGATCAAAAACTACATGTGATTCAACTCCATTTAAGACTGGGAAACAAACACTAGCTCGCCTTACAGGAAACACACTCTGCTTTTGAGAAAAGAGCACTCTTCTACTCTACTGTGTTTCCTATAGGGCCAGAACAGTGAGCTTACTCAGAACAAAAGAACTGTGCTTCCTACACACACGGCCATATCTAGTTCAATTTTGCTTAGGAAACTAACAAGAACAGTAGATCCTCTTCAGTCCCATACACTGTACTTGATGGGAACAGACGCGAGTGCTATTTGCACTGTGTATGTCAATGGGAGCGCAATAGTGTCTTTCCTTACCAGAAAAACACTCTAGCTCATAGGACCAGAAACTGCATGTGATTCAACTCCATTTAGGACTGGGAACCAAACGCTAGCTTGACTTACAAGAAACACACTCTGCTTTTGAGAAAAGAGCACTCTTCTACTCTACTGTGTTTCCTATAGGGCCAGAATAGTGAGCTTGCTCAGAACAAAAGAACTGTGCTTCCTACACACAGGGGCCATATCTAGTTCAACTCTGCTTAGGAAACTGACAAGAACAGTAGCTCATCTTCAGTCCAATACAGTGTACTTGCTGGGAACAGACACGAGTGCTATTTGCACTATGTATGGCAATGGGATCTCGATAGTGACTTTCCTTACCAGAAAACAACTCTAGCTCGTAGGACCAAAAACTGCATGTGATTCAACTCCATTTAGGACTGGGAAACAAACTCTAACTCGCCTTACAAGAAACACACTCTGCTTTTGAGAAAAGAGCACTCTTCTACTCTACTGTGTTTCCTACAGGGCCAAAACAGTGAGCTTGCTCAGAACAAGAGAACTGTGCTTCCTACACACACGGCCATATCTAGTTCAATTCTGCTTAGGAAACTGACAAGAATAGTAGATCCTCTTCAGTCCAATACACTGTACATTCTTGGAACAGACGCCAGTGCTATTTGCCCTGTGTATGACAACGCGAGCGCAATAGTGACTCTTCTTACCAGAAAACAACTCTTGCTCGTAGGACCAGAAACTGCATGTGATTCAACTCCATTTAGGACTGGGAAACAAACACTAGCCCACCTTACAAGAAACATACTCTCCTTTTGAGAAAAGAGCACTCTTGTACTCTACTGTGTTTCTTATGGGGTCCGAACAGTGAGCTTGCTCAGAAAAAAAAAACTTTGCTTCCTACACAAACGGGCCATACCTAGTTCAACTCTGCTTAGGAAACTGACAAGAACAGTAGCTCCTCTTCAGTCCAATACACTGTACTTGCTGGGAACAGACCCGAGTGCTATTTGCACTGTGTATGGCAATGGGAGCACAATAGTGACTCTTCTTACCAGAAAAGAACTCTTGCTCGTAGGACCGCAAACTGCATGTGATTCAACTCCATTTAGGACTGGGAAACAAACGCTAGCTCGCCTTACAAGAAACACACTCTGCTTTTTAGAAAAGAGCACTCTTCTACTCTACTGTGTTTCCTATAGGGCCAGAACAGTGTGCTTACTCAGAACAAAAGAACTGTGCTTCCTACACACATGGCCATATCTAATTCAATTTTGCTTAGGAAACTAACAAGAACAGTAGATCCTCTTCAGTCCCATACACTGTACTTGATGGGAACAGACGCGAGTGCTATTTGCACTGTGTATGTCAATGGGAGCACAATAGTGACTCTTCTTAATAGAAAACAACTCTTGCTCGTAGGACCAGAAACTGCATGTGATTCAACTCCATTTAGGACTGGGAAACAAATGCTAGCTCGCCTTACAAGAAACACACTCTGTTTTTGAGAAAAGGGCACTCTTCTACTCTACTGTGTTTCCGATGGGTTCGATCAGTGAGCTTACAGTAGAAAAGAACTGTGCTACCTACACACAGGGGCCATATCTAGTTCAACTCTGCTTAGGAAACTGACAAGAACAGTAGCTCCTCTTCAGTCCAATACAGTGTACATGATGGAAACAGACGCGAATCCTTATTGCACTGTGTGTGGCAATGGGAGTGCAATAGTGACTTTCCTTACCAGAAAACAACTCTTGCTCATAGGATCAAAAACTGCATGTGATTCAACTCCATTTAGGACTGCGAAACAAATGCTAGCTCCCCTTACAAGAAACACACTCTGCTTTTGAGAAAAGATCACTCTTCTACTCTACTGTGTTTCCTATAGGGCCAGAACAGTGAGCTCACTAAGAACAAAAGAACTGTGCTTCCTACACACACAGCCATATCTAGTTCAATTTTGCTTAGGAAACTAACAAGAACAGAAGATCCTCTTCAGTCCCATACACTGTACTTGCTGGGAACAGACGCGAGTGCTATTTGCACTGTATATGACAATGGCAGCGAAATAGTGACTCTTCTCACCAGAAAACAACTCTTGCTCGTAGGACCAGAAATTGCATGTGATTCAACTCCTTTTAGGACGGGAAACAATCGCTACCTCACCTTACAAGAAACACACTCTGCTTTTGAGAAAAGAGCACTCTTCTAATCTACTGTGTTTACTATGGGTTCGAACAGAGAGCTTGCTCAGAACAAAAGAACTGTGCTTCCTACACACACGGGCCATATCTAGTTTAACTCCGCTTAGGAAACTGACAAGAACAGTAGCTCCTCTTCAGTCCAATACACTGTACTTGCTGGGAACAGACACGAGAGCTATTTGCACTGTATATGGCAATGGGAGCGCAATAGTGACTCTTCTTACCAGTTAACATCTCTTGCTCGTAGGACCAGAAACTGCATGGGATTAAACTCAATTTCAGACTGGGAAACAAGCACTAGTTCGCCTTACAAGAAACACACTCTGCTTTTGAGAAAAGAGCACTCTTCTACTCTACTGTGTTTCCTATAGGGCCAAAACAGTGAGCTTGCTCAGAACAAAAGAACTGTGCTTCCTACACACACGGGCTATATCTAGTTCAATTCTGCTTAGGAAACTGACAAGAACAGTAGATCCTCTTCAGTCCAATACACTGTACATGCTGGGAACAGACGCCAGTGCTATTTGCCCTGTGTATGACAATGGGAGACCAATAGTGACTCTTCTTACCAGAAAACAACTCTTGCTCTTAGGATTAGAAACTGCATGTGATTCAACTCCATTTAGGACTGGGAAACAAATGCTAGCTCGCCTTACAAAATACACACGCTGCTTTTGAGAAAAGAGCAGTCTTCTACTCTACTGTGTTTTCTATAGGGCCAGAATAGTGAGCTTGCTCAGAACAAAAGAACTGTGCTTCCTACACACACGGGCTATATCTAGTTCAACTCTGCTTAGGAAACTGACAAGAACAGTAGCTACTATTCATTCCAATACACTGCACATGCTGGGAACAGACGCCAGTGCTATTTGACCTGTGTATGATAATGGGAGCGCAATAGTGACTCTTCTTACCAGAAAACAACTCTTGCTCGAAGGACCAGACACTGCATGTGATTCAACTCCATTTATAACTGGGAAACAAACGCTAGCTCGCCTTACAAGAAAAACACTCTGCTTTTGAGAAAAGAACACTCTTCTAGTCTAATGTGTTTTTTGTAGGGCCAGAATAGTGAGCTTGCTCAGAACAAAAGAACTGTGCTTCCTACACACACCGACTATATCTAGGTCAACTCTGCTTAGGAAACTGACAAGAACAGTAGCTCCTCTTCAGTCCAATACACTGTACTTGCTGGGAACAGACGCCAATGCTATTTGCCTTGTGTATGACAATGAGAGTTCAGTAGTGACTCTTCTTACCAGAAAAAAAACTCTTGCTCGTAGGACCAGAAACTGCATGTGATTCAACTCCATTTAGGACTGTGCAACAAACGCTAGCTTGCCTTACAAGAAACACACTCTGCTTTTGAGAAAAGGGCACTCTTCTACTCTAAGGTGTTTCCTATGGTGTCCGAACAGTGAGCTTGCTCAGAACAAAAGAACTGTGCATCCTACACACACGGGCTATATCTAGTTCAACTCTGCTTAGAAAACTGACAAGAACAGTAGCTCCTCTTCAGTCCAATACACTGTACTTGCTGGGAACATACGCGAGTGGTATTTGCACTGTGTATGGCAATGCGAGCACAATAGTGACATTCCTTACCAGAAAACATCTCTTGCTCATAGGAAAAAATACTGCATGTGATTCAACTCCATTTAGAACTGGGAAATAAGTGCTAGCTCGCCTTACAAGAAACACACTCTGCTTTTGAGAAAAGAGCACTCTTCTACTCTACTGTGTTTCCTATAGGGCCAGAACAGTAAGCTTGCAAGAACAAAAGAAGTGTGCTTCCTACACACACGGCCATATCTAGTTCAGTTCAGCTTAAGAAAATGACAAGAACAGTATACCCTCTTCAGTCAAATACACTGTACTTGCTGGGAACCAAGGCCAGTGCTATTTGCCCTGTGTATGACAATGGGAGCGCAATAGTGACTCTTCTTACCAGAAAACAAATCTTGCTCGTAGGACCAGAAACTGCATGTTATTCAACTCCATTTAGGACTGGGAAACAAATGCTAGCTCGCCTTACAAGAAACACACTCTGCTTTTGAGAAAAGAGCACTCTCCTACTCTACTGTGTTTCCTATGGGGTCCGAACAGTGAGCTTGCTCAGAAAAAAAGAACTGTGCTTCCTACACACACGTGCCATATCTAGTTCAACTCTGCTTAGGAAACTGACAAGAACAGTAGCTCCTCTTCAGTCCAATACAAAGTACTTGCTGGAAACAGACACAAGTGCTATTTGCACTGTGTATGGCAAAGGGAGCGCAATAGTGACTTTGCTTACTAGAAAACAACTCTTGCTGGTAGGACCAAAAACTGCATGTGATTCAACTCCATTTAGGACTGGGAAACAAACGCTAGATCGCCTTACAAGAAACACACTATGCTTTTGAGAAAAGAGCACTCTTCTACTCTACTGTGTTTCCTATAGGGCCAGAACAGAGAGCTTGCTCAGAACAAAAGAACTGTGCTTCCTACATACAGGGCCATATCTAGTTCAATTCTGCTTAGGAAACTGACAAGAACAATAGATCCTTTTCAGTCCAATACACTGTAAATGCTGGGAAGAGACGCGAGTGCTATTTGCACTGTGTATGACAATGGGAGCGCAATAGTGACTCTTCTTATCAGAAAACAACTCTTGCTCGTAGGACCAGAAACTGCATGTGATTCAACTCCATATAGGACTGGGAAAAAAACACTAGCTGGCCTTACAAGAAACACACTCTGCTTTTGAGAAAAGAGCACTCTTCTACTCTACTGTGTTTCCTATAGGGTCAGAACAGAGAACTTGCTCAGAACAAAAGAACTGTGCTTCCTACACACACAGGCCATATCTAGTTTAACTCTGCTTGGGAAACTGACAAGAACAGTAGCTCCTATTCAGTCCAATACTCTGTACATGCAGGGAACAGACGCCAGTGCTATATGCACTGTGTATGGCAATGGCAGCACAATAGTGACTCTTATTACCAGAAAAAAACTCTTGCTCGTAGGACCAGAAACTGCACGGGATTCAATTCCATTTCTGACTGGGAAACAATCACTAGCTTGCCTTTCAAGAAACACACTCTGTTTTTCAGAAAAGAGCACTCTTCTACTCTACAGTGTTTCCTATGGTGTCCGAACAGTGAGCTTGCTCAGAACAAAAGAACTGTGCTTCCTACACACACGGGCCATATCTAGTTCAACTCTGCTTAGGAAACTGACAAGAACAGTAGCTCCTCTTCAGTCCAATACACTGTACTTGCTGGGAACAGACGCGAGTGCTATTTGCACTGTGTATGGCAAAGGGAGCGCAATAGTGACATTCCTTACCAGAAAAAACTCTTGCTCATAGGACCAGAAACTGCATGTGACACAACTCCATTTAGGACTGGGAAAGAAACGCAAGCTCGCCTTACAAGAAACAGACTCTGCTTTTGAGAAAAGAGCACTCTTCTACTCTACTGTGTTTCCTATAGGGCCAGAACAGTGTACTTGCTCAGAACAAAAGAACTGTGGTTCCTACACACACAGGCCATATCTAGTTTAACTCTGCTTAGGAAACTGACAAGAACAGTAGCTCCTATTCAATCCAATACTCTGTAAATGCAGGGAACAGACGCCAGTGCTATATGCACTGTGTATGGCAATGGGAGCGCAATAGTGACTCTTATTACCAGAAAAAAACTCTTGCTCGTAGGACCAGAAACTGCACGGGATTCAATTCCATTTCTGACTGGGAAACAAACACTAGCTTGCCTTTCAAGAAACACACTCTGCTTTTGAGAAAAGAGCACTCTTCTACTCTACAGTGTTTGCTATGGTGTCCGAACAGTGAGCTTGCTCAGAACAAAAGAACTGTGCTTCCTAAACACACGGGCCATATCTAGTTCAACTCTGCTTAGGAACCTGTCAAGAACAATAGATCCTCTTCAGTCCAATACACCGTACTTGCTGGGAACAGACGCCAGTGCTATTAGTCCCGTGTATGGCAATGGCAGCACAATAGTGACTATTCTTACTATAAAAGAACTCTTGCTCGTAGGATTAGAAACTGCATGTGATTCAACTCCATTTAGGACTGGGAAATAAACGCTAGCTCGCCTTTCAAGAAACACACTCTGCTTTTGAGAAAAAAGCAGTCTTCTACTCTACTGTGTTTCCCAGAGGGCCAGAACAGAGAGATTGCTCAGAACAAAAGAACTGTGCTTCCTACATACAGGGCCATATCTAGTTCAATTCTGCTTAGGAAACTGACAAGAACAATAGATCCTTTTCAGTCCAATACACTGTACATGCTGGGAACAGACGCGAGCGCTATTTGCCCTGTGTATGACAATGGGAGCGCAATAGTGACTCTTCTTACCAGAAAACAACTCTTGCTCGTCGGACCAGAAACTGCATGTGATTCAACTCCATATAGGACTGGGAAAAAAACACCACCTCGCCTTTCAATAAACACACTCTGCTTTTGAGAAAAGAGCACTCTTCTACTCTACTGTGTTTCCTATGGGGTCCAAACAGTGAGCTTGCTCAGAACAAAAGAACTGTGCTTTCTACACACATGGCCATATCTAGTTCAATTCTGCTTAGGAACCTGACAAGAACAGTAGCTCCTATTCAGTCCAATACACTGTACTTGCTGGGAACCAATGCCAGTGCTATTTGCCCTGTGTATGACATTGGGAGCGCAATAGTGTCTCTTCTTACCAGAAAACAAATCTTGCTCGTAGGACCAGAAAGTGCATGTGATTCAACTCCATTTAGGACTGGGAAACAAACGCTAGCTTGCCTTACAAGAAACACACTCTGCTTTTGAGAAAAGAGCACTCTCCTACTCTACTGTGTTTCCTATGGGGTCCGAACAGTGAGCTTGCTCAGAAAAAGAGAACTGTGCTTCCTACACACAAGTGCCATATCTAGTTCAACTCTGCTTAGGAAACTGACAAGAACAGTAGCTCCTCTTCAGTCCAATACACTGTTCTTGCTGGAAACAGACGCGAGTGCTATTTGCACTGTGTATGGCAAAGGGAGCGCAATAGTGACGTTCCTTACTAGAAAACAACTCTTGCTGGTAGGACCAAAAACTGCATGTGATTCAACTCCATTTAGGACTGGGAAACAAACGCTAGCTCGCCTTACAAGAAACACACTCTGCTTTTGAGAAAAGAGCACTCTTCTACTCTACTGTGTTTCCTATAGGGCCAGAACAGAGAGCTTGCTCAGAACAAAATAACTGTGCTTCCTACATACAGGGCCATATCTAGTTCAATTCTGCTTAGGAAACTGACAAGAACAATAGATCCTTTTCAGTCCAATACACTGTAAATGCTGGGAACAGACGCGAGTGCTATTTGCCCTGTGTATTACAATGGGAGCGCAATAGTGACTCTTCTTACCAGAAAACAACTCTTGCTCGTAGGACCAGAAACTGCATGTGATTCAACTCCATATAGGACTGGGAAAAAAACACTAGCTGGACTTACAAGAAACACACTCTGCTTTTGAGAAAAGAGCACTCTTCTACTCTACTGTGTTTCCTATAGGGCCAGAACAGAGAGCTTGCTCAGAAAAAAAGAACTGTGCTTCCTACACACACGTGCCATATCTAGTTCAACACTGCTTAGGAAACTGACAAGAACAGTAGCTCCTCTTCACTTCAATACACTGTACTTGCTGGGAACAGACGCGAGTGCTATTTGCACTGTATATGCCAATGGGAGCGCAATAGTGACATTCCTTACCAGAAAAAAACTCTTGCTCATAGGACCAAAAACTGCATGTGATTCAACTCCATTTAGAACTGGGAAATAAATGCTAGCACTCCTTACAAGAAACACACTCTGCTTTTGAGAAAAGAGCACTCTTCTACTCTACTGTGTTTCCTATAGGGCCAGAACAGTAAGCTTGCACAACACAAAAGAAGTGTGCTTCCTACACACACAGGCCATATCTAGTTTAACTCTGCTTAGGAAACTGACAAGAACAGTAGCTTCTCTTCACTCCAATACTCTGTACATGCAAGGAACAGACGCCAGTGCTATATGCACTGTGTATGGCAATGGGAGCGCAATAGTGACTCTTATTACCAGAAAAAAACTCTTGCTCATAGGACCAGAAACTGCACGGGATTCAATTCAATTTCTGACTGGGAAACAAACACTCGCTTGCCTTTCAAGAAACACACTCTGCTTTTGAGAAAAGAGCACTCTTCTACTCTACAGTGTTTCCTATGGTGTCCGAATAGTGAGCTTGGTCAGAACAAAAGAACTGTGCTTCCTACACACACGGGCCATATCTAGTTCAACTCTGCTTAGGAAACTGACAAGAACGGTAGCTCCTCTTCTGTCCAATACACTGTACTTGCTGGGAACAGACGCGAGTGCTATTTGCACTGTGTATGGCAAAGGGAGCGCAATAGTGACTTTCCTTAACAGAAAACAACTCTTGCTGGTAGGACCAAAAACTGCATGTGATTCAACTCCATATAGGACTGGGAAACAAACGATAGCTCGCCTTACAAGAAACACACTCTGATTTTGAGAAAAGAGCACTCTTGTAATCTACTGTGTTTCCTATAGGGCCAGAACAGAGAGCTTGCTCAGAACAAAAGAACTGTGCTTCATACATACACGGCCATATCTAGTTCAATTGTGCTTAGGAAACTGACAAGAACAATAGATCCTTTTCAGTCCAATACACTGTACATGCTGGGAACAGACGCGAGTGCTATTTGCACTATGTATGGCAATGGGAGCGCAATAGTGACTTTCCTTACCAGAAAACAACTCTTGCTCGTAGGAGCAGAAACTGCATGTGATTCAACTCCAATTAGGACTGGGAAACAAACGCTAGCTCACCTTACAAGAAAAACACTCTGCTTTTGAGAAAAGAGCACTCTTCTACTCTACTGTGTTTCCTATGGGGTCCGAACAGTGAGCTTGCTCAGAACAAAAGAACTGTGCTTCCTACACACACGGGCTGTATCTAGTTCAACTCTGCTTAGAAAACTGACAAGAACA
The DNA here is from genome assembly GCF_949786415.1 of Peromyscus eremicus. Lineage (NCBI taxonomy): Eukaryota > Metazoa > Chordata > Mammalia > Rodentia > Cricetidae > Peromyscus > Peromyscus eremicus. The sequence goes on along the minus strand of NW_026734568.1, from coordinate 270,407 downwards.
GTAGCTCCTCTTCAGTCCAATACATGGTACTTCCTGGGAACAGACGCCAGTGCTATTTGCACTGTGTATTGCAATGGGAGCGCAATAGTGACTTTCCTACCAGAAAACAACTCTTGCTCGTAGGACCAGAAACTGCATGTGATTCAACTCCATTTAGGACTGGGAAACAAATGCTAGCTTGCCTTACATGAAACAAACTCTGCTTTTGAGAAAAGAGCACTCTTCTACTCTACTGTGTTTCCTATGGGGTCCGAACAGTGAGCTTGCTCAGAACAAAAGAACTGTGCTTCCTGCACACACGGGCCATATCTAGTTCAACTCTGCTTAGGAAACTGACAAGAACAGTAGCTCCTCTTCAGTCCGATACACTGTACTTGCTGGGAACAGAAGCCAGTGTTATTTGCACTGTGTATGGCAATGGGAGCGCAATAGTGACTCTTCTTATCAGAAAACAACTCTTGCTCGTAGGACCAGAAACTGTATGTGATTCAACTCCATTTACGACTGGGAAACAAACGCTAGCTCGCCTTACAAGAAACACACTCTGCTTTTGAGAAAAGAGCACTCTTCTACTCTACTGTGTTTCCTATAGGGCCAGAACAGTGAACTTGCTCAGAACAAAAGAACTGTGCTTCCTACACACAGGGGCCATATCTAATTCAACTCTGCTTAGGAAACTGACAAGAACAGTAGCTCCTCTTCAGTCCAATACACTGTACTTGCTGGAAACAGATGCGAGTGCTATTTGCACTATGTATGGCAATGGGAGCACAATAATAACTTTCCTTACCAGAAAACAACTCTTGCTCATAGGACCAGAAACTGCATGTGATTCAACTCCATTTAGGACTGGGAAACAAACGCTAGCTCGCCTTAGAAGAAACACACTCTGCTTTTGAGAAAAGAGCACTCTTCTACTCTACTGTGTTTCCTATGGGGTTCGAAAAGGGAGCTTGCTCAGAACAAAAGAACTGTGCTTCCTACACACACGGGCCATATCTAGTTCAACTCTGCTTAGGAAACTGACAAGAACAGTAGCTCCCCTTCAGTCCAATACACTGTACTTGCTCGGAACAGACAAGAGTGCTCTTTGCACTTTGTATGGCAAAGGGAGCACAATAGTGACTTTCCTTTCCAGAAAACAACTCTTGCTGGTAGGACCAAAAACTGCATGTTGTTCAACTCCATTTAGGACTGGGAAACAAACGCTAGCTCGCATTACAAGAAACACACTCTGCTTTTGAGAAAAGAGCACTCTTCTACTCTACTGTGTTTCCTGTAGGGCCAGAACTGTGAGCTTGCTCAGAACAAAAGAACTGTGCTTCCTATATACACGGCCATATCTAGTTCAATTCTGCTTAGGAAACTCACAAGAACAATACATCCTTTTCAGTCCAATACACTGTACATGCTGGGAACAGGCGCGAGTGCTATTTGCACTATGTATGGCAATGGGAGCGCAATAGTGACTTTCCTTACCAGAAAACAACTCTTGCTCGTAGGACCAGAAACTGCATGTGATTCAACTCCATTTAGGACTGGGAAACAAACACTAGATCGCCTTACAAGAAACACTATCTGCTTTTCAGAAAAGAGCACTCTTCTACTCTACTGTGTTTCCTATAGGGCCAGAACAGTGAGCTTAATCAGAACAAGAGAACTGTGCTTCCTACACACACGGCCATATCTAGTTCAATTCTGCTTAGGAAACTGACAAGAACAGTAGATCCTCCTCAGTACAATACACTGTACATGCTGGGAACAGACGCCAGTGCTATTTGCCCTGTGTATGACAATGGGAGCAAAATAGTGACTCTTCTTACCAGAAAACAAATCTTGCTCGTAGGACCAAAAACTGCATGTGACTCAACTCCATTTAGGACTGGGAAACAAACGTTAGCTAGCCTTACAAGAAACACACTCTGCTTTTGACAAAAGAGCACTCTTCTACTCTACTGTGTTTCCTATATGGGCAGAACAGTGAGCTTGCTCAGAACAAAAGACCTTTGCTTCCTACACACACGGGCCATATCTGGTTCAACTCTGGTTAGGAAACTGACAAGAACAGTAGCTCCTCTTCAGTCCAATACACTGTACTTGCTGGGAACAGACGCAAGTGCTATTAGCACTGTGTATGGCAAAGGGAGCACAATAGTGACTTTCCTTACCAGAAAACAACTCTTGCTCATAGGACCAGAAACTGCATGTGATTCAAATCCATTTTGGACTGGGAAACAAATGCTAGCTCGCCTTACAATAAACACACATCTGCTTTTGAGAAAAGAGCACTCTTCTACTCTATATTGTTTCCTATGGAGTCCGAACAGAGAGCTTGCTCAGAACAAAAGAACTGTGCTTCCTACACACACGGCCATATCTAGTTCAATTCTGCTTAGGAACCTGAACAAGAACAGAAGATTCTCTTCAGTCCAATACACTGTACATGCTGGTACCGACGCCAGTGCTATTTGCCCTGTGTATGACAATGGGAGCGCAATATTGACTCTTCTTACCAGAAAACCAAGCTTGCTCGTAGGACCACAAACTGCATGTGATTCAACTCCATTTAGGACTACAAAACAAACGCTAGCTCGCCTTACAAGAAACACACTCTGTTTTTCAGAAAAGAGCACTCTTCTACTCTACTGTGTTTCCTATGGGGTCCAGTGAGCTTGCTCAGAACAAAAGATCTGTGCTTCCTACACACATGGACCATATCTAGTTCAATTCTGCTTAGGAAACTGACAAGAACAGTGGCTCCTCTTCAGTCCAATACACTGTACTTGCTGGGAACAGACGCGAGTGCTATTCGCACTGTGTATGGCATTTGGGGCACAATAGTGACTCTTCTTAGTAGAGAACAACTCTTGCTCGTAGGACCAAAAACTGCATGTGACTCAATTCCATTTAGGACTGGGAATCAAACGCGAGCTCGCCTTACAAGAAACACACTCTACTTTAGAGAAAAGAGCACTCTTCTCCTCTACTCTGTTTCCTACAGGGCCAGAACAGTGAGCTTGATCAGAACATTATAACTGTGCTTCCTACACACAAGGGCTATATCTAGTTCAACTCTGCTTAGGAAACTGACAAGAACAGTAGCTCCTCTTCAGTCTGATACACAGTACTTGCTGGGAACAGATGCGAGTGCTATTTGCACTGTGTATGGCAATGGGAGCACAATAGTGACTTTCCTTACCAGAAAACAACTCTTGCTCGTAGGATCAGAAACTGCATGTGATTCAACTCCATTTAGGACTGGGAAAAAAACGCTAGCTTGCCGTACAAGAAACACACTCTGCTTTTGAAAAAAGAGCACTCTTCTACTCTATTGTGTTTCCTATGGGGTCTGAACAGTGAGCTTGCTCTGAACAAAAGAACTGTGCTTCCTACACACGCGGCCATACCTAGTTCAATTCTGCTTAGGAAACTGACAAAAACAGTAGCTCCTCTTCAGTCCAATACACTGTACTTGCTGGGAACAGACGCAAGTGCTATTTGCACTGTGTATGGCAATGGGAGCGCAATAGTGACTTTCTTTACTAGAAAACAATTCTTGCTCGTAGGACCAGAAACTGCATGTAATTCAACTCCATTTAGGACTGGGCAACAAATGCTAGCTCGCCTCACATGAAACACACCCTGCTTTTGAGAAAAGAGAACTCTTCTACTCTACTGTGTTTCCTATGGGGACCGAACAGTGAGCTTGCTCAGAACAAAAGAACTGTGCTTCCTACACACACGGCCATATCTAATTCAACACTGCTTAGGAAACTTACAAGAACAGTAGATCCTCTTCAGTCCAATAAACTGTACTTGCTGGGAACAGACGCGAGTGCTATTTGCACTGTGTAGGGCAATTGGAGCACAATAGTGACTCATCTTACCAGAAAACAACTCTTCCTCATAGGACCAAAAACTGCATGTGATTCAACTCCATTTAGAACTGGGAAATAAATGCTAGCTCGCCTTACAAGAAACACACTCTGCTTTTGAGAAAAGAGCACTCTTCTATCTACTGTGTTTAATATAGGGGCAAAAGAGTAAGCTTGCACAGAACAAAAGAAGTGTGCTTCCTATACACACGGCCATATCTAGTTCAATTCTTCTTAGGAAACTGACAAGAACAGTAGATCCTCTTCAGTCCAATACACTGTACTTGCTGGGAACAGACGCGAGTGCTATTTGCCCTGTGTATGACAATGGGAGCTCAATAGTGACTCTTCTTACCAGAAAAAAACTCTTGCTCGTAGGACCAGAAACTGCTTGTGATTCAACTCCATTTATAACTGGGAAACAAACGCTAGCTCGCCTTACAAGAAACACACTCTGCTTTTGAGAAAAGAGCACTCTTCTAGTCTAATGTGTTTTTTGTAGGGCCAGAATAGTGTGCTTGCTCAGAACAAAAGAACTGTGCTTCCTACACACACCGACACTCTTCTACTCTACAGTGATTCCTATGGGGTCTGAACAGTGAGCTTGCTCAGAACAAAAGAACTGTGCTTCCTACACACATGGGCTCTATCTAGTTCAACTCTGCTTACGAAACTGACAAGAACAGTAGCTCCTCTTCAGTCCAATACACTGTACTTGCTGGGAACAGACGCCAGTGCTATTTGCCCTGTGTATGACAATGGGAGTACGATAGTGACTCTTCTTACCAGAAAAAAAAACTCTTGCTCGTAGGACCAGAAACTGCATGTGATTCAACTCCATTTAGGACTGCGCAACAAACGCTAGCTTGCCTTACAAGAAAAACACTCTGCTTTTGAGAAAAGGGCACTCTTCTACTCTAATGTGTTTCCTATGGGTTCGATCAGTGAGCTTACAGTACAAAAGAACTGTGCTTCCTACACACACGGGCCATATCTAGTTCAAATCTGCTTAGGAATCTGACAAGAACAGTAGCTCCTCTTCAGTCCAATACACTGTACTTGATGGGAACAGACGTGAGTCCTCTTTGCACTGTGTGTGGCAATGGGAGCACAATAGTGACTTTCCTTACCAGAAAACAACTCTTGCTCGTAGGATCAAAAACTACATGTGATTCAACTCCATTTAGGACTGGGAAACAAACGCTAGCTCGCCTTACAAGAAAGACACTCTGCTTTTGAGAAAAGACCACCCTTCTACTCTACTGTGTTTCCTATAGGGCCAGAACAGTGAGCTTACACAGAACAAAAGAACTGTGCTTCCTATACACATGGGCCATATCTAATTCAACTCTGCTTAGGAAACTGACAGGAACAGTAGCTCCTCTTCAGTCCAATACAGTGTATTTGCTGGGAACAGATGCGTGTGCTATTTGCCCTGTGTATGGCAATGGGAGCGCAATAGTGACTCTTCTTACCAGAAAACAACTCTTGCTCATAGGACCACAAACTGCATGTGACTCAACTCCATTTAGGACAGGGAAACAAACGCAAGCTCACCTTCCAAGAAACACACTCTGCTTTTGTGAAAAGAGCACTCTTCTACTCTACTCTGTTTCCTATGGGGTCCGCACAGTGAGCTTGCTCAGAACAAAAGAACTGTGCTTCCTACACACAGGCCATATCTAATTCAATTCTGCTTAGGAACCTGACAAGAAGAGTAGATCCTCTTCAGTTCAATACATTGTACATGCTGGGAACCGATGCCAGTGCTATTTGCCCTGTGTATGACAATGGGAGCACAATAGTGACTCTTCTTACCAGAAAACAACTCTTGCTCATGGGACCAGAAACTGCATGTGATTCAACTCCATTTAAGACTGGGAAACAAACACTAGCTCGCCTTACAAGAAACACACTCTGCTTTTCAGAAAAGAGCACTCTTCTACTCTACTGTGTTTCCTATGGTGTCTGAACAGTGAGCTTGCTCAGAAAAAAAGAACTGTGCTTCCTACACACACGGGCCATATCTAGTTCAACTCTGCTTAGAAAACTGACAAGAACAATAGCTGCTCTTCAGGCCAATACACTGTACTTGCTGGGAACAGGCGCCAGTGCTATTTGCTCTTTGTATGGCAATGGGAGCGCAATAGTGACTCTTCTTACCAGAAAACAACTCTTGCTCGTAGGACCAGCAACTGCATGGGATTCAACTCCATTTCTGACTGGGAAGCAAATACTAGCTCGACTTTCAAATCACACAATCTAATTTTGAGAAAAGAGCACTCATCTACTCTACTGTGTTTCCTATGGTGTCTGCACTGTGTGCTTTCTCAGAACAAAAGAACTGTGTTTCCTACACACACAGGACATATCTATTTCAACTCCTCTTAGGAAAATGACAAGAACAGTAGCTCCTCTTCAGTCCAATACACTGTACTTGCTGGGAACAGACGTGAGTGCTATTTTCACTATGTATGGCAATGGGTGCGCAATAGTGACTTTCCTTACCAGAAAACAACTCTTGCTCATAGGACCAGAAACTGCATGTGATTCAACTCCATTTAGGACTGGGAAACAAACGCTAGCACGCCTTACAAGAAACACACTCTGCTTTTGAGAAAAGAGCACTCTTCTACTCTACTGTGCTTCCTATAGGGCCAGAACAGTGAGCTTGATCAGAACAAGAGAACTGTGCTTCCTACAGACACGGCCATATCTAGTTCAATTCTGCTTAGGAAACTGACAAGAACAGTAGATCCTATTCAGTCCAAAAGATGGTACATGCTGGGAACAGACGCGAGTGCTATTTGCCCTGTGTATGACAATGGGAGCGCAATAGTGACTCTTCTTACCAGAAAACAGCTCTTGCTCGTTGGACAAGAAACTGCATGGGATTCAACTCCATTTAGGACTGGGATACAAACTCTAGCTTGCCTTACAAGAAACACACTCTGCTTTTGAGAAAAGAGCACTCTTCTACTCTACTGTGTTTCCTATGGGGTCCGAACAGTGAGCTTGCTCAGAACAAAAGAACTGTGCTTCCTATACACATGGGCCATATCTACTTCAACTCTGCTTAGGAAACTGACAGGAACAGTAGCTCATCTTCGTTCCAATACAGTGTATTTGCTGGGAACAGACGCGTGTGCTATTTGCCCTGTGTATGGCAATAGGAGCGCAATAGTGACTCTTCTTACCAGAAAACAACTCTTGCTCATAGGACCACAAACTGCATGTGACTCAACTCCATTTAGGACAGGGAAACAAACGCTAGCTCACCTTCCAAGAAACACACTCTGCTTTTGAGAAAAGAGCACTCTTCTACTCTACTTTGTTTCCTATGGGGTCCGAACAGTGAGCTTGCTCAGAACAAAAGAACTGTGCTTCCTACACACATGGCCGTGTCTAATTCAATTCTGCTTAGGAACCTGACAAGAACAGTAGATCCTCTTCAGTTCAATACATTGTACATGCTGGGAACCGATGCCAGTGCTATTTGCCCTGTGTATGACAATGGGAGCACAATAGTGACTCTTCTTACCAGAAAACAACTCTTGCTCGTAGGACCAAAAATTGCATGTGATTCAAGTCCATTTAGGACTGGGAAACAAACGCTAGCTCGCCTTACAAGAAACAAACTCTGCTTTTGAGAAAAGAGCACTCTTCTACTCCATTGTGTTTCCTATGGGGTCCGAAAAGTGAGCTTGCTCAGAACAAAAGAACTGTGCTTCCTACACACATGGCCATATCTAGTTCAATTCTGCTTAGGAAACTGACAAGAACAGTAGATTCTCTTCAGTCCAATACACTGTACATGCTGGGAACAGACGCCAGTGCTATTTGCCCTGTGTATGACAATGGGAGCGCAATAGTCACTCTTCTTACCAGAAAACAACTCTTGCTCGGAGAACCAGAAACTGCATGGGATTCAACTCCATTTCTGACTGGGAAGCAAATACTAGCTCGCCTTTCAAGAAACACACTCTAATTTTGAGAAAAGAGCACTCATCTACTCTACTGTGTTTCCTATGGTGTCTGCACAGTGTCGTTTTTCAGAACAAAAGAACTGTGTTTCCTACACACACGGGACATATCTAGTTCAACTCCCCTTAGGAAAATGACAAGAACAGTAGCTCCTCTTCAGTCCAATACACTGTATTTGCTGGGAACAGACGCGAGTGCTATTTGCACTGTGTATGGCAAAGGGAGCGTTATAGTGATTTTCCTTACTAGAAAACAACTCTTGCTGGTAGGACCAAAAACTGCATGTGATTCAACTCCATTTAGGACTGGGAAACAAACGCTAGCTCGCCTTACAAGAAACACACTCTGCTTTTGAGAAAAGAGCACTCTTCTACACTATTGTGTTTCCTATGGTGTCCGAACAGTGAGCTTGCTCAGAACAAAAGAACTGTGCATCCTACACACACGGGCCATATCTAGTTCAACTCTGCTTAGAAAACTGACAAGAACAGTAGCTCCTCTTCAGTCCAATACACTGTACTTGATGGGAACATACGCGAGTGGTATTTGCACTGTGTATGGCAATGAGAGCACAATAGTGACATTCCTTACCAGAAAACAACTCTTGCTCATAGGAAAAAATACTGCAAGTGATTCAACTCCATTTAGACCTGGGAAATAAATGCTAGCTCGCCTTACAAGAAACACACTCTGTTTTTGAGAAAAGAGCACTCTTCTACTCTACTGTGTTTCCTATAGGGCCAGAACAGTAAGCTTGCAAGAACAAAAGAAGTGTGCTTCCTACACACACGGCCATATCTAGTTCAGTTCAGCTTAGGAAACTGACAAGAACAGTATACCCTCTTCAGGCAAATACACTGCACATGCTGGGAACAGACGCGAGCGCTATTTGCCCTGTGTATGACAATGGGAGCGCAATAGTGACTCTTCTTACGAGAAAACAACTCTTGCTCATAGGACCAGAAACTGCATGTGACTCAACTCCATTTAGGACTGGGAACGAAATGCTAGCTCGCCTTACAAGAAACACACTCTGCTTTTGAGAAAAGAGCACTCTTCTACTCTACTGTGTTTCCAATAGGGCCAGAACAGTGAACTTGCTCAGAACAAAAGAACTGTGCTTCCTACACACACGGGCCATATCTAGTTCAACTCTGCTTAGGAAACTGACAAGAACAGTAGCTCCTCTTCAGTCCAATACTCTGTAAATGCAGGGAACAGACGTGAGTGCTATTTGCACTGAGTATGGCAATGAGAGCACAATAGTGACTCTTCTTACAAGAAAAAAACTCTTGCTCGTAGGACCAGAAACTGCACGGGATTCAACTACATTTAAAACTGGGAAACAAACTCTAGCTTGCCTTTCAATAAACACACTCTGCTTTTGAGAAAAAAGCACTCTTCTACTCTACTGTGTTTCCTATGGGGTCCAAACAGTGAGCTTGCTCAGAACAAAAGAACTGTGCTTTCTACACACATGGCCATATCTAGTTCAATTCTGCTTAGGAACCTGACAAGAACAGTAGATCCTCTTCAGTCAAATACACTGTACTTGCTGGGAACCAAGGCCAGTGCTATTTGCCCTGTGTATGACAATGGGAGCGCAATAGTGACTCCTCTTACCAGAAAACAAATCTTGCTCGTAGGACCAGAAACTGCATGTGATTCAACTCCATTTAGGACTGGGAAACAAACGCTAGCTCGCCTTACAAGAAACACACTCTGCTTTTGAGAAAAGAGCACTCTCCTACTCTACTGTGTTTCCTATGGGGTCCGAACAGTGAGCTTGCTCAGAAAAAAAGAACTGTGCTTCCTACACACACGTGCCATATCTAGTTCAACTCTGCTTAGGAAACTGACAAGAACAGCAGCTCCTCTTCAGTCCAATACACTGTACTTGCTGGAAACAGACACGAGTGCTATTTGCACTGTGTATGGCAAAGGGAGCACAATAGTGACTTTCCTTACTAGAAAACAACTCTTGCTGGTAGGACCAAAAACTGCATGTGATTCAACTCCATTTAGGACTGGGAAACAAACGCTATATCGCCTTACAAGAAACACACTCTGCTTTTGAGAAAAGAGCACTCTTCTACTCTACTGTGTTTCCTATAGGGCCAGAACAGAGAGCTTTCTCAGAACAAAAGAACTGTGCTTCCTACATACAGGGCAATATCTAGTTCAATTCTGCTTAGGAAACTGACAAGAACAATAGATCCTTTTCAGTCCAATACACAGTAAATGCTGGGAACAGACGCGAGTGCTATTTGCCCTGTGTATGACAATGGGAGCGCAATAGTGACTCTTCTTATCAGAAAACAACTCTTGCTCGTAGGACCAGAAACTGCATGTGATTCAACTGCATTTAGGACTGGGAAAAAAAACACTAGCTGGCCTTACAAGAAACACACTCTGCTTTTCAGAAAAGAGCACTCTTCTACTCTACTGTGTTTCCTAAAGGGCCAGAACAGAGAACTTGCTCAGAACAAAAGAACTGTGCTTCCTACACACACAGGCCATATCTAGTTTAACTCTGCTTGGGAAACTGACAAGAACAGTAGCTCCTATTCAGTGCAATACTCTGTACATGCAGGGAACAGACGCCAGTGTTATATGCACTGTGTATGGCAATGGCAGCGCAATAGTGACTCTTATTACCAGAAAAAAACTCTTGCTCGTAGGACCAGAAACTGCACGGGATTCAATTCCATTTCTGACTGGGAAACAAACACTAGCTTGCCTTTCAAGAAACACACTCTGTTTTTCAGAAAAGAGCACTCTTCTACTCTACAGTGTTTCCTATGTTGTCCGAACAGTGAGCTTGCTCAGAACAAAAGAACCGTGCTTCCTACACACACGGGCCATATCTAGTTCAACTCTGCTTAGAAAACTGACAAGAACAATAGATCCTTTTCAGTCCAATACACTGTACATGCTGGGAACAGACGCGAGTGCTATTTGCACTATGTATGGCAATGGGAGCGCAATAGTGACTTTCCTTACCAGAAAACAACTCTTGCTCGTAGGACCAGAAACTGCATGTGATTCAACTCCAATTAGGACTGGGAAACAAACGCTAGCTCACCTTACAAGAAACACACTCTGCTTTTGAGAAAAGAGTACTCTTCTACTCTACTGTGTTTCCTATGGGGTCCGAACAGTCAGCTTGCTCAGAACAAAAGAACTGTGCTTCCTACACACACGGGCTGTATCTAGTTCAACTCTGCTTAGAAAACTGACAAGAACAGTAGCTCCTCTTCAGTCCAATACACTGTACTTGCTGGGAACAGACGCCAGTGCTATTTGCACTGTGTATTGCAATGGGAGCGCAAAAGTGACTTTCCTACCAGAAAACAACTCTTGCTCGTAGGACCAGAAACTGCATGTGATTCAACTCCATTTAGGACTGGGAAACAAATGCTAGCTTGCCTTACATGAAACACACTCTGCTTTTGAGAAAAGAGCACTCTTCTACTCTACTGTGTTTCCTATGGGTTCCGAACAGTGAGCTTGCTCAGAACAAAAGAACTGTGCTTCCTGCACACACGGGCCATATCTAGTTCAACTCTGCTTAGGAAACTGACAAGAACAGTAGCTCCTCTTCAGTCCGATACACTGTACTTGCTGGGAACAGAAGCCAGTGTTATTTGCACTGTGTATGGCAATGGGAGCACAATAGTGACTCTTCTTATCAGAAAACAACTCTTGCTCATAGGACCAGAAACTGTATGTGATTCAACTCCATTTATGACTGGGAAACAAACGCTAGCTCGCCTTACAAGAAACACACTCTGCTTTTGAGAAAAGAGCACTCTTCTACTCTACTGTGTTTCCTATAGGGCCAGAACAGTGAGCTTGCTCAGAACAAAAGAACTGTACTTCCTACACACACGGGCCATATCTAGGTCAACTCTGCTTAGGAAACTGAGAAGAAAAGTAGCTCTTCTTCATGCCAATACACTGTACATGCTGGGAACAGACGCGAGTGCAATTTGCAGTGTGTATGGCAATGAGAGCACAATAGTGACATTCCTTACCAGAAAACAACTCTTGCTCATAGGACCAAAAACTGCATGTGATTCAACTCCATTTAGAACTGGGAAATAAATGCTAGCTCGCCTTACAAGAAACACACTCTGCTTTTGAGAAAAGAGCACCCTTCTACTCTACTGTGTTTCCTATAAGGCCAGAACAGTAAGCTTGCACAGAACAAAAGAAGTGTGCTTCCTACACACACGGGCCATATCTAGTTCAATTCAGCTTAGGAAACTGTCAAGAACAGTATACCCTCTTCAGTCAAATACACTGCACATGCTGGGAACAGACACCTGTGCTATTTGCCCTGTGTATGACAATGGGAGCGCAATAGTGACTCTTCTTACGAGAAAAAAACTCTTGCTCATAGGACCAGAAACTGAAGGTGACTCAACTCCATTAAGGACTGGGAAAGAAACGCAAGCTTGCCTTACAAGAAACACACTCTACTTTTGAGAAAATAGCACTCTTCTACTCTACTGTGTTTCCTATAGGGCCAGAACAGTGAACTTGCTCAGAACAAAAGAACTGTGCTTCCTACACACAGGGGCCATATCTAATTCAACTCTGCTTAGGAAACTGACAAGAACAGTAGCTCCTCTTCAGTCCAATACACTGTACTTGCTGGGAACAGATGCGAGTGCTATTTGCACTATGTATGGCAATGGGAACACAATAATAACTTTCCTTACCAGAAAACAAATCTTGCTCATAGGACCAGAAACTGCATGTGATTCAACTCCATTTAGGACTGGGAAACAAACGCTAGCTCGCCATAGAAGAAACACACTCTGCTTTTGAGAAAAGAGCACTCTTCTACTCTACTGTGTTTCCTATGGGGTCCGAACAGTGAGCTTGCTCAGAACAAAAGAACTGTGCTTCCTACACACACGGGCCATATCTAGTTCAACTCTGCTTAGGAAACTGACAAGAACAGTAGCTCCCCTTCGGTCCAATACACTGTACTTGCTCAGAACAGAAAAGAGTGCTCTTTGCACTGTGTATGGCAAAGGGAGCGCAATAGTGACTTTCCTTTCCAGAAAACAACTCTTGCTGGTAGGACCAAAAACTGCATGTGGTTCAACTCCACTTAGGACTGGGAAACAAACGCTAGCTCACATTACAAGAAACACACTCTGCTTTTGAGAAAAGAGCACTCTTCTACTCTACTGTGTTTCCTGTAGGGCCAGAACAGAGAGCTTGCTCAGAACAAAAGGACTGTGCTTCCTATATACACGGCCATATCTAGTTCAATTCTGCTTAGGAAACTCACAAGAACATTACATCCTTTTCAGTCCAATACACTGTACATGCTGGGAACAGACGCGAGGGCTATTTGCACTATGTATGGCAATGGGAGCGCAATAGTGACTTTCCTTACCAGAAAACAACTCTTGCTCGTAGGACCAGAAACTGCATGTGATTCAACTCCATTTAGGACTGGGAAACAAACACTAGATCGCCTTACAAGAAACACTATCTGCTTTTCAGAAAAGAGCACTCTTCTACTCTTCTGTGTTTCCTATAGGGGCAGAACAGTGAGCTTACTCAGAACAAAACACCTGTGCTTCCTACACACACGGGCCATATCTGTTTCAACTCTGCTTAGGAAACTGACAAGAACTGTAGATCCTCTTCAGTCCAATACACTGTACATGCTGGGAACAGACGCGAGTGCTATTTGCCCTGTGTATGACAATGGGAGCTCAATAGTGACTCTTCTTACCAGAAAAAAACTCTTGCTCGTAGGACCAGAAACTGCTTGTGATTCAACTCCATTTATAACTGGGAAACAAACGCTAGCTCGCCTTACAATAAACACACTCTGCTTTTGAGAAAAGAGCACTCTTCTAGTCTAATGTGTTTTTTGTAGGGCCAGAATAGTGTGCTTGCTCAGAACAAAAGAACTGTGCTTCCTACACACACGGGCTCTATCTAGTTCAACTCTGCTTAGGAAACTGACAAGAACAGTAGCTCCTCTTCAGTCCAATACACTGTACTTGCTGGGAACAGACGCCAGTGCTATTTGCCCTGTGTATGACAATGGGAGTACGATAGTGACTCTTCTTACCAGAAAAAAAAACTCTTGCTCGTAGGACCAGAAACTGCATGTGATTCAACTCCATTTAGGACTGTGCAACAAACGCTAGCTTGCCTTACAAGAAAAACACTCTGCTTTTGAGAAAAGGGCACTCTTCTACTCTAATGTGTTTCCTATGGGTTCGATCAGTGAGCTTACAGTACAAAAGAACTGTGCTTCCTACACACACGGGCCATATCTAGTTCAAATCTGCTTAGGAATCTGACAAGAACAGTAGCTCCTCTTCAGTCCAATACACTGTACTTGATGGGAACAGACGTGAGTCCTCTTTGCCCTGTGTGTGGCAATGGGAGCGCAATAGTGACTTTCCTTACCAGAAAACAACTCTTGCTCGTAGGATCAAAAACTACATGTGATTCAACTCCATTTAGGACTGGGAAACAAACTCTAGCTCGCCTTACAAGAAACACACTCTGCTTTTGAGAAAAGACCACTCTTCTACTCTACTGTGTTTCCTATAGGGCCAGAAGAGTGAGCTTACTCAGAACAAAAGAACTGTGCTTCCTATACACATGGGCCATATCTAATTCAACTCTGCTTAGGAAACTGACAGGAACAGTAGCTCCCCTTCAGTCCAATACAGTGTATTTGCTGGGAACAGATGCGTGTGCTATTTGCCCTGTGTATGGCAATGGGAGCGCAATAGTGACTCTTCTTACCAGAAAACAACTCTTGCTCATAGGACCACAAACTGCATGTGACTCAACTCCATTTAGGACAGGGAAACAAACGCTAGCTCACCTTCCAAGAAACACACTCTGCTTTTGTGAAAAGAGCACTCTTCTACTCTACTCTGTTTCCTATGGGGTCCGCACAGTGAGCTTGCTCAGAACAAAAGAACTGTGCTTCCTACACACAGGCCATATCTAATTCAATTCTGCTTAGGAACCTGACAAGAAGTGTAGATCCTCTTCAGTTCAATACTTTGTACATGCTGGGAACCGATGCCAGTGCTATTTGCCCTGTGTATGACAATGGGAGCACAATAGTGACTCTTCTTACCAGAAAACAACTCTTGCTCATGGGACCAGAAACTGCATGTGATTCAACTCCATTTAATACTGGGAAACAAACGCTAGCTCGCCTTACAAGAAACACACTCTGCTTTTCAGAAAGGAGCACTCTTCTACTCTACTGTGTTTCCTAAGGTGTCCGAACAGTGAGCTTGCTCAGAAAAAAAGAACTGTACTTCCTACACACACGGGCCATATCTAGTTCAACTCTGCTTAGAAAACTGACAAGAACAGTAGCTGCTCTTCAGTCCAATACACTGTACTTGCTGGGAACAGGCGCCAGTGCTATTTGCTCTGTGTATGGCAATGGGAGCGCAATAGTGACTCTTCTTACCAGAAAACAACTCTTGCTCATAGGACCAGCCACTCCATGGGATTCAACTCCATTTCTGACTGGGAAGCAAATACTAGCTCGCCTTTCAAATAACACAATCTAATTTTGAGAAAAGAGCACTCATCTACTCTACTGTGTTTCCTATGGTGTCTGCACAGTGTGCTTTCTCAGAACAAAAGAACTGTGTTTCCTACACACACAGGACATATCTATTTCAACTCCTCTTAGGAAAATGACAAGAACAGTAGCTCCTCTTCAGTCCAATACACTGTACTTGCTTGGAACAGACGTGAGTGCTATTTTCACTATGTATGGCAATGGGTGCGCAATAGTGACTTTCCTTACCAGAAAACAACTCTTGCTCATAGGACCAGAAACTGCATGTGATTCAACTCCATTTAGGACTGGGAAACAAACGCTAGCACGCCTTACAAGAAATACACTCTGCTTTTGAGAAAAGAGCACTCTTCTACTCTACTGTGCTTCCTATAGGGCCAGAACAGTGAGCTTGATCAGAACAAGAGAACTGTGCTTCCTACAGACACGGCCATATCTAGTTCAATTCTGCTTAGGAAACTGACAA
Source organism: Peromyscus eremicus (assembly GCF_949786415.1). NCBI lineage: Eukaryota > Metazoa > Chordata > Mammalia > Rodentia > Cricetidae > Peromyscus > Peromyscus eremicus. The sequence continues at coordinate 254,482 of NW_026734568.1, read as the reverse complement.
GAACAGTAGATCCTCTTCAGTCCAATAGACAGTACATGCTGGGAACAGACGCGAGTGCTATTTGCCCTGTGTATGACAATGGGAGCGCAATAGTGACTCTTCTTACCAGAAAACAGCTCTTGCTCGTTGGACAAGAAACTGCATGGGATTCAACTCCATTTAGGACTGGTATACAAACTCTAGCTTGCCTTACAAGAAACACACTCTGCTTTTGAGAAAAGAGCACTCTTCTACTCTACTGTGTTTCCTATGGGGTCCGAACAGTGAGCTTGCTCAGAACAAAAGAACTGTGCTTCCTATACACATGGGCCATATCTACTTCAACTCTGCTTAGGAAACTGACAGGAACAGCAGCTCATCTTCGTTCCAATACATTGTACATGCTGGGAACCGATGCCAGTGCTATTTGCCCTGTGTATGACAATGGGAGCACAATAGTGACTCTTCTTACCAGAAAACAACTCTTGCTCGTAGGACCAAAAATTGCATGTGATTCAACTCCATTTAGGACTGGGAAACAAACGCTAGCTCGCCTTACAAGAAACAAACTCTGCTTTTGAGAAAAGAGCACTCTTCTACTCCATTGTGTTTCCTATGGGGTCCGAACAGTGAGCTTGCTCAGAACAAAAGAACTGTGCTTCATACACACACGGCCATATCTAGTTCAATTCTGCTTAAGAAACTGACAAGAACAGTAGATTCACTTCCGTCCCATACACTGTACATGCTGGGAACAGACGCCAGTGCTATTTGCCCTGTGTATGACAATGGGAGCGCAATAGTCACTCTTCTTACCAGAAAACAACTCTTGCTCGGAGAACCAGAAACTGCATGGGATTCAACTCCATTTCTGACTGGGAAGCAAATACTAGCTCGCCTTTCAAGAAACACACTCTAATTTTGAGAAAAGAGCACTCATCTACTCTACTGTGTTTCCTATGGTGTCTGCACAGTGTCGTTTTTCAGAACAAAAGAACTGTGTTTCCTACACACACGGGACATATCTAGTTCAACTCCTCTTAGGAAAATGACAAGAACTGTAGCTCCTCTTCAGTCCAATACACTGTACTTGCTGGGAACAGACGCGAGTGCTATTTGCACTGTGTATGGCAAAGGGAGCGCTATAGTGATTTTCCTTACTAGAAAACACCTCTTGCTGGTAGGACCAAAAACTGCATGTGATTCAACTCCATTTAGGACTGGGAAACAAACGCTAGCTCGCCTTACAAGAAACACACTCTGCTTTTGAGAAAAGAGCACTCTTCTACACTATTGTGTTTCCTATGGTGTCCGAACAGTGAGCTTGCTCAGAACAAAAGAACTGTGCATCCTACACACACGGGCCATATCTAGTTCAACTCTGCTTAGAAAACTGACAAGAACTGTAGCTCCTCTTCAGTCCAATACACTGTACTTGCTGGGAACATACGCGAGTGGTATTTGCACTGTGTATGGCAATGAGAGCACAATAGTGACATTCCTTACCAGAAAACAACTCTTGCTCATAGGAAAAAATACTGCATGTGATTCAACTCCATTTAGAACTGGGAAATAAATGCTAGCTCGCCTTACAAGAAACACACTCTGCTTTTGAGAAAAGAGCACTCTTCTACTCTACTGTGTTTCCTATAGGGCCAGAACAGTAAGCTTGCAAGAACAAAAGAAGTGTGCTTCCTACACACACGGCCATACCTAGTTCAGTTCAGCTTAAGAAACTGACAAGAACAGTATACCCTCTTCAGGCAAATACACTGCACATGCTGAAAACAGACGCGAGCGCTATTTGCCCTGTGTATGACAATGGGAGCGCAATAGTGACTCTTCTTACGAGAAAACAACTCTTGCTCGTAGGACCAGAAACTGCATGTGACTCAACTCCATTTAGGACTGGGAAAGAAACGCTAGCTCGCCTTACAAGAAACACACTCTGCTTTTGAGAAAAGAGTACTCTTCTACTCTACTGTGTTTCCTATGGGGTCCGAACAGTCAGCTTGCTCAGAACAAAAGAACTGTGCTTCCTACACACACGGGCTGTATCTAGTTCAACTCTGCTTAGAAAACTGACAAGAACAGTAGCTCCTCTTCAGTCCAATACACTGTACTTGCTGGGAACAGACGCCAGTGCTATTTGCACTGTGTATTGCAATGGGAGCGCAAAAGTGACTTTCCTACCAGAAAACAACTCTTGCTCGTAGGACCAGAAACTGCATGTGATTCAACTCCATTTAGGACTGGGAAACAAATGCTAGCTTGCCTTACATGAAACACACTCTGCTTTTGAGAAAAGAGCACTCTTCTACTCTACTGTGTTTCCTATGGGTTCCGAACAGTGAGCTTGCTCAGAACAAAAGAACTGTGCTTCCTGCACACACGGGCCATATCTAGTTCAACTCTGCTTAGGAAACTGACAAGAACAGTAGCTCCTCTTCAGTCCGATACACTGTACTTGCTGGGAACAGAAGACAGTGTTATTTGCACTGTGTATGGCAATGGGAGCGCAATAGTGACTCTTCTTATCAGAAAACAACTCTTGCTCATAGGACCAGAAACTGTATGTGATTCAACTCCATTTATGACTGGGAAACAAACGCTAGCTCGCCTTACAATAAACACACTCTGCTTTTGAGAAAAGAGCACTCTTCTACTCTACTGTGTTTCCTATAGGGCCAGAACAGTGAGCTTGCTCAGAACAAAAGAACTGTACTTCCTACACACACGGGCCATATCTAGGTCAACTCTGCTTAGGAAACTGAGAAGAAAAGTAGCTCTTCTTCATGCCAATACACTGTACATGCTGGGAACAGACGCGAGTGCAATTTGCAGTGTGTATGGCAATGAGAGCACAATAGTGACATTCCTTACCAGAAAACAACTCTTGCTCATAGGACCAAAAACTGCATGTGATTCAACTCCATTTAGAACTGGGAAATAAATGCTAGCTCGCCTTACAAGAAACACACTCTGCTTTTGAGAAAAGAGCACCCTTCTACTCTACTGTGTTTCCTATAAGGCCAGAACAGTAAGCTTGCACAGAACAAAAGAAGTGTGCTTCCTACACACACGGGCCATATCTAGTTCAATTCAGCTTAGGAAACTGTCAAGAACAGTATACCCTCTTCAGTCAAATACACTGCACATGCTGGGAACAGACACCTGTGCTATTTGCCCTGTGTATGACAATGGGAGCGCAATAGTGACTCTTCTTACGAGAAAAAAACTCTTGCTCATAGGACCAGAAACTGAAGGTGACTCAACTCCATTAAGGACTGGGAAAGAAACGCAAGCTTGCCTTACAAGAAACACACTCTACTTTTGAGAAAATAGCACTCTTCTACTCTACTGTGTTTCCTATAGGGCCAGAACAGTGAACTTGCTCAGAACAAAAGAACTGTGCTTCCTACACACAGGGGCCATATCTAATTCAACTCTGCTTAGGAAACTGACAAGAACAGTAGCTCCTCTTCAGTCCAATACACTGTACTTGCTGGGAACAGATGCGAGTGCTATTTGCACTATGTATGGCAATGGGAACACAATAATAACTTTCCTTACCAGAAAACAAATCTTGCTCATAGGACCAGAAACTGCATGTGATTCAACTCCATTTAGGACTGGGAAACAAACGCTAGCTCGCCATAGAAGAAACACACTCTGCTTTTGAGAAAAGAGCACTCTTCTACTCTACTGTGTTTCCTATGGGGTCCGAACAGTGAGCTTGCTCAGAACAAAAGAACTGTGCTTCCTACACACACGGGCCATATCTAGTTCAACTCTGCTTAGGAAACTGACAAGAACAGTAGCTCCCCTTCGGTCCAATACACTGTACTTGCTCAGAACAGAAAAGAGTGCTCTTTGCACTGTGTATGGCAAAGGGAGCGCAATAGTGACTTTCCTTTCCAGAAAACAACTCTTGCTGGTAGGACCAAAAACTGCATGTGGTTCAACTCCACTTAGGACTGGGAAACAAACGCTAGCTCGCATTACAAGAAACACACTCTGCTTTTGAGAAAAGAGCACTCTTCTACTCTACTGTGTTTCCTGTAGGGCCAGAACAGAGAGCTTGCTCAGAACAAAAGGACTGTGCTTCCTATATACACGGCCATATCTAGTTCAATTCTGCTTAGGAAACTCACAAGAACATTACATCCTTTTCAGTCCAATACACTGTACATGCTGGGAACAGACGCGAGGGCTATTTGCACTATGTATGGCAATGGGAGCGCAATAGTGACTTTCCTTACCAGAAAACAACTCTTGCTCGTAGGACCAGAAACTGCATGTGATTCAACTCCATTTAGGACTGGGAAACAAACACTAGATCGCCTTACAAGAAACACTATCTGCTTTTCAGAAAAGAGCACTCTTCTACTCTTCTGTGTTTCCTATAGGGGCAGAACAGTGAGCTTACTCAGAACAAAACACCTGTGCTTCCTACACACACGGGCCATATCTGGTTCAACTCTGCTTAGGAAACTGACAAGAACTGTAGATCCTCTTCAGTCCAATACACTGTACATGCTGGGAACAGACGCGAGTGCTATTTGCCCTGTGTATGACAATGGGAGCTCAATAGTGACTCTTCTTACCAGAAAAAAACTCTTGCTCGTAGGACCAGAAACTGCTTGTGATTCAACTCCATTTATAACTGGGAAACAAACGCTAGCTCGCCTTACAATAAACACACTCTGCTTTTGAGAAAAGAGCACTCTTCTAGTCTAATGTGTTTTTTGTAGGGCCAGAATAGTGTGCTTGCTCAGAACAAAAGAACTGTGCTTCCTACACACACGGGCTCTATCTAGTTCAACTCTGCTTAGGAAACTGACAAGAACAGTAGCTCCTCTTCAGTCCAATACACTGTACTTGCTGGGAACAGACGCCAGTGCTATTTGCCCTGTGTATGACAATGGGAGTACGATAGTGACTCTTCTTACCAGAAAAAAAAACTCTTGCTCGTAGGACCAGAAACTGCATGTGATTCAACTCCATTTAGGACTGTGCAACAAACGCTAGCATGCCTTACAAGAAAAACACTCTGCTTTTGAGAAAAGGGCACTCTTCTACTCTAATGTGTTTCCTATGGGTTCGATCAGTGAGCTTACAGTACAAAAGAACTGTGCTTCCTACACACACGGGCCATATCTAGTTCAAATCTGCTTAGGAATCTGACAAGAACAGTAGCTCCTCTTCAGTCCAATACACTGTACTTGATGGGAACAGACGTGAGTCCTCTTTGCCCTGTGTGTGGCAATGGGAGCGCAATAGTGACTTTCCTTACCAGAAAACAACTCTTGCTCGTAGGATCAAAAACTACATGTGATTCAACTCCATTTAGGACTGGGAAACAAACTCTAGCTCGCCTTACAAGAAACACAATCTGCTTTTGAGAAAAGACCACTCTTCTACTCTACTGTGTTTCCTATAGGGCCAGAAGAGTGAGCTTACTCAGAACAAAAGAACTGTGCTTCCTATACACATGGGCCATATCTAATTCAACTCTGCTTAGGAAACTGACAGGAACAGTAGCTCCCCTTCAGTCCAATACAGTGTATTTGCTGGGAACAGATGCGTGTGCTATTTGCCCTGTGTATGGCAATGGGAGCGCAATAGTGACTCTTCTTACCAGAAAACAACTCTTGCTCATAGGACCACAAACTGCATGTGACTCAACTCCATTTAGGACAGGGAAACAAACGCTAGCTCATCTTCCAAGAAACACACTCTGCTTTTGTGAAAAGAGCACTCTTCTACTCTACTCTGTTTCCTATGGGGTCCGCACAGTGAGCTTGCTCAGAACAAAAGAACTGTGCTTCCTACACACAGGCCATATCTAATTCAATTCTGCTTAGGAACCTGACAAGAAGTGTAGATCCTCTTCAGTTCAATACTTTGTACATGCTGGGAACCGATGCCAGTGCTATTTGCCCTGTGTATGACAATGGGAGCACAATAGTGACTCTTCTTACCAGAAAACAACTCTTGCTCATGGGACCAGAAACTGCATGTGATTCAACTCCATTTAATACTGGGAAACAAACGCTAGCTCGCCTTACAAGAAACACACTCTGCTTTTCAGAAAAGAGCACTCTTCTACTCTACTGTGTTTCCTAAGGTGTCCGAACAGTGAGCTTGCTCAGAAAAAAAGAACTGTACTTCCTACACACACGGGCCATATCTAGTTCAACTCTGCTTAGAAAACTGACAAGAACAGTAGCTGCTCTTCAGTCCAATACACTGTACTTGCTGGGAACAGGCGCCAGTGCTATTTGCTCTGTGTATGGCAATGGGAGCGCAATAGTGACTCTTCTTACCAGAAAACAACTCTTGCTCATAGGACCAGCCACTCCATGGGATTCAACTCCATTTCTGACTGGGAAGCAAATACTAGCTCGCCTTTCAAATAACACAATCTAATTTTGAGAAAAGAGCACTCATCTACTCTACTGTGTTTCCTATGGTGTCTGCACAGTGTGCTTTCTCAGAACAAAAGAACTGTGTTTCCTACACACACAGGACATATCTATTTCAACTCCTCTTAGGAAAATGACAAGAACAGTAGCTCCTCTTCAGTCCAATACACTGTACTTGCTTGGAACAGACGTGAGTGCTATTTTCACTATGTATGGCAATGGGTGCGCAATAGTGACTTTCCTTACCAGAAAACAACTCTTGCTCATAGGACCAGAAACTGCATGTGATTCAACTCCATTTAGGACTGGGAAACAAACGCTAGCACGCCTTACAAGAAATACACTCTGCTTTTGAGAAAAGAGCACTCTTCTACTCTACTGTGCTTCCTATAGGGCCAGAACAGTGAGCTTGATCAGAACAAGAGAACTGTGCTTCCTACAGACACGGCCATATCTAGTTCAATTCTGCTTAGGAAACTGACAAGAACAGTAGATCCTCTTCAGTCCAATAGACGGTACATGCTGGGAACAGACGCGAGTGCTATTTGCCCTGTGTATGACAATGGGAGCGCAATAGTGACTCTTCTTACCAGAAAACAGCTCTTGCTCGTTGGACAAGAAACTGCATGGGATTCAACTCCATTTAGGACTGGTATACAAACTCTAGCTTGCCTTACAAGAAACACACTCTGCTTTTGAGAAAAGAGCACTCTTCTACTCTACTGTGTTTCCTATGGGGTCCGAACAGTGAGCTTGCTCAGAACAAAAGAACTGTGCTTCCTATACACATGGGCCATATCTACTTCAACTCTGCTTAGGAAACTGACAGGAACAGCAGCTCATCTTCGTTCCAATACATTGTACATGCTGGGAACCGATGCCAGTGCTATTTGCCCTGTGTATGACAATGGGAGCACAATAGTGACTCTTCTTACCAGAAAACAACTCTTGCTCGTAGGACCAAAAATTGCATGTGATTCAACTCCATTTAGGACTGGGAAACAAACGCTAGCTCGCCTTACAAGAAACAAACTCTGCTTTTGAGAAAAGAGCACTCTTCTACTCCATTGTGTTTCCTATGGGGTCCGAACAGTGAGCTTGCTCAGAACAAAAGAACTGTGCTTCATACACACACGGCCATATCTAGTTCAATTCTGCTTAAGAAACTGACAAGAACAGTAGATTCACTTCCGTCCCATACACTGTACATGCTGGGAACAGACGCCAGTGCTATTTGCCCTGTGTATGACAATGGGAGCGCAATAGTCACTCTTCTTACCAGAAAACAACTCTTGCTCGGAGAACCAGAAACTGCATGGGATTCAACTCCATTTCTGACTGGGAAGCAAATACTAGCTCGCCTTTCAAGAAACACACTCTAATTTTGAGAAAAGAGCACTCATCTACTCTACTGTGTTTCCTATGGTGTCTGCACAGTGTCGTTTTTCAGAACAAAAGAACTGTGTTTCCTACACACACGGGACATATCTAGTTCAACTCCTCTTAGGAAAATGACAAGAACAGTAGCTCCTCTTCAGTCCAATACACTGTACTTGCTGGGAACAGACGCGAGTGCTATTTGCACTGTGTATGGCAAAGGGAGCACTATAGTGATTTTCCTTACTAGAAAACACCTCTTGCTGGTAGGACCAAAAACTGCATGTGATTCAACTCCATTTAGGACTGGGAAACAAACGCTAGCTCGCCTTACAAGAAACACACTCTGCTTTTGAGAAAAGAGCACTCTTCTACACTATTGTGTTTCCTATGGTGTCCGAACAGTGAGCTTGCTCAGAACAAAAGAACTGTGCATCCTACACACACGGGCCATATCTAGTTCAACTCTGCTTAGAAAACTGACAAGAACTGTAGCTCCTCTTCAGTCCAATACACTGTACTTGCTGGGAACATACGCGAGTGGTATTTGCACTGTGTATGGCAATGAGAGCACAATAGTGACATTCCTTACCAGAAAACAACTCTTGCTCATAGGAAAAAATACTGCATGTGATTCAACTCCATTTAGAACTGGGAAATAAATGCTAGCTCGCCTTACAAGAAACACACTCTGCTTTTGAGAAAAGAGCACTCTTCTACTCTACTGTGTTTCCTATAGGGCCAGAACAGTAAGCTTGCAAGAACAAAAGAAGTGTGCTTCCTACACACACGGCCATATCTAGTTCAGTTCAGCTTAAGAAACTGACAAGAACAGTATACCCTCTTCAGGCAAATACACTGCACATGCTGAAAACAGACGCGAGCGCTATTTGCCCTGTGTATGACAATGGGAGCGCAATAGTGACTCTTCTTACGAGAAAACAACTCTTGCTCGTAGGACCAGAAACTGCATGTGACTCAACTCCATTTAGGACTGGGAAAGAAACGCTAGCTCGCCTTACAAGAAACACACTCTGCTTTTGAGAAAAGAGCACTCTTCTACTCTACTGTGTTTCCTATAGGGCCAGTACAGTGAACTTGCTCAGAACAAAAGAACTGTGCTTCCTACACACAGGGGCCATATCTAGTTCAACTCTGCTTAGGAAACTGACAAGAACAGTAGCTCCTCTTCAGTCCAAAACTCTGTACATGCGGGGAACAGACGCGAGTGCTATTTGCACTGAGTATGGCAATGAGAGCACAATAGTGACTCTTCTTACAAGAAAAAAACTCTTGCTTGTAGGACCAGAAACTGCACGGGATTCAACTACATTTAGGACTGGGAAACAAACTCTAGCTTGCCTTTCAATAAACACACTCTGCTTTTGAGAAAAAAGCACTCTTCTACTCTACTGTGTTTCCTATGGGGTCCAAACAGTGAGCTTGCTCAGAACAAAAGAACTGTGCTTTCTACACACATGGCCATATCTAGTTCAATTCTGCTTAGGAACCTGACAAGAACAGTAGATCTTCTTCAGTCAAATACACTGTACTTGCTGGGAACCAAGGCCAGTGCTATTTGCCCTGTGTATGACAATGGGAGCGCAATAGTGACTCTTCTTACCAGAAAACAAATCTTGCTCGTAGGACAAGAAACTGCATGTGATTCAACTCCATTTAGGACTGGGAAACAAACGCTAGCTCGCCTTACAAGAAACACACTCTGCTTTTGAGAAAAGAGCACTCTCCTACTCTACTGTGTTTCCTATGGGGTCCGAACAGTGAGCTTGCTCAGAAAAAAAGAACTGTGCTTCCTACACACACGTGCCATATCTAGTTCAACTCTGCTTAGGAAACTGACAAGAACAGTAGCTCATCTTCAGTCCAATACACTGTACTTGCTGGAAACAGACACGAGTGCTATTTGCACTGTTTATGGCAAAGGGAGCGCAATAGTGACTTTCCTTACTAGAAAACAACTCTTGCTGGTAGGACCAAAAACTGCATGTGATTCAACTCCATTTAGGACTGGGAAAGAAAGGCAAGCTCGCCTTACAAGAAACAGACTCTGCTTTTGAGAAAAGAGCACTCTTCTACTCTACTGTGTTTCCTATAGGGCCAGAACAGTGAACTTGCTCAGAACAAAAGAACTGTGCTTCCTACACACACAGGCCATATCTAGTTTAACTCTGCTTAGGAAACTGACAAGAACAGTAGCTCCTATTCAGTCCAATACTCTGTACATGCAGGGAACAGACGCCAGTGCTTTATGCACTGTGTATGGCAATGGGAGCGCAATAGTGACTCTTATTACCAGAAAAAAACTCTTGCTCGTAGGACCAGAAACTGCACGGGATTCAATTCCATTTCTGACTGGGAAACAAACAGTAGCTTGCCTTTCAAGAAACACACTTTGCTTTTGAGAAAAGAGCACTCTTCTACTCTACAGTGTTTCCTATGTTGTCCGAACAGTGAGCTTGCTCAGAACAAAAGAAATGTGCTTCCTACACACACGGGCCATATCTAGTTCAACTCTGCTTAGGAACCTGACAAGAACAATAGATCCTCTTCAGTCCAATACACCGTACTTGCTGGGAACAGACGCCAGTGCTATTTGTCCCGTGTATGGCAATGGCAGCGCAATAGTGGCTATTCTTACTATAAAAGAACTCTTGCTCGTAGGATTAGAAACTGCATGTGATTCAACTCCATTTAGGACTGGGAAATAAACGCTAGCTCACCTTTCAAGAAACACACTCTGCTTTTGAAAAAAAGCAGTCTTCTACTCTACTGTGTTTCCTAGAGGGCCAGAACAGAGAGATTGCTCAGAACAAAAGAACTGTGCTTCCTACATACAGGGCCATATCTAGTTCAATTCTGCTTAGGAAACTGACAAGAACAATAGATCCTTTTCAGTCCAATACACTGTAAATGCTGGGAACAGACGCGAGTGCTATTTGCCCTGTGTATGACAATGGGAGCGCAATATTGTCTCTTCTTACCAGAAAACATATCTTGCTCGTAGGACCAGAAACTGCATGTGATTCAACTCCATTTAGGACTGGGAAACAAACGCTAGCTCGCCTGACAAGAAACACACTCTGCTTTTGAGAAAAGAGCACTCTTCTACTCCACTGTGTTTCCTATAGGGCTAGAACAGTGAGCTTGCTCAGAAAGAAAGAACTGTGCTTCCTACACACACGTTCCATATCTAGTTCAACACTGCTTAGGAAACTGACAAGAACAGTAGCTCCTCTTCATTCCAATACACTGTACTTGCTGGGAACAGACGCGAGTGCTATTTGCACTGTATAAGCCAATGGGAGCGCAATAGTGACATTCCTTACCAGAAAAAAACTCTTGCTCATAGGACCAAAAACTGCATGTGATTCAACTCCATTTAGAACTGGGAAATAAATGCTAGCACTCCTTACAAGAAACACACTCTGCTTTTGAGAAAAGAGCACTCTTCTACTCTACTGTGTTTCCTATAGGGCCAGAACAGTAAGCTTGCACAACACAAAAGAAGTGTGCTTCCTATACACACGGGCCATATCTAGTTCAATTCAGCTTAGGAAACTGACAAGAAGAGTATACCCTCTTCAGTCAAATACACTGCACATGCTGGGAACAGACACCAGTGCTATTTGCCCTGTGTATGACAATGGGAGCACAATAGTGACTCATCTTTCCAGAAAACAACTCTTGCTCGTAGGACAAGAAACTGCATGTGACTCAACTCCATTTAGGACTGGGAAAGAAACGCTAGCTCGCCGTAGAAGAAACACACTCTGCTTTTCAGAAAAGAGCACTCTTCTACTCTACTGTGTTTCCTATAGGGCCAGAACAGTGAATTTAATCAGAACAAAAGAACTGTGCTTCCTACACACAGGGGCCATATCTAGTTTAACTCTGCTTAGGAAACTGACAAGAACAGTAGCTTCTCTTCACTCCAATACTCTGTACATGCAGGGAACAGACGCCAGTGCTATATGCACTGTGTATGGCAATGGAAGCGCAATAGTCACTCTTATTACCAGAAAAAAACTCTTGCTCATAGGACCAGAAACTGCACGGGATTCAATTCCATTTCTGACTGGGAAACAAACACTAGATTGCCTTTCAAGAAACACACTCTGCTTTTGAGAAAAGAGCACTCTTCTACTCTACAGTGTTTCCTATGGTGTCCGAATAGTGAGCTTGGTCAGAACAAAAGAACTGTGCTTCCTACACACACGGGCCATATCTAGTTCAACTCTGCTTAGGAAACTGACAAGAACGGTAGCTCCTCTTCTGTCCAATACACTGTACTTGCTGGGAACAGACGCGAGTGCTATTTGCACTATGTATGGCAATGGGAGCGCAATAATGACTTTCCTTTCCAGAAAACAACTCTTGCTCGTAGGACCAGAAACTGCATGCGTTTCAACTTCATTTAGGACTGGGAAACAAATCTAGCTCGCCTTACAAGAAACACACTCTGCTTTTGAGAAAAGAGCACTCTTCTACTCTACTGTGTTTCCTATGGGGTCCGAACAGTGAGCTTGCTCAGAACAACAGAACTGTGCTTCCTACACACACGGGCTGTATCTAGTTCAACTCTGCTTAGAAAACTGACAAGAACAGTAGCTCCTCTTCAGTCCAATACACTGTACTTGCTGGAAACAGACGCCAGTGCTATTTGCACTGTGTATTGCAATGGGGCGCAATAGTGACTTTCCTACCAGAAAACAACTCTTGCTCGTAGGACCAGAAACTGCATGTGATTCAACTCCATTTAGGACTGGGAAACAAATGCTAGCTTGCCTTACATGAAACACACTCTGCTTTTGAGAAAAGAGCACTCTTCTACTCTACTGTGTTTCCTATGGGGTCCAAACAGTGAGCTTGCTCAGAACAAAAGAACTGTGCTTCCTACACACATGGACCATATCTAGTTCAACTCTGCTTAGGAAACTGACAAGAACAGTAGCTCCTATTCAGTCTGATACACTGTTTTTGCTGGGAACAGACGCGAGTGCTATTTGCACTGTGTATGGCATTTGGAGCGCAATAGTGACTCTTCTTAACAGAAAACAACTCTTGATCGTAGGACCAGAAACTGCCTGTGACTCAACTCCATTTAGGACTGGAAAACAAACGCGAGCTCACCTTACAAGAAACACACTCTGCTTTAGAGAAAAGAGCACTCTTCTTCTCTACTGTGTTTCCTATAGGGCCAGAACAGTGAGCTTGCTCAGAACATAATAACTGTGCTTCCTTCACACGGGCCACATCTAGTTCAACTCTGCTTAGGAAACTGACAAGAACAGTAGCTCCTCTTCAGTCCGATACAATGTACTTGCTGAGAACAGACGCGAGTGCTACTTGCACTGTGTATGGCAATTGGAGCACAATAGTGACTCGTCTTACCAGAAAACAACTCTTGCTCGTAGGACAAAAAACTGCATGTGACTCAACTCCATTTAGGACTGGGAAACAAACTCTAGCTCGCCTTACAAGAAACACACTTTGTTTTTGAGAAAAGAGCACTCTTCTACTCTACTGTTTTTCCTATAGGGCCAGAACAGAGAGCTTGCTCAGAGCAAATGAACTGTGCTTCCTAGACACACGGGCCATATCTAGTTCAACTCTGCTTAGTAGACTGACAAGAACAGTTGCTCCTCTTCAGTCCAATACACTGTACTTGCTAGGAACAGACGCGAGTGCTATTTGCACTGTGTATGGCAATGAGAGCGCTATAGTGGCATTCCTTACCAGAAAACAACTCTTGCTCGTAGGACCACACACTGCATGTGATTCAATGCCATTTAGGACTGGGAAACAAATGCTAGCTCGCCTTACAAGAAACACACTCTGCTTCTGAGAAAATAGCACTCTTCTACTCTACTGTGTTTCCTATGGGGTCCAAACAGTGAGCTTGCTCAGAACAAAAGAACTGTGCTTCCTACACACATCGACCATATCTAGTTCAACTCTGCTTAGGAAACTGACAAGAACAGTAGCTAGTCTTCAGTCCAATACACTGTATTTGCGGGGAAGAGTCGAGAGTGCTATTTGCACTGTGTTTGGCAATTGGAGCACAATAGTGACTCGTCTTACCAGAAAACAACTCTTGCTCGTAGGAAAAAAAACTGCATGTGACTCAACTCCATTTAGGTCTAGGAAACAAACGCTAGCTCGCGTTACAAGAAACACACTCTGCTTTAGAGAAAAGAGCACTCTTCTACTCTACTGTGTTTCCTATGGGGTCCGAACAGTGAGCTTTCTCAGAACAAAAGAACTGTGCTTCCTACACACACAGCCATATCTAGTTCAATTCTGCTTAGGAACCTGACAAGAACAGTAGCTCCTCTTCAGTCCAATACACTTTAATGCTGGGAACAGACGCCAGTGCTATTTGTCCTGTGTATGGCAATGGCAGCGCAATAGTGACTATTTTTATCATAAAACAACTCTTGCTCGTAGGACCAGAAACTGCATGTGATTCAACTCCGTTTAGGACTGGGAAACAAATGCTAGCTCGCCTTACATGAAACACTCTCTGATTTTGAGAAAAGAGCACTCTTCTACTCTACTGTGTTTCCTATGGGGTCCAAACAGTGAGCTTGCTCAGAACAAAGAACTGTGCTTCCTACACACATGGACCATATCTAGTTCAACTCTGCTTAAGAAACTGACAAGAACAGTAGCTCCTCTTCAGTCCGATACACTGTACTTGCTGGGAACAGACGCGAGTGCTACTTGCACTGTGTATGGCAATTGGAGCACAATAGTGACTCGTCTTACCAGAAAACAACTCTTGCACGTAGCACAAAAAACTGCATGTGACTCAACTCCATTTAGGTCTGGGAAACAAACGCTAGCTCGCCTTACAAGAAACACACTCTGCTTTAGAGAAAAGAGCACTCTTCTACTCTACTGTGTTTCCTATGGGGTCCGAACAGTGAGCTTTCTCAGAACAAAAGAACTGTGATTCCTACACACACAGCCATATCTAGTTCAATTCTGCTTAGGAACCTGACAAGAACAGGAGCTCCTCTTCAGTCCAATACACTGTACTGCTGGGAACAGACGCCAGTGTTATTTGTCCTGTGTATGGCAATGCCAGCACAACAGTGACTATTCTTATCATAAAACAACTCTTGCTTGTAGGACCAGAAACTGTATGTGATTCAACTTCATTTAGGACTGGGAAACAAACGCTAGCTCGCCTTACTAGAAACACAATCTGCTTTTGAGAAAAGAGCACTCTTCTACTCTACTGTGTTTCTTATAGGACCAGAACAGTGAGCTTGCTCAGAACATAAGAACTGTGCTTTCTACACACACGGTCCTTATCTAGTTCAACTCTGCTTAGGAAACTGATAAGAACAGTAGCTCCTCTTCAGTCCGATACACTGTACTTGCTGGAAACAGACGCGAGTGCTATTTGCACTGTGTATGGCAATGACAGCGCAATAGTGACTCTCCTTACCAGAAAACAACTCTTGCTCGTAGGAACACAAACTGCATGTGATTCAACGCCATTTAGGACTGGGAAACAAATGCTAGCTCGCCTTACAAGAAACACACTCTGCTTCTGAGAAAAGAGCACTCTTCTACTCTACTGTGTTTCCTATGGGGTCCAAACAGTGAGCTTGCTCAGAACAAAGAACTGTGCTTCCTACACACATCGACCATATCTAGTTCAACTCTGCTTAGGACACTGACAAGAACAGTAGCTCCTCTTCAGTCCAATACACTGTACTTGCAGGGAAGAGACACGAGTGCTATTTGCACTGTGTATGGCAATTGGAGCACAATAGTGACTCGTCTTACCAGAAAACAACTCTTGCTCGTAGAACAAAAAACTGCATGTGACTCAACTCCATTTAGGTCTGGGAAACAAACGCTAGCTCACCTTACAAGAAACACACTCTGCTTTTGAGAAAAGAGCACTCTTCTACTCTACTGTGTTTCCTATGGGGTCCGAACAGTGAGCTTTCTCAGAACAAAAGAACTGTGCTTCCTACACACACAGCCATATCTAGTTCAATTCTGCTTAGGAACCTGACAAGAAAAGTAGCTCCTCTTCAGTACAATACACTATACTGCTGGGAACAGAAGCCAGTGCTATTTGTCCTGTGTATGGCAATGGCAGCGCAATAGTGACTATTCTTATCATATAACAACTCTTGCTCGTAGGACCAGAGACTGCATGTGATTCAACTCCATTTAGGACTGCGAAACAAGCGCTAGCTCGCCTTACAAGAAACACAATCTGCTTTAGAGAAAAGAGCACTCTTCTACTCTACTGTGTTTCCTATAGGGCCAGAATAGTGAGCTTGCTCAGAACAAAAGAACTGTGCTTCCTACACACGGGCCATATCTAGTTCAACTCTGCTTAGGAAACTGACAAGAACAGTAGCTCCTCTTCAGTCCGATACACTGTACTTGCTGGGAACAGACGCGAGTGCTATTTGCACTGTGTATGGCAATGGGAGCACAATAGTGACTTTCCTTACCAGAAAACAACTCTTGCTCCTAGGACCAGAAACTGCATGTGATTCAACTCCATTTAGGACTGGGAAAAAATGATAGCTTGCCTTACAAAAAACACACTCTGCTTTTGAGAAAAGAGCACTCTTCTACTCTACTGTGTTTCCTATGGGGTTCGAACAGTGAGCTTGCTCAGAACAAAAGAACTGTGCTTCCTACACACACGGCCATATCGAGTTCAATTCTGCTTAGGAACCTAACAAGAACAGTAGATCCTCTTCAGTCCAATACACTGTACTTGCTGCGATCAGACGCCAGCTCTCTTTGTCCTGTGTATGGCAATGGAAGCACAATAGTGACTATTCTTACCATAAAACAACTCTTGCTCGTAGGACAGAAACTGCATGTGATTCCACTCCATTTAGGACTGGGAAACAAATGCTAGCTCGCCTTACAAGAAACACACTCTGCTTTAGAGAAAAGAGCACTCTTCTACTCTACTGTGTTTCCTATGGGGTCCAAAGAGTGAGCTTGCTTCGAACAAAAGAAATGTGCTTCCTATACACAAGGACCATATGTAGTTCAACCCTGCTTAGGAAACTGACAAGAACAGTAGCTCCTATTCAGTCCAATACACTGTACTTGCTGGGAACAGACGCCAGTGCTATTTGCACTGTGTATTGCAATGGGAGCGCAAAAGTGACTTTCCTACCAGAAAACAACTCTTGCTCGTAGGACCAGAAACTGCATGTGATTCAACTCCATTTAGGACTGGGAAACAAATGCTAGCTTGCCTTACATGAAACACACTCTGCTTTTGAGAAAAGAGCACTCTTCTACTCTACTGTGTTTCCTATGGGTTCCGAACAGTGAGCTTGCTCAGAACAAAAGAACTGTGCTTCCTGCACACACGGGCCATATCTAGTTCAACTCTGCTTAGGAAACTGACAAGAACAGTAGCTCCTCTTCAGTCCGATACACTGTACTTGCTGGGAACAGAAGCCAGTGTTATTTGCACTGTGTATGGCAATGGGAGCGCAATAGTGACTCTTCTTATCAGAAAACAACTCTTGCTCATAGGACCAGAAACTGTATGTGATTCAACTCCATTTATGAATGGGAAACAAACGCTAGCTCACCTTACAAGAAACACACTCTGCTTTTGAGAAAAGAGCACTCTTCTACTCTACTGTGTTTCCTACAGGGCCAGAACAGTGAGCTTGCTCAGAACAAAAGAACTGTACTTCCTACACACACGGGCCATATCTAGTTCAACTCTGCTTAGGAAACTGAGAAGAAAAGTAGCTCTTCTTCATGCCAATACACTGTACATGCTGGGAACAGACGCGAGTGCAATTTGCAGTGTGTATGGCAATGAGAGCACAATAGTGACATTCCTTACCAGAAAACAACTCTTGCTCATAGGACCAAAAACTGCATGTGATTCAACTCCATTTAGAACTGGGAAATAAATGCTAGCTCGCCTTACAAGAAACACACTCTGCTTTTGAGAAAAGAGCACCCTTCTACTCTACTGTGTTTCCTATAAGGCCAGAACAGTAAGCTTGCACAGAACAAAAGAAGTGTGCTTCCTACACACACGGGCCATATCTAGTTCAATTCAGCTTAGGAAACTGTCAAGAACAGTATACCCTCTTCAGTCAAATACACTGCACATGCTGGGAACAGACACCTGTGCTATTTGCCCTGTGTATGACAATGGGAGCGCAATAGTGACTCTTCTTACGAGAAAAAAACTCTTGCTCATAGGACCAGAAACTGCAGGTGACTCAACTCCATTAAGGAATGGGAAAGAAACGCAAGCTTGCCTTACAAGAAACACACTCTCCTTTTGAGAAAATAGCACTCTTCTACTCTACTGTGTTTCCTATAGGGCCAGAACAGTGAACTTGCTCAGAACAAAAGAACTGTGCTTCCTACACACAGGGGCCATATCTAATTCAACTCTGCTTAGGAAACTGACAAGAACAGTAGCTCCTCTTCAGTCCAATACACTGTACTTGCTGGGAACAGATGCGAGTGCTATTTGCACTATGTATGGCAATGGGAACACAATAATAACTTTCCTTACCAGAAAACAAATCTTGCTCATAGGACCAGAAACTGCATGTGATTCAACTCCATTTAGGACTCGGAAACAAACGCTAGCTCGCCATAGAAGAAACACACTCTGCTTTTGAGAAAAGAGCACTCTTCTACTCTACTGTGTTTCCTATGGGGTCCGAACAGTGAGCTTGCTCAGAACAAAAGAACTGTGCTTCCTACACACACGGGCCATATCTAGTTCAACTCTGCTTAGGAAACTGACAAGAACAGTAGCTCCCCTTCGGTCCAATACACTGTACTTGCTCGGAACAGACAAGAGTGCTCTTTGCACTGTGTATGGCAAAGGGAGCGCAATAGTGACTTTCCTTTCCAGAAAACAACTCTTGCTGGTAGGACCAAAAACTGCATGTGGTTCAACTCCATTTAGGACTGGGAAACAAACGCTAGCTCGCATTACAAGAAACACACTCTGCTTTTGAGAAAAGAGCACTCTTCTACTCTACTGTGTTTCCTGTAGGGCCAGAACAGAGAGCTTGCTCAGAACAAAAGGACTGTGCTTCCTATATACACGGCCATATCTAGTTCAATTCTGCTTAGGAAACTCACAAGAAAGATACAGCCTTTTCAGTCCAATACACTGTACATGCTGGGAACAGACGCGAGTGCTATTTGCACTATGTATGGCAATGGGAGCGCAATAGTGACTTTCCTTACCAGAAAACAACTCTTGCTCGTAGGACCAGAAACTGCATGTGATTCAACTCCATTTAGGACTGGGAAACAAACACTAGATCGCCTTACAAGAAACACACTTTGTTTTTGAGAAAAGAGCACTCTTCTACTCTACTGTGTTTCCTATAGGGGCAGAACAGTGAGCTTACTCAGAACAAAACACCTGTGCTTCCTACACACACGGGCCATATCTGGTTCAACTCTGCTTAGGAAACTGACAAGAACTGTAGATCCTCTTCAGTCCAATACACTGTACATGCTGGGAACAGACGCGAGTGCTATTTGCCCTGTGTATGACAATGGGAGCTCAATAGTGACTCTTCTTACCAGAAAAAAACTCTTGCTCGTAGGACCAGAAACTGCTTGTGATTCAACTCCATTTATAACTGGGAAACAAACGCTAGCTCGCCTTACAATAAACACACTCTGCTTTTGAGAAAAGAGCACTCTTCTAGTCTAATGTGTTTTTTGTAGGGCCAGAATAGTGTGCTTGCTCAGAACAAAAGAACTGTGCTTCCTACACACACGGGCTCTATCTAGTTCAACTCTGCTTAGGAAACTGACAAGAACAGTAGCTCCTCTTCAGTCCAATACACTGTACTTGCTGGGAACAGACGCCAGTGCTATTTGCCCTGTGTATGACAATGGGAGTACGATAGTGACTCTTCTTACCAGAAAAAAAAACTCTTGCTCGTAGGACCAGAAACTGCATGTGATTCAACTCCATTTAGGACTGTGCAACAAACGCTAGCTTGCCTTACAAGAAAAACACTCTGCTTTTGAGAAAAGGGCACTCTTCTACTCTAATGTGTTTCCTATGGGTTCGATCAGTGAGCTTACAGTACAAAAGAACTGTGCTTCCTACACACACGGGCCATATCTAGTTCAAATCTGCTTAGGAATCTGACAAGAACAGTAGCTCCTCTTCAGTCCAATACACTGTACTTGATGGGAACAGACGTGAGTCCTCTTTGCCCTGTGTGTGGCAATGGGAGCGCAATAGTGACTTTCCTTACCAGAAAACAACTCTTGCTCGTAGGATCAAAAACTACATGTGATTCAACTCCATTTAGGACTGCGAAACAAACTCTAGCTCGCCTTACAAGAAACACACTCTGCTTTTGAGAAAAGACCACTCTTCTACTCTACTGTGTTTCCTATAGGGCCAGAAGAGTGAGCTTACTCAGAACAAAAGAACTGTGCTTCCTATACACATGGGCCATATCTAATTCAACTCTGCTTAGGAAACTGACAGGAACAGTAGCTCCCCTTCAGTCCAATACAGTGTATTTGCTGGGAACAGATGCTTGTGCTATTTGCCCTGTGTATTACAATGGGAGCGCAATAGTGACTCTTCTTACCAGAAAACAACTCTTGCTCATAGGACCACAAACTGCATGTGACTCAACTCCATTTAGGACAGGGAAACAAACGCTAGCTCACCTTCCAAGAAACACACTCTGCTTTTGTGAAAAGAGCACTCTTCTACTCTACTCTGTTTCCTATGGGGTCCGCACAGTGAGCTTGCTCAGAACAAAAGAACTGTGCTTCCTACACACAGGCCATATCTAATTCAATTCTGCTTAGGAACCTGACAAGAAGTGTAGATCCTCTTCAGTTCAATACTTTGTACATGCTGGGAACCGATGCCAGTGCTATTTGCCCTGTGTATGACAATGGGAGCACAATAGTGATTCTTCTTACCAGAAAACAACTCTTGCTCATGGGACCAGAAACTGCATGTGATTCAACTCCATTTAAGACTGGGAAACAAACGCTAGCTCGCCTTACAAGAAACACACTCTGCTTTTCAGAAAAGAGCACTCTTCTACTCTACTGTGTTTCCTAAGGTGTCCGAACAGTGAGCTTGCTCAGAAAAAAAGAACTGTGCTTCCTACACACACGGGCCATATCTAGTTCAACTCTGCTTAGAAAACTGACAAGAACAGTAGCTGCTCTTCAGTCCAATACACTGTACTTGCTGGGAACAGGCGCCAGTGCTATTTGCTCTGTGTATGGCAATGGGAGCGCAATAGTGACTCTTCTTACCAGAAAACAACTCTTGCTCGTAGGACCAGCCACTCCATGGGATTCAACTCCATTTCTGACTGGGAAGCAAATACTAGCTCGCCTTTCAAATAACACAATCTAATTTTGAGAAAAGAGCACTCATCTACTCTACTGTGTTTCCTATGGTGTCTGCACAGTGTGCTTTCTCAGAACAAAAGAACTGTGTTTCCTACACACACAGGACATATCTATTTCAACTCCTCTTAGGAAAATGACAAGAACAGTAGCTCCTCTTCAGTCCAATACACTGTACTTGCTTGGAACAGACGTGAGTGCTATTTTCACTATGTATGGCAATGGGTGCGCAATAGTGACTTTCCTTACCAGAAAACAACTCTTGCTCATAGGACCAGAAACTGCATGTGATTCAACTCCATTTAGGACTGGGAAACAAACGCTAGCACGCCTTACAAGAAATACACTCTGCTTTTGAGAAAAGAGCACTCTTCTACTCTACTGTGTTTCCTATAGGGCCAGAACAGTGAGCTTGATCAGAACAAGAGAACTGTGCTTCCTACAGACACGGCCATATCTAGTTCAATTCTGCTTAGGAAACTGACAAGAACAGTAGATCCTCTTCAGTCCAATAGACGGTACATGCTGGGAACAGACGCGAGTGCTATTTGCCCTGTGTATGACAATGGGAGCGCAATAGTGACTCTTCTTACCAGAAAACAGCTCTTGCTCGTTGGACAAGAAACTGCATGGGATTCAACTCCATTTAGGACTGGGATACAAACTCTAGCTTGCCTTACAAGAAACACACTCTGCTTTTGAGAAAAGAGCACTCTTCTACTCTACTGTGTTTCCTATGGGGTCCGAACAGTGAGCTTGCTCAGAACAAAAGAACTGTGCTTCCTATACACATGGGCCATATCTACTTCAACTCTGCTTAGGAAACTGACAGGAACAGCAGCTCATCTTCGTTCCAATACATTGTACATGCTGGGACCCGATGCCAGTGCTATTTGCCCTGTGTATGACAATGGGAGCACAATAGTGACTCTTCTTACCAGAAAACAACTCTTGCTCGTAGGACCAAAAATTGCATGTGATTCAACTCCATTTAGGACTGGGAAACAAACGCTAGCTCGCCTTACAAGAAACAAACTCTGCTTTTGAGAAAAGAGCACTCTTCTACTCCATTGTGTTTCCTATGGGGTCCGAACAGTGAGCTTGCTCAGAACAAAAGAACTGTGCTTCATACACACACGGCCATATCTAGTTCAATTCTGCTTAAGAAACTGACAAGAACAGTAGATTCACTTCCGTCCCATACACTGTACATGCTGGGAACAGACGCCAGTGCTATTTGCCCTGTGTATGACAATGGGAGCGCAATAGTCACTCTTCTTACCAGAAAACAACTCTTGCTCGGAGAACCAGAAACTGCATGGGATTCAACTCCATTTCTGACTGGGAAGCAAATACTAGCTCGCCTTTCAAGAAACACACTCTAATTTTGAGAAAAGAGCACTCATCTACTCTACTGTGTTTCCTATGGTGTCTGCACAGTGTCGTTTTTCAGAACAAAAGAACAGTGTTTCCTACACACACGGGACATATCTAGTTCAACTCCTCTTAGGAAAATGACAAGAACAGTAGCTCCTCTTCAGTCCAATACACTGTACTTGCTGGGAACAGACGCGAGTGCTATTTGCACTGTGTATGGCAAAGGGAGCGCTATAGTGATTTTCCTTACTAGAAAACACCTCTTGCTGGTAGGACCAAAAACTGCATGTGATTCAACTCCATTTAGGACTGGGAAACAAACGCTAGCTCGCCTTACAAGAAACACACTCTGCTTTTGAGAAAAGAGCACTCTTCTACACTATTGTGTTTCCTATGGTGTCCGAACAGTGAGCTTGCTCAGAACAAAAGAACTGTGCATCCTACACACACGGGCCATATCTAGTTCAACTCTGCTTAGAAAACTGACAAGAACTGTAGCTCCTCTTCAGTCCAATACACTGTACTTGCTGGGAACATACGCGAGTGGTATTTGCACTGTGTATGGCAATGAGAGCACAATAGTGACATTCCTTACCAGAAAACAACTCTTGCTCATAGGAAAAAATACTGCATGTGATTCAACTCCATTTAGAACTGGGAAATAAATGCTAGCTCGCCTTACAAGAAACACACTCTGCTTTTGAGAAAAGAGCACTCTTCTACTCTACTGTGTTTCCTATAGGGCCAGAACAGTAAGCTTGCAAGAACAAAAGAAGTGTGCTTCCTACACACACGGCCATATCTAGTTCAGTTCAGCTTAAGAAACTGACAAGAACAGTATACCCTCTTCAGGCAAATACACTGCACATGCTGGGAACAGACGCGAGCGCTATTTGCCCTGTGTATGACAATGGGAGCGCAATAGTGACTCTTCTTACGAGAAAACAACTCTTGCTCGTAGGACCAGAAACTGCATGTGACTCAACTCCATTTAGGACTGGGAAAGAAACGCTAGCTCGCCTTACAAGAAACACACTCTGCTTTTGAGAAAAGAGCACTCTTCTACTCTACTGTGTTTCCTATAGGGCCAGTACAGTGAACTTGCTCAGAACAAAAGAACTGTGCTTCCTACACACAGGGGCCATATCTAGTTCAACTCTGCTTAGGAAACTGACAAGAACAGTAGCTCCTCTTCAGTCCAATACTCTGTACATGCGGGGAACAGACGCGAGTGCTATTTGCACTGAGTATGGCAATGAGAGCACAATAGTGACTCTTCTTACAAGAAAAAAACTCTTGCTTGTAGGACCAGAAACTGCACGGGATTCAACTACATTTAGGACTGGGAAACAAACTCTAGCTTGCCTTTCAATAAACACACTCTGCTTTTGAGAAAAAAGCACTCTTCTACTCTACTGTGTTTCCTATGGGGTCCAAACAGTGAGCTTGCTCAGAACAAAAGAACTGTGCTTTCTACACACATGGCCATATCTAGTTCAATTCTGCTTAGGAACCTGACAAGAACAGTAGATCCTCTTCAGTCAAATACACTGTACTTGCTGGGAACCAAGGCCAGTGCTATTTGCCCTGTGTATGACAATGGGAGCGCAATAGTGACTCTTCTTACCAGAAAACAAATCTTGCTCGTAGGACAAGAAACTGCATGTGATTCAACTCCATTTAGGACTGGGAAACAAACGCTAGCTCGCCTTACAAGAAACACACTCTGCTTTTGAGAAAAGAGCACTCTCCTACTCTACTGTGTTTCCTATGGGGTCCGAACAGTGAGCTTGCTCAGAAAAAAAGAACTGTGCTTCCTACACACACGTGCCATATCTAGTTCAACTCTGCTTAGGAAACTGACAAGAACAGTAGCTCATCTTCAGTCCAATACACTATACTTGCTGGAAACAGACACGAGTGCTATTTGCACTGTTTATGGCAAAGGGAGCGCAATAGTGACTTTCCTTACTAGAAAACAACTCTTGCTGGTAGGACCAAAAACTGCATGTGATTCAACTCCATTTAGGACTGGGAAAGAAAGGCAAGCTCGCCTTACAAGAAACAGACTCTGCTTTTGAGAAAAGAGCACTCTTCTACTCTACTGTGTTTCCTATAGGGCCAGAACAGTGAACTTGCTCAGAACAAAAGAACTGTGCTTCCTACACACAGGGGCCATATCTAGTTCAACTCTGCTTAGGAAACTGACAAGAACAGTAGCTCCTCTTCAGTCCAATACTCTGTACATGCGGGGAACAGACGCGAGTGCTATTTGCACTGAGTATGGCAATGAGAGCACAATAGTGACTCTTCTTACAAGAAAAAAACTCTTGCTTGTAGGACCAGAAACTGCACGGGATTCAACTACATTTAGGACTGGGAAACAAACTCTAGCTTTCCTTTCAATAAACACACTCTGCTTTTGAGAAAAAAGCACTCTTCTACTCTACTGTGTTTCCTATGGGGTCCAAACAGTGAGCTTGCTCAGAACAAAAGAACTGTGCTTTCTACACACATGGCCATATCTAGTTCAATTCTGCTTAGGAACCTGACAAGAACAGTAGATCCTCTTCAGTCAAATACACTGTACTTGCTGGGAACCAAGGCCAGTGCTATTTGCCCTGTGTATGACAATGGGAGCGCAATAGTGACTCTTCTTACCAGAAAACAAATCTTGCTCGTAGGACAAGAAACTGCATGTGATTCAAGTCCATTTAGGACTGGGAAACAAACGCTAGCTCGCCTTACAAGAAACACACTCTGCTTTTGAGAAAAGAGCACTCTCCTACTCTACTGTGTTTCCTATGGGGTCCGAACAGTGAGCTTGCTCAGAAAAAAAGAACTGTGCTTCCTACACACACGTGCCATATCTAGTTCAACTCTGCTTAGGAAACTGACAAGAACAGTAGCTCATCTTCAGTCCAATACACTGTACTTGCTGGAAACAGACACGAGTGCTATTTGCACTGTTTATGGCAAAGGGAGCGCAATAGTGACTTTCCTTACTAGAAAACAACTCTTGCTGGTAGGACCAAAAACTGCATGTGATTCAACTCCATTTAGGACTGGGAAAGAAAGGCAAGCTCGCCTTACAAGAAACAGACTCTGCTTTTGAGAAAAGAGCACTCTTCTACTCTACTGTGTTTCCTATAGGGCCAGAACAGTGAACTTGCTCAGAACAAAAGAACTGTGCTTCCTACACACACAGGCCATATCTAGTTTAACTCTGCTTAGGAAACTGACAAGAACAGTAGCTCCTATTCAGTCCAATACTCTGTACATGCAGGGAACAGACGCCAGTGCTTTATGCACTGTGTATGGCAATGGGAGCGCAATAGTGACTCTTATTACCAGAAAAAAGCTCTTGCTCGTAGGACCAGAAACTGCACGGGATTCAATTCCATTTCTGACTGGGAAACAAACAGTAGCTTGCCTTTCAAAAAACACACTCTGCTTTTGAGAAAAGAGCACTCTTCTACTCTACAGTGTTTCCTATGTTGTCCGAACAGTGAGCTTGCTCAGAACAAAAGAAATGTGCTTCCTACACACACGGGCCATATCTAGTTCAACTCTGCTTAGGAACCTGACAAGAACAATAGATCCTCTTCAGTCCAATACACCGTACTTGCTGGGAACAGACGCCAGTGCTATTTGTCCCGTGTATGGCAATGGCAGCGCAATAGTGACTATTCTTACTATAAAAGAACTCTTGCTCATAGGATTAGAAACTGCATGTGATTCAACTCCATTTAGGACTGGGAAATAAACGCTAGCTCACCTTTCAAGAAACACACTCTGCTTTTGAAAAAAAGCAGTCTTCTACTCTACTGTGTTTCCTAGAGGGCCAGAACAGAGAGATTGCTCAGAACAAAAGAACTGTGCTTCCTACATACAGGGCCATATCTAGTTCAATTCTGCTTAGGAAACTGACAAGAACAATAGATCCTTTTCAGTCCAATACACTGTAAATGCTGGGAACAGACGCGAGTGCTATTTGCCCTGTGTATGACAATGGGAGCGCAATATTGTCTCTTCTTACCAGAAAACATATCTTGCTCGTAGGACCAGAAACTGCATGTGATTCAACTCCATTTAGGACTGGGAAACAAACGCTAGCTCGCCTGACAAGAAACACACTCTGCTTTTGAGAAAAGAGCACTCTTCTACTCCACTGTGTTTCCTATAGGGCTAGAACAGTGAGCTTGCTCAGAAAAAAAGAACTGTGCTTCCTACACACACGTTCCATATCTAGTTCAACACTGCTTAGGAAACTGACAAGAACAGTAGCTCCTCTTCATTCCAATACACTGTACTTGCTGGGAACAGACGCGAGTGCTATTTGCACTGTATAAGCCAATGGGAGCGCAATAGTGACATTCCTTACCAGAAAAAAACTCTTGCTCATAGGACCAAAAACTGCATGTGATTCAACTCCATTTAGAACTGGGAAATAAATGCTAGCACTCCTTACAAGAAACACACTCTGCTTTTGAGAAAAGAGCACTCTTCTACTCTACTGTGTTTCCTATAGGGCCAGAACAGTAAGCTTGCACAACACAAAAGAAGTGTGCTTCCTATACACACGGGCCATATCTAGTTCAATTCAGCTTAGGAAACTGACAAGAAGAGTATACCCTCTTCAGTCAAATACACTGCACATGCTGGGAACAGACACCAGTGCTATTTGCCCTGTGTATGACAATGGGAGCACAATAGTGACTCATCTTTCCAGAAAACAACTCTTGCTCGTAGGACAAGAAACTGCATGTGACTCAACTCCATTTAGGACTGGGAAAGAAACGCTAGCTCGCCGTAGAAGAAACACACTCTGCTTTTCAGAAAAGAGCACTCTTCTACTCTACTGTGTTTCCTATAGGGCCAGAACAGTGAATTTAATCAGAACAAAAGAACTGTGCTTCCTACACACAGGGGCCATATCTAGTTTAACTCTGCTTAGGAAACTGACAAGAACAGTAGCTTCTCTTCACTCCAATACTCTGTACATGCAGGGAACAGACGCCAGTGCTATATGCACTGTGTATGGCAATGGAAGCGCAATAGTCACTCTTATTACCAGAAAAAAACTCTTGCTCATAGGACCAGAAACTGCACGGGATTCAATTCCATTTCTGACTGGGAAACAAACACTAGATTGCCTTTCAAGAAACACACTCTGCTTTTGAGAAAAGAGCACTCTTCTACTCTACAGTGTTTCCTATGGTGTCCGAATAGTGAGCTTGGTCAGAACAAAAGAACTGTGCTTCCTACACACACGGGCCATATCTAGTTCAACTCTGCTTAGGAAACTGACAAGAACGGTAGCTCCTCTTCTGTCCAATACACTGTACTTGCTGGGAACAGACGCGAGTGCTATTTGCACTATGTATGGCAATGGGAGCGCAATAATGACTTTCCTTTCCAGAAAACAACTCTTGCTCGTAGGACCAGAAACTGCATGCGTTTCAACTTCATTTAGGACTGGGAAACAAACGCTAGCTCGCCTTACAAGAAACACACTCTGCTTTTGAGAAAAGAGCACTCTTCTACTCTACTGTGTTTCCTATGGGGTCCGAACAGTGAGCTTGCTCAGAACAAGAGAACTGTACTTCCTACACACACGGGCCATATCTAGTTCAACTCTGCTTAGGAAACTGACAAGAACAGTAGCTCCTCTTCAGTCCAATACACTGTACTTGCTGGAAACAGACTCGAGTGCTATTTGCAGTGTGTATGGCAAAGGGAGCGCAATAGTAACTTTCCTTACCAGAAAACAACTCTTGCTGGTAGGACCAAAAACTGCATGTGATTCAACTCCATATAGGACTGGGAAACAAACGCTAGCTCGCCTTACAAGAAACACACTCTGCTTTTGAGACAAGAGCACTCTTGTATTCTACTGTGTTTCCTATAGGGCCAGAACAGAGAGCTTGCTCAGAACAAAAGAACTGTGCTTCATACATACACGGCCATATCTAGTTCAATTCTGCTTAGGAAACTGACAAGAACAATAGATCCTTTTCAGTCCAATACACTGTACATGCTGGGAACAGACGCGAGTGCTATTTGCACTATGTATGGCAATGGGAGCGCAATAGTGACTTTCCTTACCAGAAAACAACTCTTGCTCGTAGGACCAGAAACTGCATGTGATTCAACTCCATTTAGGACTGGGAAACAAACACTAGCTCACCTTACAAGAAACACACTCTGCTTTAGAGAAAAGAGCACTCTTCTACTCTACTGTGTTTCCTATGGGGTCCGAACAGTGAGCTTGCTCAGAACAAAAGAACTGTGCTTCCTACACACACGGGCTGTATCTAGTTCAACTCTGCTTAGAAAACTGACAAGAACAGTAGCTCCTCTTCAGTCCAATACACTGTACTTGCTGGAAACAGACGCCAGTGCTATTTGCACTGTGTATTGCAATGGGGCGCAATAGTGACTTTCCTACCAGAAAACAACTCTTGCTCGTAGGACCAGAAACTGCATGTGATTCAACTCCATTTAGGACTGGGAAACAAATGCTAGCTTGCCTTACATGAAACACACTCTGCTTTTGAGAAAAGAGCACTCTTCTACTCTACTGTGTTTCCTATGGGGTCCAAACAGTGAGCTTGCTCAGAACAAAAGAACTGTGCTTCCTACACACATGGACCATATCTAGTTCAACTCTGCTTAGGAAACTGACAAGAACAGTAGCTCCTATTCAGTCTGATACACTGTGCTTGCTGGGAACAGACGCGAGTGCTATTTGCACTGTGTATGGCATTTGGAGCGCAATAGTGACTCTTCTTAACAGAAAACAACACTTGATCGTAGGACCAGAAACTGCCTGTGACTCAACTCCATTTAGGACTGGAAAACAAACGCGAGCTCACCTTACAAGAAACACACTCTGCTTTAGAGAAAAGAGCACTCTTCTTCTCTACTGTGTTTCCTATAGGGCCAGAACAGTGAGCTTGCTCAGAACATAATAACTGTGCTTCCTTCACACGGGCCACATCTAGTTCAACTCTGCTTAGGAAACTGACAAGAACAGTAGCTCCTCTTCAGTCCGATACAATGTACTTGCTGAGAACAGACGCGAGTGCTACTTGCACTGTGTATGGCAAATGGAGCACAATAGTGACTCGTCTTACCAGAAAAAAACTCTTGCTCGTAGGACAAAAAACTGCATGTGACTCAACTCCATTTAGGACTGGGAAACAAACTCTAGCTCGCCTTACAAGAAACACACTTTGTTTTTGAGAAAAGAGCACTCTTCTACTCTACTGTTTTTCCTATAGGGCCAGAACAGTGAGCTTGCTCAGAACAAATGAACTGTGCTTCCTAGACACACGGGCCATATCTAGTTCAACTCTGCTTAGTAGACTGACAAGAACAGTTGCTCCTCTTCAGTCCAATACACTGTACTTGCTGGGAACAGACGCGAGTGCTATTTGCACTGTGTATGGCAATGAGAGCGCTATAGTGGCATTCCTTACCAGAAAACAACTCTTGCTAGTAGGACCACACACTGCATGTGATTCAATGCCATTTAGGACTGGGAAACAAATGCTAGCTCGCCTTACAAGAAACACACTCTGCTTCTGAGAAAAGAGCACTCTTCTACTCTACTGTGTTTCCTATGGGGTCCAAACAGTGAGCTTGCTCAGAACAAAAGAACTGTGCTTCCTACACACATCGACCATATCTAGTTCAACTCTGCTTAGGAAACTGACAAGAACAGTAGCTAGTCTTCAGTCCAATACACTGTATTTGCGGGGAAGAGTCGAGAGTGCTATTTGCACTGTGTTTGGCAATTGGAGCACAATAGTGACTCGTCTTACCAGAAAACAACTCTTGCTCGTAGGAAAAAAAACTGCATGTGACTCAACTCCATTTAGGTCTAGGAAACAAACGCTAGCTCGCGTTACAAGAAACACACTCTGCTTTAGAGAAAAGAGCACTCTTCTACTCTGCTGTGTTTCCTATGGGGTCCGAACAGTGAGCTTTCTCAGAACAAAAGAACTGTGCTTCCTACACACACAGCCATATCTAGTTCAATTCTGCTTAGGAACCTGACAAGAACAGTAGCTCCTCTTCAGTCCAATACACTTTAATGCTGGGAACAGACGCCAGTGCTATTTGTCCTGTGTATGGCAATGGCAGCGCAATAGTGACTATTTTTATCATAAAACAACTCTTGCTCGTAGGACCAGAAACTGCATGTGATTCAACTCCGTTTAGGACTGGGAAACAAATGCTAGCTCGCCTTACATGAAACACTCTCTGATTTTGAGAAAAGAGCACTCTTCTACTCTACTGTGTTTCCTATGGGGTCCAAACAGTGAGCTTGCTCAGAACAAAGAACTGTGCTTCCTACACACATGGACCATATCTAGTTCAACTCTGCTTAAGAAACTGACAAGAACAGTAGCTCCTCTTCAGTCCGATACACTGTACTTGCTAGAAACAGACGCGAGAGCTATTTGCACTGTGTATGGCAATGACAGCGCAATAGTGACTCTCCTTACCAGAAAACAACTCTTGCTCGTAGGAACACAAACTGCATGTGATTCAACGCCATTTAGGACTGGGAAACAAATGCTAGCTCGCCTTACAAGAAACACACTCTGCTTCTGAGAAAAGAGCACTCTTCTACTCTACTGTGTTTCCTATGGGGTCCAAACAGTGAGCTTGCTCAGAACAAAGAACTGTGCTTCCTACACACATCGACCATATCTAGTTCAACTCTGCTTAGGACACTGACAAGAACAGTAGCTCCTCTTCAGTCCAATACACTGTACTTGCAGGGAAGAGACACGAGTGCTATTTGCACTGTGTATGGCAATTGGAGCACAATAGTGACTCGTCTTACCAGAAAACAACTCTTGCTCGTAGAACAAAAAACTGCATGTGACTCAACTCCATTTAGGTCTGGGAAACAAACGCTAGCTCACCTTACAAGAAACACACTCCGCTTTTGAGAAAAGAGCACTCGTCTACTCTACTGTGTTTCCTATGGGGTCCGAACAGTGAGCTTTCTCAGAACAAAAGAACTGTGCTTCCTACACACACAGCCATATCTAGTTCAATTCTGCTTAGGAACCTGACAAGAAAAGTAGCTCCTCTTCAGTACAATACACTATACTGCTGGGAACAGAAGCCAGTGCTATTTGTCCTGTGTATGGCAATGGCAGCGCAATAGTGACTATTCTTATCATATAACAACTCTTGCTCGTAGGACCAGAGACTGCATGTGATTCAACTCCATTTAGGACTGCGAAACAAGCGCTAGCTCGCCTTACAAGAAACACAATCTGCTTTAGAGAAAAGAGCACTCTTCTACTCTACTGTGTTTCCTATAGGGCCAGAATAGTGAGCTTGCTCAGAACAAAAGAACTGTGCTTCCTACACACGGGCCATATCTAGTTCAACTCTGCTTAGGAAACTGACAAGAACAGTAGCTCCTCTTCAGTCCGATACACTGTACTTGCTGGGTACAGACGCGAGTGCTATTTGCACTGTGTATGGCAATGGGAGCACAATAGTGACTTTCCTTACCAGAAAACAACTCTTGCTCCTAGGACCAGAAACTGCATGTGATTCAACTCCATTTAGGACTGGGAAAAAATGATAGCTTGCCTTACAAAAAACACACTCTGCTTTTGAGAAAAGAGCACTCTTCTACTCTACTGTGTTTCCTATGGGGTTCGAACAGTGAGCTTGCTCAGAACAAAAGAACTGTGCTTCCTACACACACGGCCATATCGAGTTCAATTCTGCTTAGGAACCTAACAAGAACAGTAGATCCTCTTCAGTCCAATACACTGTACTTGCTGCGATCAGACGCCAGGGCTATTTGTCCTGTGTATGGCAATGGAAGCACAATAGTGACTATTCTTACCATAAAACAACTCTTGCTCGTAGGACAGAAACTGCATGTGATTCCACTCCATTTAGGACTGGGAAACAAATGCTTGCTCGCCTTACAAGAAACACACTCTGCTTTAGAGAAAAGAGCACTCTTCTACTCTACTGTGTTTCCTATGGGGTCCAAAGAGTGAGCTTGCTTCGAACAAAAGAAATGTGCTTCCTATACACAAGGACCATATGTAGTTCAACCCTGCTTAGGAAACTGACAAGAACAGTAGCTCCTCTTCAGTCCAATACACTGTACTTGCTGGGAAAAGACGCGAGTGCTATTTGCCCTGTGTATGGCAATGGGAGCGCAATAGTGACTTTCCTTACCAGAAAACAACTCTTGTTCATAGGACCAGAAACTGCATGTGATTCAACGCCATTTAGGACTGGGAAACAAATGCTAGCTCGCCTTACAAGAAACACACTCTGCTTCTGAGAAAAGAGCACTCTTCTACTCTACTGTGTTTCCTATGGGGTCCAAACAGTGAGCTTGCTCAGAACAAAAGAACTGTGCTTCCTACACACATCGACCCTATCTATTTCAACTCTGCTTAGGAAACTGACAAGAACAGTAGCTCCTCTTCAGTCCAATACACTGTACTTGCGGGGAAGATACACGAGTGCTATTTGCACTGTGTATGGCAATTGGAGCACAATAGTGACTCGTCTTACCAGAAAACAACTCTTGCTCGTAGGACAAAAAACTGCATGTGACTCAACTCCATTTAGGTCTGGGAAACAAACGCTAGCTCGCCTTACAAGAAACTCACTCTGCTTTAGAGAAAAGAGCACTCTTCTACTCTACTGTGTTTCCTATGGGGTCCGAACAGTGCGCTTTCTCAGAACAAAAGAACTCTGCTTCCTACACACACAGCCATATCTAGTTCAATTCTGCTTAGGAACCTGACAAGAACAGTAGCTCCTCTTCAGTCCGATACACTGTACTTGCTGGGAACAGACGCGAGTGCAATTTGCACTGTGTATGGCAATGGGAGCGCAATAGTTACTTTCCTTACCAGAAGACAACTCTTGCTCGTAGGACCAGAAACTGCATGTGATTCAACTCCGTGTAGGACTGGGAAACAAATGCTAGCTCGCCTTACATGAAACACTCTCTGCTTTTGAGAAAAGAGCACTCTTGTACTCTACTGTGTTTCCTATGGGTTCCAAAGAGTGAGCTTGCTCAGAACAAAGAACTGTGCTTCCTACACACATGGACCATATCTAGTTCAACTCTGCTTAGGAAACTGACAGGAACAGTAGCTCCTGTTCAGTCCGATACACTGTACTTGCTGGGAACAGACGCGAGTGCTATTTGCACTGTGTATGGCAAAGGGAGCACAATAGTGACTTTCCTTACCAGAAAACAATTCTTGCTCGTAGGACCAGAAACTGCATGTGATTCAACTCCATTTAGGACTGGGAAACAAATGATAGCTTGCCTTACAAAAA
This sequence comes from Peromyscus eremicus, assembly GCF_949786415.1. Taxonomy (NCBI): domain Eukaryota; kingdom Metazoa; phylum Chordata; class Mammalia; order Rodentia; family Cricetidae; genus Peromyscus; species Peromyscus eremicus. The sequence goes on along the minus strand of NW_026734568.1, from coordinate 220,538 downwards.
ACACACTGTGCTTTTGAGAAAAGAGCACTCTTCTACTCCACTGTGTTTCCTATGGGGTTCGAACAGTGAGCTTGCTCAGAACAAAAGAACTGTGCTTCCTACACACACGGCCATATCTAGTTCAATTCTGCTTAGTAACCTGACAAGAAGAGTAGATCCTCTTCAGTCCAATACACTGTACTTGCTGCGAACAGACGCCAGTGCTATTGATCCTGTGTGTGACAATGGCAGCACAATAGTGACTATTTTTACCATAAAACAACTCTTGCTCATAGGACAGAAACTGCATGTGATTCCACTCCATTTAGGACTGGGAAACAAACGCTAGCTCGCCTTACAAGAAACACACTCTGCTTTAGAGAAAAGAGCACTCTTCTACTCTACTGTGTTTCCTATGGGGTCCAAAGAGTGAGCTTGCTCAGAACAAGAGAACTGTGCTTCCTACACACAAGGACCATATGTAGTTCAACTCTGCTTAGGAAACTGACAAGAACAGTAGCTCCTATTCAGTCCAATACACTGTACTTGCTGGGAAAAGTCGCGAGTGCTATTTGCCCTGTGTATGGCAATGGGAGGGCAATAGTGACTTTCCTTACCAGAAAACAACTCTTGTTCGTAGGACCCGAAACTGCATGTGATTCAACTCCATTTAGGACTGGGAAACAAACGCTAGCTCGCCTTACAAGAAACACACTCTGCTTTTGAGAAAAGAGCACTCTTCTACTCTACTGTGTTTCCTATGGCGTCCAAACAGTGAGCTTGCTCAGAACAAAAGAACTGTGCTTCCTACACACAAGGACCATATGTAGTTCAACTCAGCTTAGGAAACTGACAAGAACAGTAGCTCCTATTCAGTCCAATACACTGTACTTGCTGGGAACAGACGCGAGTGCTATTTGCACTGTATATGGCATTTGGAGCACAATAGTGACTCCTCTTACCAGAAAACAACTCTTCCTCGTAGGACCAAAAACTGTCTGTGACTCAACTCCATTTAGGACTGGGAAACAACGTGAGCTCGCCTTACAAGAAACACACTCTGCTTTAGAGAAAAGAGCACTCTTCTACTCTACTGTGTTTCTTGTAGGGCCAGAACAGTGAGCTTGCTCAGAACAAAAGAAGTGTGCTTCCTACACACACGGGCCATATCTAGTTCAACTCTGCTTAGGAAACTGACAAGAACAGTAGCTCCTCTTCAGTCCGATACACTGTACTTGCTGAGAACAGACGCGAGTGCTATTTGAACTGTGAATGGCAATTGGAGCACAATAGTGACTCGTCTTACCAGAAAACAACTCTTGCTCGTAGGACAAAAAACTGCATGTGACTCAACTCCATTTACGACTATGAAACAAACTCTAGCTCGCCTTACAAGAAACACACTCTGCTTTTGAGAAAAGAGCACTCTTCTACTCTACTGTGTTTCCTATAAGGCCAGAACAGTGAGCTTGCTCAGAACAAATGAACTGTGCTTCCTAGACACACGGGCCATATCTAGTTCAACTCTGCTTAGGAAACTGACAAGAACAGTAGCTCCTCTTCAGTCCAATACACTGTACTTGCTGGGAACAGATGCCAGTGCTATTTGCACTGTGTATGGCAATGGGAGCACAATAGTGACTTTCCTTACCAGAAAACAACTCTTGCTCATAGGACCAGAAACTGCATGGGATTCAACTCCATTTAGGACTGGGAAACAAACGCTAGCTCGCCTTACAAGAAACACACTCTGCTTTAGAGAAAAGAGCACTCTTCTACTCTACTGTGTTTCCTATGGGGTCCAAACAGTGAGCTTGCTCAGAACAAAAGAACTGTGCTTCCTACACACACGGACCATATGTAGTTCAACTCTGCTTAGGAAACTGACAAGAACAGTAGCTCCTCTTCAGTCCGATACACTGTACATTCTTGGAACAGACGCCAGTGCTATTTGCACTGTGTATGGCAAAGGGAGCGCAATAGTGACTTTCCTTACCAGAAAAAAACTCTTGCTCGTAGGACCAGAAACTGCATGTGATTCAAATCCATTTAGGACTGGGAAACAAACGATAGCTTGCCTTACAAAAAACACACTGTGCTTTTCAGAAAAGAGCACTCTTCTACTCCACTGTGTTTCCTATGGGGTTCGAACAGTGAGCTTGCTCAGAACAAAAGAACTGTGCTTCCTACACACACGGCCATATCTAGTTCAATTCTGCTTAGTAACCTGACAAGAAGAGTAGATCCTCTTCAGTCCAATACACTGTACTTGCTGCGAACAGACGCCAGTGCTATTGGTCCTGTGTGTGACAATGGCAGCACAATAGTGACTATTTTTACCATAAAACAACTCTTGCTCATAGGACAGAAACTGCATGTGATTCCACTCCATTTAGGACTGGGAAACAAACGCTAGCTCGCCTTACAAGAAACACACTCTGCTTTAGAGAAAAGAGCACTCTTCTACTCTACTGTGTTTCCTATGGGGTCCAAAGAGTGAGCTTGCTCAGAACAAAAGAAATGTGCTTCCTACACACAAGGACCATATGTAGTTCAACTCTGCTTAGGAAACTGACAAGAACAGTAGCTCCTATTCAGTCCAATACACTGTACTTGCTGGGAAAAGTCGCGAGTGCTATTTGCCCTGTGTATGGCAATGGGAGGGCAATAGTGACTTTCCTTACCAGAAAGCAACTCTTGTTCGTAGGACCAGAAACTGCATGTGATTCAACTCCATTTAGGACTGGGAAACAAACGCTAGCTCGCCTTACAAGAAACACACTCTGCTTTTGAGAAAAGAGCACTCTTCTACTCTACTGTGTTTCCTATGGCGTCCAAACAGTGAGCTTGTTCAGAACAAAAGAACTGTGCTTCCTACACACAAGGACCATATGTAGTTCAACTCAGCTTAGGAAACTGACAAGAACAGTAGCTCCTATTCAGTCCAATACACTGTACTTGCTGGGAACAGACGCGAGTGCTATTTGCACTGTATATGGCATTTGGAGCGCAATAGTGACTCCTCTTACCAGAAAACAACTCTTCCTCGTAGGACCAAAAACTGTCTGTGACTCAACTCCATTTAGGACTGGGAAACAACGTGAGCTCGCCTTACAAGAAACACACTCTGCTTTAGAGAAAAGAGCACTCTTCTACTCTACTGTGTTTCTTGTAGGGCCAGAACAGTGAGCTTGCTCAGAACAAAAGAACTGTGCTTCCTACACACACGGGCCATATCTAGTTCAACTCTGCTTAGGAAACTGACAAGAACAGTAGCTCCTCTTCAGTCCGATACACTGTACTTGCTGAGAACAGACGCGAGTGCTATTTGAACTGTGAATGGCAATTGGAGCACAATAGTGACTCGTCTTACCAGAAAACAACTCTTGCTCGTAGGACAAAAAACTGCATGTGACTCAACTCCATTTACGACTATGAAACAAACTCTAGCTCGCCTTACAAGAAACACACTCTGCTTTTGAGAAAAGAGCACTCTTCTACTCTACTGTGTTTCCTATAAGGCCAGAACAGTGAGCTTGCTCAGAACAAATGAACTGTGCTTCCTAGACACACGGGCCATATCTAGTTCAACTCTGCTTAGGAAACTGACAAGAACAGTAGCTCCTCTTCAGTCCAATACACTGTACTTGCTGGGAACAGATGCCAGTGCTATTTGCACTGTGTATGGCAATGGGAGCACAATAGTGACTTTCCTTTCCAGAAAACAACTCTTGCTCATAGGACCAGAAACTGCATGGGATTCAACTCCATTTAGGACTGGGAAACAAACGCTAGCTCGCCTTACAAGAAACACACTCTGCTTTAGAGAAAAGAGCACTCTTCTACTCTACTGTGTTTCCTATGGGGTCCAAACAGTGAGCTTGCTCAGAACAAAAGAACTGTGCTTCCTACACACACGGACCATATGTAGTTCAACTCTGCTTAGGAAACTGACAAGAACAGTAGCTCCTCTTCAGTCCGATACACTGTACATTCTTGGAACAGACGCCAGTGCTATTTGCACTGTGTATGGCAAAGGGAGCGCAATAGTGACTTTCCTTACCAGAAAAAAACTCTTGCTCGTAGGACCAGAAACTGCATGTGATTCAAATCCATTTAGGACTGGGAAACAAACGATAGCTTGCCTTACAAAAAACACACTCTGCTTTTGAGAAAAGAGCACTCTTCTATCTACTGTGTTTCCTATGTGGTCCGAACAGTGAGCTTGCTCAGAACAAAAGAACTGTGCTTCCTACACACACGGCCATATCTAGTTCAATTCTGCTTAGGAACCTGACAAGAGCAGTAGATCCTCTTCAGTCCAACACACTGTACTTGCTGCGAACAGACGCCAGTGCTATTTGTCCTGTGTGTGGCAATGGCAGCACAACAGTGACTATTCTTACCATAAAACAACTCTTGCTCGTAGAACAGAAACTGCATGTGATTCCACTCCATTTATGACTGGGAAACAAACGCCAGCTCACCTTACAAGAAACACACTCTGCTTTAGAGAAAAGAGCACTCTTCTACGCTACTGTGTTTCCTATGGGGTCCAAACAGTGAGCTTGCTCAGAACAAAAGAACTGTGCTTCCTACACACAAGGACCATATATAGTTCAACTCTGCTTAGGAAACTGACAAGAACAGTAGCTCCTCTTCAGTCCAATACACTGTACTTGCTGGGAACAGACGCGAGTGCTATTTGCCCTGTGTATGGCAATGGGAGCGCAATAGTGACTTTCCTTACCAGAAAACAACTCTTGTTCGTAGGACCAGAAACTGCATGTGATTCAACTCCATTTAAGACTGCAAAACAAACGCTAGCTCCCCTTACAAGAAACACACTATGCTTTTGAGAAAAGAGCACTCTTCTACTCTACTGTGTTTCCTATAGGGCCAGAACAGTGAGCTTGCTCAGAACATAAGAACTGTGCTTTCTACACACACGGTCCTTATCTAGTTCAACTCTGTTTAGGAAACTGACAAGAACAGAAGCTCCTCTTCAGTCCAATACACTGTACTTGCTGGGAACAGACGCGAGTGCTATTTGCACTGTGTATGCCAATGGGAGCGCAATTGTGACTTTCCTTACCAGAAAACAACTCTTGCTCGTAGGACCAGAAACTGCATGTGATTCAACTCCATTTAGGACTGGGAAACAAACGCTACCTCGCCTTACAAGAAACACATTCTGCTTTTGAGAAAAGAGCACTCTTCTACTCTACTGTGTTTCCTATGGGGTCCAAACAGTGAGCTTGCTCAGAACAAAAAAAACTGTGCTTCCTACACACATGGACCATATCTAGTTCAACTCTGCTTAGGAAACTGACAAGAACAGTAGCTCCTATTCAGTCAAATACACTGTGCTTGCTGGGAACAGACGCGAGTGCTATTTGCACTGTGTATGGCATTTGGAGCGCAATAGTGTCTTTCTTACCAGAAAACAACTCTTGCTAGTAGGACCAAAAACTGCCTGTGACTCAACTCCATTTAGGACTGGGAAACAAACGCGAGCTCGCCTTACAAGAAACACACTCTGCTTCTGAGAAAAGAGCACTCTTCTACTCTACTGTGTTTCTTATAGGGCCAGAATATAGAGCTTGCTCAGAACATAATAACTGTGCTTCCTACACACACAGGCCATATCTAGTTCAACTCTGCTTAGGAAACTGACAAGAACAGTAGCTCCTCTTCAGTCCGATACACTGTAATTGCCGAGAGCAGACGCGAGTGCTACTTGCACTGTGTATGGCAATTGGAGCACAATAGTGACTCGTCTTACCAGAAAACAACTCTTGCTCGTAGGACAAAAAACTGCATGTGATTCAACTCCGTTTAGGACTGGGAAACAAATACTAGCTCGCCTTACATGAAACACTCTCTGCTTTTCAGAAAAGAGCACTCTTCTACTCTACTGTGTTTCCTATGGGGTCCAAAGAGTGAGCTTGCTCAGAACAAAGAACTGTACTTCCTACACACATGGACCATATCTAGTTCAACTCTGCTTAGGAAACTTATAAGAACAGTAGATCCTCTTCAGTCCGATACACTGTACTTGCTGGGAACAGACGCGAGTGCTATTTGCACTGTGTATAACAAAGGGAGCGCAATAGTGACTTTCCTTACCAGAAAACATCTCTTGCTCATAGGACCACACACTGCATGTGTTTCAACGCCATTTAGGACTGGGAAACAAATGCTAGCTCGCCTTAGAAGAAACACACTCTGCTTCTGAGAAAAGAGCACTCTTCTACTCTACTGTGTTTCCTATGGGGTCCAAACAGTGATCATGCTCAGAACAAAAGAACTGTGCTTCCTACACACACAGCCATATCTAGTTCAATTCTGCTTAGGAACCTGAGAAGAACAGTAGCTCCTCTTCAGTCCAATACACTGTACTGCTGGGAACAGAAGCCAGTGCTATTTGTCCTGTGTATGGCAATGACAGCGCAATAGTGACTATTCTTATCCTAAAACAACTCTTGCTCGTAGGACCAGAAACTGCATGTGATTCAACTCCATTTAGGACTGGGAAACAAACGCTAGCTCGCCTTACAAGAAACACAATCTGCTTTAAAGAAAAGAGCACTCTTCTACTCTACTGTGTTTCCTATGGTGTCCGAACAGTGAGCTTTCTCAGAACAAAAGAACTGTGCTTCCTACACACACAGCCATATCTAGTTCAATTCTGCTTAGGAACCTGAGAAGAACAGTAGCTTCTCTTCAGTCCAATACACTGTACTGCTGGGAACAGAAGCCAGTGCTATTTGTCCTGTGTATGGCAATGACAGCGCAATAGTGACTATTCTTATCATAAAACAACTCTTGCTCGTAGGACCAGAAACTGCATGTGATTCAACTCCATTTAGGACTGGGAAACAAACGCTAGCTCGCCTTACAAGAAACACAATCTGCTTTAGAGAAAAGAGCACTCTTCTACTCTACTGTGTTTCCTATAGGGCCAGAACAGTGAGCTTGCTCAGAACAAAAGAACTGTGCTTCCTACACACGGGCCATATCTAGTTCAACTCTGCTTAGGAAACTGATAAGAACAGTAGCTCCTCTTCAGTCCGATACACTGTACTTGATAGGAACAGACGCGAGTGCTATTTGTCCTGTGTATGGCAATGGGAGCGCAATAGTGACTTTCCTTACCAGAAAACAACTCTTGCTCGTAGGACCAGAAACTGCATGTGATTCAACTCCATTTAGGACTGGGAAACAAACGCTAGCTCGCATTACAAGAAACACACTCTGCTTTTGAGAAAAGAGCACTCTTCTACTCTACTATGTTTCCTATGGGGTCCAAACAGTGAGCTTGCTCAGAACAAAAGAACTGTGCTTCCTACACACACGGACCATATGTAGTTCAACTCTGCTTAGGAAACTGACAAGAACAGTAGTTCCTATTCAGTCCAATACTCTGTACTTGCTGGGAACAAACGCGAGTCCTATTTGTCCTGTGTATGGCAATGGGAGCGTTATAGTGACTCTTCTTACCAGAAAACAACTCTTGCTCATAGGAATAGAAACTGCATGTGATTCAACTCCATTTAAAACTGGGAAACAAACGCTAGCTCGCCTTACAAGAAACACACTCTGCTTTAGAGAAAAGAGCACTCTTCTTCTCTACTGTGTTTCCTATAGGGCCAGAACAGTGAGCTTGCTCAGAACATAATAACTGTGCTTCCTTCACACACGGGCCACATCTAGTTCAACTCTGCTTAGGAAACTGACAAGAACAGTAGCTCCTCTTCAGTCCGATACACTGTAATTGCTGAGAACAGTCGCGAGTGCTACTTGCACTGTGTATGGCAATTGGAGCACAATAGTGACTCGTCTTACCAGAAAACAACTCTTGCTCGTAGGACAAAAAACTGCATGTGACTCAACTCCATTTAGGACTGGGAAACAAACTCTAGCTCGCCTTACAAGAAACACACTTTGTTTTTGAGAAAAGAGCTCTCTTCTACTCTAGTGTTTTTCCTATAGGGCCAGAACAGTGAGCTTGCTCAGAACAAATGAACTGTGCTTCCTCGACACACGGGCCATATCTAGTTCAACTCTGCTTAGGAGACTGACAAGAACAGTAGCTCCTCTTCAGTCCAATACACTGTACTTGCTGGGAACAGACGCGAGTGCTACTTGCACTGTGTATGGCAATGAGAGCGCAATAGTGGCTTTCCTTACCAGAAAACAACTCTTGCTCGTAGGACCACACACTGCATGTGTTTCAACGCCATTTAGGACTGGGAAACAAATGCTAGCTCGCCTTACAAGAAACACGCTCTGCTTCTGAGAAAAGAGCACTCTTCTCCTCTACTGTGTTTCCTATGGGGTCCAAACAGTGAGCTTGCTCAGAACAAAAGAACTGTGCTTCCTACACACATCGACCATATCTAGTTCAACTCTGCTTAGGAAACTGACAAGAACAGTAGCTCCTCTTCAGTCCAATACACTGTATTTGCGGGGAAGAGTCGAGAGTGCTAATTGCACTGTGTATGGCAATTAGAGCACAATAGTGACTCGTCTTACCAGAAAACAACTCTTGCTCGTAGGAAAAAAAAAATGCATGTGACTCAACTCCATTTAGGTCTAGGAAACAAACGCTAGCTCGGGTTACAAGAAACACACTCTGCTTTAGAGAAAAGAGCACTCTTCTACTCTACTGTGTTTCCTATGGGGTCCGAACAGTGAGCTTTCTCAGAACAAAAGAACTGTGCTTCCTACACACACAGCCATATCTAGTTCAATTCTGCTTAGGAACCTGACAAGAACAGTAGCTCCTCTTCAGTCCAATGCACTGTACTGCTGGGAACAGACGCCAGTGCTATTTGTCCTGTGTATGGCAATGGCAGCGCAATAGTGACTATTCTTATCATAAAACAAGTCTTGCTCGTAGGACCAGAAACTGCATGTGATTCAACTCCGTTTAGGACTGGGAAACAAATGCTAGCTCGCCTTACATGAAACACTCTCTGATTTTGAGAAAAGAGCACTCTTCTACTCTACTGTGTTTCCTATGGGGTCCAAACAGTGAGCTTGCTCAGAACAAAGAACTGTGCTTCCTACACACATGGACCATATCTAGTTCAACTCTGCTTAGGAAACTGACAAGAACAGTAGCTCCTCTTCAGTCCGATACACTGTACTTGCTGGGAACAGACGCGAGTGCTATTTGCACTGTGTATGGCAAAGGGAGCGCAATAGTGACTTTCCTTACCAGAAAACAACTCATGCTCATAGGACCAGAAACTGCATGTGATTCAAATCCATTTAGGACTGGGAAACAAACGATAGCTTGCCTTACAAAAAACACACTCTGCTTTTGAGAAAAGAGCACTCTTCTATCTACTGTGTTTCCTATGAGGTCCGAACAGTGTGCTTGCTCAGAACAAAAGAACTGTGCTTCCTACACACACGGCCATATCTAGTTCAATTCTGCTTAGGAATCTGACAAGAACAATAGATCCTCCTCAGTCCAATACACTGTACTTGCTGCAAACAGAAGCCAGTGCTATTTGTCCTGTGTATGGCAATGGCAGCACAACAGTGACTATTCTTACCATAAAACAACTCTTGCTCGTAGGACCAGAAACTGCATGTGATTAAACTCCATTTAGGACTAGGAAACAAACGCTAGCTCGCCTTACAAGAAACACACTCTGCTTTAGAGAAAAGAGCACTCTTCTATTCTACTGTGTTTTCTATGGGGTCCAAAGAGTGAGCTTGCTTCGAACAAAAGAAATGTGCTTCCTATACACAAGGACCATATGTAGTTCAACTCTGCTTAGGAAACTGACAAGAACAGTAGCTCCTATTCAGTCCAATACACTGTACTTGCTGGGAAAAGACGCGAGTGCTATTTGCCCTGTGTATGGCAATGGGAGCGCAAGAGTGACTTTCCTTACCAGAAAACAACTCTGGTTCGTAGGACCAGAAACTGCATGTGATTCAACTCCATTTAGGACTAGGAAACAAACGCTAGCTCGCCTTACAAGAAACACACTATGCTTTTGAGAAAAGAGCACTCTTCTACTCTACTGTGTTTCCTATAGGGCCAGAACAGTGAACTTGCTCAGAAAATAAGAACTGTGCTTTCTACACACACGGTCCTTATCTAGTTCAACTCTGCTTAGGAAACTGACAAGAACAGTAGCTCCTCTTCAGTCCGGTATACTGTACTTGCTGGGAACAGACGCCCGTGCTATTTGCACTGTGTATGGCAATGGGAGCGCAATAGTGACTTTCCTTACCAGAAAACAACTCTTGCTCGTAGGACCAGAAACTGCATGTGATTCAACTCCGTTTAGGACTGGGAAACAAATGCTAGCTCGCCTTACATGAAACACTCTCTGCTTTTGAGAAAAGAGCACTCTTCTTCTCTACTGTGTTTCCTATGGGGTCCAAACAGTGAGCTTGCTCAGAACAAAGAACTGTGCTTCCTACACATATGGACCATATCTAGTTCAACTCTGCTTAGGAAACTGACAAGAACAGTAGCTCCTCTTCAGTCCAATACACTGTACTTGCGGGGAAGAGACGCAAGTGCTATTTGCACTGTGTATGGCAATTGGAGCACAATAGTGACTCGTCTTACCAGAAAACAACTCTTGCTCGTAGGACAAAAAACTGCATGTGACTCAACTCCATTTAGGTCTTGGAAACAAACGCTAGCTCGCCTTACAAGAATCTCACTCTGCTTTAGAGAAAAGAGCACTCTTCTACTCTACTGTGTTTCCTATGGGGTCCGAATAGTGAGCTGTCTCAGAACAAAAGAACTGTGCTTCTTACACACACAGCCATATCTAGTTCAATTCTGCTTAGGAAACTGACAAGAACAGCAGCTCCTCTTCAGTCCAATACACTGTACTGCTGGGAACAGACGCCAGTGCTATTTGTCCTGTGTATGGCAATGTCAGCACAATAGTGACTATTCTTATCATAAAACAACTCTTGCTCGTAGGACCAGAAACTGCATGTGATTCAACTCCATTTATGACTGGGAAACAAACGCTAGCTCGCCTTACAAGAAACACAATCTGCTTTAGAGAAAAGAGCACTCTTCTACTCTACTGTGTTTCCTATAGGGCCAGAACAGTGAGCTTGCTCAGAACAAAGAACTGTGCTTCCTACACACACGGGTCATATCTAGTTCAACTCTGCTTAGGAAACTGACGACAACAGTAGCTCCTCTTCAGTCCGATACACTGTACTGGCTGGGAACAGACGTGAGTGCTCTTTGCACTGTGTATGGCAAAGGGAGCACAATAGTGACTTTCCTTACCAGGAAACAACTCTTGCTCGTAGGACCAGAAACTGCATGTGATTCAATTCCATTTAGGACTGGAAAACAAATGATAGCTTGCCTTACAAAAAACACACTGTGCTTTTGAGAAAAGAGCACTCTTCTACTCTACTGTGTTTCCTATGGGGTTCGAACAGTGAGCTTGCTCAGAACAAAAGAACTGTGCTTCCTACACACACGGCCATATCTAGTTCAATTCTGCTTAGGAACCTGACAAGAACAGTAGATCCTCTTCAGTCCAATACACTGTACTTGCTGCGAACAGACGCCAGTGCTATTGGTCCTGTGTGTGGCAATGGCAGCACAATAGTGACTATTTTTACCATAAAACAACTCTTGCTCGTAGGACAGAAACTGCATGTGATTCCACTCCATTTAGGACTGGGAAACAAACGCTAGCTCGCCTTACAAGAAACACACTCTGCTTTTGAGAAAAGAGCACTCTTCTACTCTACTGTGTTTCCTATTGGGTCTGAACAGTGAGCTTGCTCAGAACAAAATAACTGTGCTTCCTACACACACGGCCATAACTAGTTCAATTCTGCTTAGGAACCTGACAAGAACAGTAGATCCTCTTCAGTCCAATACACTGTACTTCCTGAAAACAGACGCCAGTGCTATTTGTCCTGTGTATGGCAATGGCAGCGCAATAGTGATTCTTCTTACCATAAAACATCTCTTGCTCGTAGGACCAGAAACTGCATGTGATTCAACTCCATTTAGGACTGGGAAACAAAAGCTAGCTCACCTTACAATAAACACACTCTGCTTTAGAGAAAAGAGCACTCTTCTACTCTACTGTGTTTCCTATAGGGCCAGAACAGTGAGCTTGCTCAGAAGAAAAGAACTGTGCTTCCTACACACGCGGGACATATCTAGTTCAACTCTGCTTAGAAAACTGACAAGAACAGTAGCTCCTCTTCAGTCCGATACACTGTACTTGCTGGGAACAGACGCGAGTGCTATTTGCACTGTGTATGGCAAGGGGAGTGCAATAGTGACTTTCTTTACCAGAAAACAACTCTTCTTCGTAGGACCAGAGACTACATGTGATTCAACTCCATTTAACTAGGAAACAAACGCTAGCTCGCCTTACAAAAACACACTCTGCTTTTAAGAAAAGAGCACACTTCTACTCTACTGTGTTTCCTATAGGGCCAGAAGAGTGAGCTTGCTCAGAATATAAGAACTGTGCTTCCTACACACAAGGGCCATATCATGTTCAACTCTGCTTAGGAAACTGACAAGAACAGTAGCTCCTCTTCAGTCCGATACACTGTAGTTGCTGGGAACAGACGGGAGGGCTATTTGCACTGTGTATGGCAATGGGAGCGCAATAGTGACTTTCCTTACCAGAAAACAACTCTTGCTCGTAGGACCAGAAACTGCATGTGATTCCAATCCATTTAGGACTGGGAAACAAACGGCAGCTTGCCTTACAAGAAACACACTCTGCTTTAGAGAAAAGAGCACTCTTCTACTCTACTGTGTTTCCTATGGGGTCCAAACAATGAGCTTGCTCAGAACAAAAGATCTGTGCTTCCTACACACACGGACCATATCTAGTTCAACTCTGCTTAGTAAACTGACAAGAAGAGTAGCTCCTATTCAGTCCAATACACTGTACTTGCTGGGAAAAGATGCGAGTGCTATTTGCCTTGTGAAGGGCAATGGGAGCGCAATAGTGACTTTCCTTACCAGAAAACAACTCTTGTTCATAGGACCAGAAACTGCATGTAATTCAACTCCATTTAGGACTAGGAAACAAACGCTAGCTCGCCTTACAAAAACACACTCTGCTTTTGAGAAAAGAGCACTCAACTACTCTACTGTGTTTCCTATAGGGCCAGAAGAGTGAACTTGCTCAGAACTTAAGAACTGTGCTTCCTACACACACGGGCCATATCTAGTTCAACTCTGCTTAGGAAACTGACAAGAGCAGTAGCTCCTCTTCAGTCTGATACACTGTACTTGCTGGGAACAGACGCGAGAGCTATTTGCAATGTGTATGGCAAGGGGAGCGCAATAGTGACTTTCCTTACCGGTAAACAACTCTTGCTCTTAGGACCAGAAACTGCATGTGATTCAACTCCATTTAGAACTGGGAAACAAACGCTAGCTTGCCTTACAAGAAACACACTCTCCTTTTTAGAAAAGAGCACTCTTCTACTCTACTGTGTTTCCTATGGTGTCCGAACACTGAGCTTGCTCAGAACAAAAGAACTGTGATTCCTACACACACGGGCCATTTCTAGTTCAACTCTGCTTAGGAAACTGACAAGAACACTAGGTCCTCTTCAGTCCAATACACTGTTCTTGCGGGGAACAGACACAAGTGCTATTTGCACTGTGTATGGCAATTGGAGCCCAATAGTGACTTGTCTTACCAGAAAACACCTCTTGCTCGTAGGACCAGAAACTGCATGTGATTCAACTCCATTTAGGACTGGGAAACAAAAGCTAGCTCACCTTACAAGAAACACACTCTGCTTTAGAGAAAAGAGCACTCTTCTACTCTACTGTGTTTCCTATTGGGCCAGAACAGTGAGCTTGCTCAGAACAAAAGAAATGTGCTTCCTACAGACACGGGCCATATCTAGTTCAACTCTGTTTAGGAACCTGACAAGAACAGTAGCTCCTCTTCAGTCCAATACACTGTACTTGCTGGGAACATACGCGAGTTCTATTTGCACTGTGTATGGCAATTGGAGCACAATAGTGACTTGTCTTACCAGAAAACAACTCTTCTTGGTAGGAAAAAAACTGCATGTGACTGAACTCCATTTAGGACTGGGAAACAAATGCTAGCTCAACTTCCAAGAAACACACTCTGCTTTTGAGAAAAGAGCACTCTTCTACTCTGCTGTGTTTCCTGTGTGTTCCGAACAGTGAGCTTGCTCAGAACAAAAAAACTGTTCTTCCTACACACACGGCCATATCTAGTTCAAGTCTGCTTAGGAACCTGACAAGAACAGTAGATCCTCTTCAGTCCAATACACTGTACTTGCTGGGAACAGACGCCAGTGCTATTTGTCCTGTGTATGGCAAAGGCAGCGCAATAGTGACTCTTCTTACCATCAAACAACTCTTGCTCGTAGGACCAGAAACTGCATGTGATTCAACTCCATTTAGGACTGGGAAACGAACGCTAGCTCGCTTTACAAGAAACACACTCTGCTTTTGTGGAAAGAGCACTCTTCTACTCTACTGTGTTTCCTATATTGCCAGAACAGGGAGCTTGCTCAGAACAAAAGAACTGTGCTTCCTTCACACGGGCCATATCTAGTTCAACTCTGCTTAGGAAACTGACAAGAACAGTAGCTCCTCTTCAGTCCGATACACCGTACTTGCTGGGAAAAGACGCAAGGGCTATTTGCCTTGTGTAGGGCAATGGGAGCGCAATAGAGACGTTCCTTACCAGAAAACAACTCTTGTTCATAGGACCAGAAACTGCATGTGATTCAACTCCATTTAGGACTGGGAAACAAAAGCTAGCTCACCTTACAAGAAACACACTCTGCTTTTGTGGAAAGAGCACTCTTCTACTCTACTGTGTTTCCTATAGGGCCAGAACAGTGAGCTTGCTCAGAACAAAAGAACTGTGCTTCCTACACACGGGCCATATCTAGTTCAACTCTGCTTAGGAAACTGACAAGAACAGTAGCTCCTCTTCAGTCCGATACACCGTACTTGCTGGGAACAGACACGGGAGCTATTTGCACTGTGTATGGCAAGGGGAGCACAATAGTGACTTTCCTGACCAGAAAACAACTCTTGCTCTTAGGACCAGAAACTGCATGTGATTCAACTCCATTTAGGACTGGGAAACAAATGCTAGCTCGACTTCCAAGAAACACACTCTGCTTTAGAGAAAAGAGCACTCTTCTACTCTACTGTGTTTCCTATGGTGTCCGAACAGTGAGCTTGCTCAGAACAAAAGAACTGTGCTTCCTACACACACGGCCATATCTAGTTCAATTCTGCTTAGGAACCTGACAAGAGCAGTAGATCCTCTTCAGTCCAATACACTGTACTTGCTGGGAACAGACGCCAGTGCTATTTGTCCTGTGTAAGGCAATGGCAGCGCAATAGTGACTCTTCTTACCATAAAACAACTCTTGCTCATAGGACTAGAAACTGCATGTGATTCAACTCCATTTAGGACTGGGAAACAAACGCTAGCTTGCCTTACAAAAACACACTCTGCTTTAGAGAAAAGAGCACTCTTCTACTCCACTGTGTTTCCTATATGGCCATAACAGTGAGCTTGGTCAGAACAAAAGAACTGTGCTTCCTACACACGGGCCATAACTAGTTCAACTCTGCTTAGGAAACTGACAAGAACAGTAGCTCCTCTTCATTCCGAAACACTGTACTTGCTGGGAACTGACGCGAGTGCTATTTGCACTGTGTATGGCAAATGGAGCACAATAGTGACTCGTCTTACCGGGAAACAACTCTTGCTCGTAGGACCAGAAACTGCATGTGACTCAACTCCATTTAGGACTGGGAAACAAACGCTAGCTCGCCTTACAAGAAACACACTCTGCTTTTGAGAAAAGAGCACTCTTCTACTCTACTGTGTTTCCTATGGGGTCCGAACAGTGAGCCTGCTCAGAACAAAAGAACTGTGCTTCCTACATACACGACCATATCTAGTTCAATTCTGCTTAGGAACCTGACAAGAACAGTAGATCCTCTTCAGTCCAATACACTGTACTTGCTGGGAACAGACGCCAGTGCTATTTTTCCTGTGTATGGTAATGGCAGCGCAATAGTGACTCTTCTTACTGTAAAACAACTCTTGCTCGTAGGACCATAAACAGCATGTGATTCAACTCCATTTAGGACTGGGAAACAAAAGCTAGCTCACCTTACAAGAAACACACTCTGCTTTTGTGGAAAGAGCACTCTTCTACTCTACTGTGTTTCCTATATTGCCAGAACAGTGAGCTTGCTCAGAACAAAAGAACTGTGCTTCCTACACACGGGCCATATCTAGTTCAACTCTGCTTAGGAAACTGACAAGAACAGTAGCTCCTCTTCAGTCCGATACACCGTACTTGCTGGGAAAAGACGCAAGGGCTATTTGCCTTGTGTAGGGCAATGGGAGCGCAATAGAGACGTTCCTTACCAGAAAACAACTCTTGTTCGTAGGACCAGAAACTGCATGTGATTCAACTCCATTTAGGACTGGGAAACAAAAGCTAGCTCACCTTACAAGAAACACAATCTGCTTTTGTGGAAAGAGCACTCTTCTACTCTACTGTGTTTCCTATAGGGCCAGAACAGTGAGCTTGCTCAAAACAAAAGAACTGTGCTTCCTACACACGGGCCATATCTAGTTCAACTCTGCTTAGGAAACTGACAAGAACAGTAGCTCCTCTTCAGTCGGATACACCGTACTTGCTGGGAACAGACACGGGAGCTATTTGCACTGTGTATGGCAAGGGGAGCACAATAGTGACTTTCCTGACCAGAAAACAACTCTTCCTCTTAGGACGAGAAACTGCATGTGATTCAACTCCATTTAGGACTGGGAAACAATCGATAGCTCGCCTTACAAGAAACACACTCTGCTTTTTAGAAAAGAGCACTCTTCTACTCTACTGTGTTTCCTATGGTGTCTGAACAGTGAGCTTGCTCAGAACAAAAGAACTGTGCTTCCTACATACACGACCATATATAGTTCAATTCTGCTTAGGAACCTGACAAGAACAGTAGATCCTCTTCAGTCCAATACCCTGTACTTGCTGGGAACAGACGCCAGTGCTATTTTCCTGTGTATGGCAATGGCAGCGCAATAGTGACCCTTCTTACTATAAAACAACTCTTCCTCGTAGGACCAGAAACTGCATGTGATTCAACTCCATTTAGGACTGGGAAACAAAAGCTAGCTCACCTTACAAGAAACACACTCTGCTTTTGTGGAAAGAGCTCTCTTCTACTCTACTGTGTTTCCTATAGGGCCAGAACAGTGATCTTGCTCAGAACAAAAGAACTGTGCTTCCTACACACGGGCCATATCTAGTTCAACTCTGCTTAGGAAACTGACAAGAACAGTAGCTCCTCTTCAGTCCGATACACTGTACTTGCTGGGAACAGACACGAGTGCTATTTGCACTGTGTATGGCAATCTGAGCGCAATAGTGACTTTCTTTACCAGAAAACAACTCTTCATCGTAGGACCAGAAACTGCATGTGATTCAACTCCATTTAACTAGGAAACAAACGCTAGCACGCCTTACAAAAACACACTCTGCTTTTGAGAAAAGAGCACACTTCTACTCTACTGTGTTTCCTATAGGGCCAGAAGAGTGAGCTTGCTCAGAACATAAGAACTGTGCTTCCTACACACAAGGGTCATATCATGTTCAACTCTGCTTAGGAAACTGACAAGAACAGTAGCTCCTCTTCAGTCCGAAACACTGTACTTGCTGGGAACTGACGCGAGTGCTATTTGCACTGTGTATGGAAATGGGAGCGCAATAGTGACTTTCCTTACCAGAAAACAACTCTTGCTCATAGGACCAGAAACTGCATGGGATTCAACTCCATTTAGGACTGGGATACAAATGCTAGCTAGCCTTCCATTAAACACACTCTGCTTTTGAGAAAAGAGCACTCTTCTACTCTACTGTGCTTCCTATGGGGTCCGAACAGTGAGCTTGCTCAGAACAAAAGAACTGTGCTTCCTACACACACGGGCCATATCTAGTTCAACTCTGCTTAGGAAACTGAGAAGAACAGTAGCTCCTCTTCAGTCCAATACACTGTACTTTCGGGGAACAGACGCGAGTGCTATTTGCACTGTATATGGCAATTGGAGCACAATAGTGACTCGTCTTACAAGAAAACAGCTTTTGCTCGTAGGACAAAAAACTGCATGTGACTCAACTCCATTTAGGACTGGGAAACAAACGCTAGCTCGCCTTACAAGAAACACACTCTGCTTTAGAGAAAAGAGCACTCGTCTACTCTAATGTGTTTCCTATATGGCCATAACAGTGAGCTTGGTCAGAACAAAAGAACTGTGCTTCCTACACACGGGCCATAACTAGTTCAACTCTGCTTAGGAAACTGACAAGAACAGTAGCTCCTCTTCAGTCCGTAACACTGTACTTGCTGGGAACTGACGCGAGTGCTACTTGCACTGTGTATGGCAGTGGGAGCGCAATAGTGACTTTCCTTACCAGAAAACAACTCTTGCTCATAGAACCAGAAACAGCATGTGATTCAACTCCATTTAGGACAGCGATACAAATGCTAGCTCGCCTTACATGAAACACACTCTGCTTTTGAGAAAAGAGCACTCTTCTACTCTACTTTGCTTCCTATGGGATCCGAACAGTGAGCTTGCTCAGAACAAAAGAACTGTGCTTCCTACACACACGGCCATAACTAGTTCAATTCTGCTTAGGAACTTGACAAGAACAGTAGATCCTCTTCAGTCCAATACACTGTAATTGCTGCTAACAGACGACAGTGCTATTTGTCCTGTGTATGGCAATGGGAGCGCAATAGTGACTCTTCTTACCATAAAACAACACTTGCTCGTAGGACCAGAAACTGCATGTGATTCAACTCCATTTAAGACTGGCAAACAAAAGCTAGCTCACCTTACAAGAAACACACTCTGCTTTAGAGAAAAGAGCACTCTTCTACTCTACTGTGTTTCCTATAGGGCAAGAACAGTGAGCTTGCTCAGAACAAAAGAACTGTGCTTCCTACACACCGGCCATATCTAGTTCAACTCTGCTTAGGAAACTGACAAGAACAGTAGCTCCTCTTCAGTCTGATACACTGTACTTGCTGGGAACTGACGCGAGTGCTATTTGCACTGTGTATGGCAAATGGAGCACAATAGTGACTCGTCTTACCGGGAAACAACTCTTGCTCGTAGGACCAGAAACTGCATGTGACTCAACTCCATTTAGGACTGGGAAACAAACGCTAGCTCGCCTTACAAGAAACACACTCTGCTTTTGAGAAAAGAGCACTCTTCTACTCTACTGTGTTTCCTATGGGGTCTGAACAGTGAGCCTGCTCAGAACAAAAGAACTGTGCTTCCTACATACACGACCATATCTAGTTCAATTCTGCTTAGGAACCTGACAAGAACAGTAGATCCTCTTCAGTCCAATACACTGTACTTGCTGGGAATAGACGCCAGTGCTATTTGTCCTGTGTATGGCAATGGCAGCGCAATAGTGACTCTTCTTACTATAAAACAACTCTTGCTCGTAGGACCATAAACTGCATGTGATTCAACTCCATTTAGGACTGGGAAACAAAAGCTAGCTCACCTTACAAGAAACACACTCTGCTTTTGTGGAAAGAGCACTCTTCTACTCTACTGTGTTTCCTATAGGGCCAGAACAGTGAGAATGCTCAGAACAAAAGAACTGTGCTTCCTACACACGGGCCATATCTAGTTCAACTCTGCTTAGGAAACTGACAAGAACAGTAGCTCCTCTTCAGTCCGATACACCGTACTTGCTGGGAAAAGACGCAAGGGCTATTTGCCTTGTGTAGGGCAATGGGAGCGCAATAGAGACGTTCCTTACCAGAAAACAACTCTTGTTCATAGGACCAGAAACTGCATGTGATTCAACTCCATTTAGGACTGGGAAACAAAAGCTAGCTCACCTTACAAGAAACACACTCTGCTTTTGTGGAAAGAGCACTCTTCTACTCTACTGTGTTTCCTATAGGGCCAGAACAGTGAGCTTGCTCAGAACAAAAGAACTGTGCTTCCTACACACGGGCCATATCTAGTTCAACTCTGCTTAGGAAACTGACAAGAACAGTAGCTCCTCTTCAGTCCGATACACCGTACTTGCTGGGAACAGACACGGGAGCTATTTGCACTGTGTATGGCAAGGGGAGCACAATAGTGACTTTCCTGACCAGAAAACAACTCTTGCTCTTAGGACCAGAAACTGCATGTGATTCAACTCCATTTAGGACTGGGAAACAAACGCTAGCTCGACTTCCAAGAAAATCACTCTGCTTTTGAGAAAAGAGCACTCTTCTACTCTACTGTGTTTCCTATGGTGTCCGAACAGTGAGCTTGCTCAGAACAAAAGAACTGTGCTTCCTACACACACGGCCATATCTAGTTCAATTCTGCTTAGGAACCTGACAAGAGCAGTAGATCCTCTTCAGTCCAATACACTGTACTTGCTGGGAACAGACGCCAGTGCTATTTGTCCTGTGTATGGCAATGGCAGCGCAATAGTGACTCTTCTTACCATAAAACAACTCTTGCTCATAGGACTAGAAACTGCATGTGATTCAACTCCATTTAGGACTGGGAAACAAACGCTAGCTTGCCTTACAAAAACACACTCTGCTTTAGAGAAAAGAGCACTCTTCTACTCCACTGTGTTTCCTATATGGCCATAACAGTGAGCTTGGTCAGAACAAAAGAACTGTGCTTCCTACACACGGGCCATAACTAGTTCAACTCTGCTTAGGAAACTGACAAGAACAGTAGCTCCTCTTCATTCCGAAACACTGTACTTGCTGGGAACTGACGCGAGTGCTATTTGCACTGTGTATGGCAAATGGAGCACAATAGTGACTCGTCTTACCGGGAAACAACTCTTGCTCGTAGGACCAGAAACTGCATGTGACTCAACTCCATTTAGGACTGGGAAACAAACGCTAGCTCGCCTTACAAGAAACACACTCTGCTTTTGAGAAAAGAGCACTCTTCTACTCTACTGTGTTTCCTATGGGGTCCGAACAGTGAGCCTGCTCAGAACAAAAGAACTGTGCTTCCTACATACACGACCATATCTAGTTCAATTCTGCTTAGGAACCTGACAAGAACAGTAGATCCTCTTCAGTCCAATACACTGTACTTGCTGGGAACAGACGCCAGTGCTATTTTTCCTGTGTATGGCAATGGCAGCGCAATAGTGACTCTTCTTACTGTAAAACAACTCTTGCTCGTAGGACCATAAACAGCATGTGATTCAACTCCATTTAGGACTGGGAAACAAAAGCTAGCTCACCTTACAAGTAACACACTCTGCTTTTGTGGAAAGAGCACTCTTCTACTCTAATGTGTTTCCTATATTGCCAGAACAGTGAGCTTGCTCAGAACAAAAGAACTGTGCTTCCTACACACGGGCCATATCTAGTTCATATCTAGTTAGGAAACTGACAAGAAAAGTAGCTCCTCTTCAGTCCGATACACCGTACTTGCTGGGAAAAGACGCAAGGGCTATTTGCCTTGTGTAGGGCAATGGGAGCGCAATAGAGACGTTCCTTACCAGAAAACAACTCTTGTTCGTAGGACCAGAAACTGCATGTGATTCAACTCCATTTAGGACTGGGAAACAAAAGCTAGCTCACCTTACAAGAAACACAATCTGCTTTTGTGGAAAGAGCACTCTTCTACTCTACTGTGTTTCCTATAGGGCCAGAACAGTGAGCTTGCTCAGAACAAAAGAACTGTGCTTCCTACACACGGGCCATATCTAGTTCAACTCTGCTTAGGAAACTGACAAGAACAGTAGCTCCTCTTCAGTCGGATACACCGTACTTGCTGGGAACAGACACGGGAGCTATTTGCACTGTGTATGGCAAGGGGAGCACAATAGTGACTTTCATGACCAGAAAACAACTGTTGCTCTTAGGACGAGAAACTGCATGTGATTCAACTCCATTTAGGACTGGGAAACAAACGATAGCTCGCCTTACAAGAAACACACTCTGCTTTTTAGAAAAGAGCACTCTTCTACTCTACTGTGTTTCCTATGGTGTCTGAACAATGAGCTTGCTCAGAACAAAAGAACTGTGCTTCCTACATACACGACCATATATAGTTCAATTCTGCTTAGGAACCTGACAAGAACAGTAGATCCTCTTCAGTCCAATACACTGTACTTGCTGGGAACAGACGCCAGTGCTATTTGTCCTGTGTATGGCAATGGCAGCGCAATAGTGACCCTTCTTACTATAAAACAACTCTTGCTCGTAGGACCAGAAACTGCATGTGATTCAACTCCATTTAGGACTGGGAAACAAAAGCTAGCTCACCTTACAAGAAACACACTCTGCTTTTGTGGAAAGAGCTCTCTTCTACTCTACTGTGTTTCCTATAGGGCCAGAACAGTGAGCTTGCTCAGAACAAAAGAACTGTGCTTCCTACACACGGGCCATATCTAGTTCAACTCTGCTTAGGAAACTGACAAGAACAGTAGCTCCTCTTCAGTCCGATACACTGTACTTGCTGGGAACAGACACGAGTGCTATTTGCACTGTGTATGGCAATCTGAGCGCAATAGTGACTTTCTTTACCAGAAAACAACTCTTCATCGTAGGACCAGAAACTGCATGTGATTCAACTCCATTTAACTAGGAAACAAACGCTAGCTCGCCTTACAAAAACACACTCTGCTTTTGAGAAAAGAGCACACTTCTACTCTACTGTGTTTCCTATAGGGCCAGAAGAGTGAGCTTGCTCAGAACATAAGAACTGTGCTTCCTACACACAAGGGTCATATCATGTTCAACTCTGCTTAGGAAACTGACAAGAACAGTAGCTCCTCTTCAGTCCGAAACACTGTACTTGCTGGGAACTGACGCGAGTGCTATTTGCACTGTGTATGGAAATGGGAGCGCAATAGTGACTTTCCTTACCAGAAAACAACTCTTGCTCATAGGACCAGAAACTGCATGGGATTCAACTCCATTTAGGACTGGGATACAAATGCTAGCTAGCCTTCCATTAAACACACTCTGCTTTTGAGAAAAGAGCACTCTTCTACTCTACTGTGCTTCCTATGGGGTCCGAACAGTGAGCTTGCTCAGAACAAAAGAACTGTGCTTCCTACACACACGGGCCATATCTAGTTCAACTCTGCTTAGGAAACTGAGAAGAACAGTAGCTCCTCTTCAGTCCAATATACTGTACTTTCGGGGAACAGACGCGAGTGCTATTTGCACTGTATATGGCAATTGGAGCACAATAGTGACTCGTCTTACAAGAAAACAGCTTTTGCTCGTAGGACAAAAAACTGCATGTGACTCAACTCCATTTAGGACTGGGAAACAAACGCTAGCTCGCCTTACAAGAAACACACTCTGCTTTAGAGAAAAGAGCACTCGTCTACTCTAATGTGTTTCCTATATGGCCATAACAGTGAGCTTGGTCAGAACAAAAGAACTGTGCTTCCTACACACGGGCCATAACTAGTTCAACTCTGCTTAGGAAACTGACAAGAACAGTAGCTCCTCTTCAGTCCGTAACACTGTACTTGCTGGGAATTGACGCGAGTGCTACTTGCACTGTGTATGGCAGTGGGAGCGCAATAGTGACTTTCCTTACCAGAAAACAACTCTTGCTCATAGAACCAGAAACAGCATGTGATTCAACTCCATTTAGGACAGCGATACAAATGCTAGCTCGCCTTACATGAAACACACTCTGCTTTTGAGAAAAGAGCACTCTTCTACTCTACTTTGCTTCCTATGGGATCCGAACAGTGAGCTTGCTCAGAACAAAAGAACTGTGCTTCCTACACACACGGCCATAACTAGTTCAATTCTGCTTAGGAACTTGACAAGAACAGTAGATCCTCTTCAGTCCAATACACTGTAATTGCTGCTAACAGACGACAGTGCTATTTGTCCTGTGTATGGCAATGGCAGCGCAATAGTGACTCTTCTTACCATAAAACAACTCTTGCTCGTAGGACCAGAAACTGCATGTGATTCAACTCCATTTAGGACTGGCAAACAAAAGCTAGCTCACCTTACAAGAAACACACTCTGCTTTAGAGAAAAGAGCACTCTTCTACTCTACTGTGTTTCCTATAGGGCAAGAACAGTGAGCTTGCTCAGAACAAAAGAACTGTGCTTCCTACACACCGGCCATATCTAGTTCAACTCTGCTTAGGAAACTGACAAGAACAGTAGCTCCTCTTCAGTCCGATACACTGTACTTGCTGGGAACTGACGCGAGTGCTATTTGCACTGCGTATGGCAAATGGAGCACAATAGTGACTCGTCTTACTGGGAAACAACTCTTGCTCGTAGGACCAGAAACTGCATGTGACTCAACTCCATTCAGGACTGGGAAACAAACGCTAGCTCGCCTTACAAGAAACACACTCTGCTTTTGAGAAAAGAGCACTCTTCTACTCTACTGTGTTTCCTATGGGGTCTGAACAGTGAGCCTGCTCAGAACAAAAGTATGCTTCCTACATACACGACCATATCTAGTTCCATTCTGCTTAGGAACCTGACAAGAACAGTAGATCCTCTTCAGTCCAATACACTGTACTTGCTGGGAACAGACGCCAGTGCTATTTGTCCTGTGTATGGCAATGGCAGCGCAATAGTGACTCTTCTTACTGTAAAACAACTCTTGCTCGTAGGACCAGAAACTGCATGTGATTCAACTCCATTTAGGACTGGGAAACAAAAGCTAGCTCACCTTACAAGAAACACACTCTGCTTTTGTGGAAAGAGCACTCTTCTACTCTACTGTGTTTCCTATATTGCCAGAACAGTGAGCTTGCTCAGAACAAAAGAACTGTGCTTCCTACACACGGGCCATATCTAGTTCAACTCTTCTTAGGAAACTGACAAGAACAGTAGCTCCTCTTCAGTCCGATACACCGTACTTGCTGGGAAAAGACGCAAGGGCTATTTGCCTTGTGTAGGGCAATGGGAGCGCAATAGAGACGTTCCTTACCAGAAAACAACTCTTGTTCGTAGGACCAGAAACTGCATGTGATTCAACTCCATTTAGGACTGGGAAACAAAAGCTAGCTCACCTTACAAGAAACACACTCTGCTTTTGTGGAAAGAGCACTCTTCTACTCTACTGTGTTTCCTATAGGGCCAGAACAGTGAGCTTGCTCAGAACAAAAGAACTGTGCTTCCTACACACGGGCCATATCTAGTTCAACTCTGCTTAGGAAACTGACAAGAACAGTAGCTCCTCTTCAGTCCGATACACCGTACTTGCTGGGAACAGACACGGGAGCTATTTGGACTTCGTATGGCAAGGGGAGCACAATAGTGACTTTCCTGACCAGAAAACAACTCTTGCTCTTAGGACGAGAAACTGCATGTGATTCAACTCCATTTAGGACTGGGAAACAAACGATAGCTCGCCTTACAAGAAACACACTCTGCTTTTTAGAAAAGAGCACTCTTCTACTCTACTGTGTTTCCTATGGTGTCTGAACAGTGAGCTTGCTCAGAACAAAAGAACTGTGCTTCCTACACACACGGCCATATCTAGTTCAATTCTGCTTAGGAACCTGACAAGAACAGTAGATCCTCTTCAGTCCAATACACTGTACTTGCTGGGAACAGACGCCAGTGCTATTTGTCCTGTGTATGGCAATGGCAGCGCAATAGTGACTCTTCTTACCATAAAACAACTCTTGCTCATAGGACTAGAAACTGCATGTGATTCAACTCCATTTAGGACTGGGAAACAAAAGCTAGCTCACTTTACAAGAAACACACTCTGCTTTAGAGAAAAGAGCACTCTTCTACTCTACTGTGTTTCCTATGGGGCCAGAACAGTGAGCTTGCTCAGAACAAAAGAACTGTGCTTCCTACACACGGGCCATATCTAGTTCAACTCTGCTTAGGAAACTGACAAGAACAGTAGCTCCTCTTCAGTCCGATACACTGTACTTGCTGGGAACAGACGCGAGTGCTATTTGCACTGTGTATGGCAATGGGAGCGCAATAGTGACTTTCCTTACCAGAAAACAACTCTTGCTCGTAGGACCAGAAACTGCATGTGATTCCACTCCATTTGAGACTGGGAAGCAAATGCTAGCTCGCCTTACAAGAAACACACTCTGCTTTAGAGAAAAGAGCACTCTTCTACTCTACTGTGTTTACTATGGGGTCCAAATAGTGAGCTTGCTCAGAACAAAAGAACTGTGCTTCCTACACACACGGACCATATCTAGTTCAACTCTGCTTAGGAAACTGACAAGAACAGTAGCTCCTCTTCAGTCCAATACACTGTACTTGCTGGGAACAGACGCATGTGCTATTTGCACTGTTTATGCCAATGGGAGCGCAATAGTGACTTTCCTTACCAGAAAACAACTCTTGCTCATAGGACTAGAAACTGTATGTGATTCCACTCCATTTAGGACTGGGAAACAAATGCTAGCTCGCCTTACAAGAAACACACTCTGCTTTAGAGAAAATAGCACTCTTCTACTCTACTGTGTTTCCTATGGGGTCCAAACATTGAGCTTGCTCAGAACAAAAGAACTGTGCTTAATACACACACGGACCACATCTAGTTCAACTCTGTTTAGGAAACTGACAAGAACAGTAGCTCCTATTCAGTCCAATACACTTTACTTGCTGGGAAAAGACGCGAGTGCTATTTGCCTTGTGTAGGGCAATGGGAGCACAACAGTGACTTTCCTTACCAGAAAACACCTCTTGTTCGTAGGACCAGAAACTGCATGTGATTCAACTCCATTTAGGACTGGGAAACAAACTCTAGCTCGCTTTACAAGAAACACACTCTGCTTTTGAGAAAAGAGCACTCTTCTACTCTACTGTGTTTCCTATAGGGCCAGAACAGTGAGCTTGCTCAGAACATAAGAACTGTGCTTCCTACACACACGGACCATATCTAGTTCAACTCTGCTTAGGAAACTGACAAGAACAGTAGCTCCTCTTCAGTCTGATACTCTGTACTTGTTGGGAACAGAAGCGAGTGATATTTGCACTGTGTAAGGCAATTGGAGCACAATAGTGACTTGTCTTACCAGAAAACAACTCTTGCTCGTTGGACAAAAAACTGCATGTGACTCAACTCCATTTAGGACTGGGAAACAAACGCTAGCTCGACTTCCAAGAAACACACTCTGCTTTTGAGAAAAGAGCACTCTTCTACTCTACTGTGTTTCCTATGTGTTCCAAAAAGTGAGCTTGCTCAGAACAAAAAAACTGTGCTTCCTACACACACGGACATATCTAGTTCAAGTCTGCTTAGGAACATGACAAGAACAGTAGATCCTCTTCAGTCCAATACACTGTACTTGCTGGGAACAGACGCCAGTGCTATTTGTCCTGTGTATGGCATAGGCAGCCCAATAGTGTCTCTTCTTACCAGAAAACAACTCTTGCTCGTAGGACCAGAGACTGCATGTGATTCAACTCCATTTAGGACTGGGAAACAAACTCTAGCTCGCTTTACAAGAAACACACTCTGCTTTTGAGAAAAGAGCACTCTTCTCCTTTACTGTGTTTCCTATAGGGCCAGAACAGTGAGCTTGCTCAGAACATAAGAACTGTGCTTCCTACACACACGGGCCATATCTAGTTCAACTCTGCTTAGGAAACTGACAAGAACAGTAGCTCCGGTTCAGTCCAATACACTGTACTTGCTGGGAACAGACGAGAGGGCTATTTGCACTGTGTATGGCAATGGGAGCGCAATAGTGACTTTCCTTACCAGAAAACAACTCTTGCTCGTAGGACCAGAAACTGCATGTGATTCCACTCCATTTAGGACTGGGAAACAAACGCTAGCTCGCCTTACAAGAAACACACTCTGCTTTAGATAAAAGAGCACTCTTCTACTCTACTATGTTTCCTATGGGGTCCAAACAGTGAGCTTGCTCAGAACAAAAGAACTGTGATTGCTACACACACGGACCATATCTAGTTCAACTCTGCTTAGGAAACTGAGAAGAACAGTAGCTCCTCTTCAGTCCAATACACTGTACTTTCGGGGAACAGATGCGAGTGCTATTTGCACTGTGTATGGCAATTGGAGCACAATAGTGACTCGTCTTTCCAGAAAACAGCTCTAGCTCGTAGGACAAAAAACTGCATGTGACTCAACTCCATTTAGGACTGGGAAACAAACGCTAGCTCGCCTTACAAGAAACACACTCTGCTTTTGAGAAAAGAGCACTCTTCTACTCTCCTGTGTTTCCTATTGGGTCTGAACGGTGAGCTTGCTCAGAAAAAAAGAACTGTGCTTCCTAAACACACGGCCATAACTAGTTCAATTCTGCTTAGGAACCTGACAAGAACAGTAGATCCTCTTCAGTCCAATACACTGTACTTGCTGGGAACAGACGCCAGTGCTATTTGTCCTGTGTATGGCAATGGCAGCGCAAGAGTGACTCTTCTTACCATAAAACAACTCTTGCTCGTAGGACCAGAAACTGCATGTGATTCAACTCCATTTAGGACTGGGAAACAAAAGCTAGCTCACTTTACAAGAAACACACTCTGCTTTAGAGAAAAGAGCACTCTTCTACTCTACTGTGTTTCCTATGGGGCCAGAACAGTGAGCTTGCTCAGAACAAAAGAACTGTGCTTCCTACACACGGGCCATATCTAGTTCAACTCTGCTTAGGAAACTGACAAGAACAGTAGCTCCTCTTCAGTCCGATACACTGTACTTGCTGGAACACACGCGAGTGCTATTTGCACTGTGTATGGCAATGGGAGCGCAATAGTGACTTTCCTTACCAGAAAACAACTCTTGCTCGTAGGACCAGAAACTGCATGTGATTCCACTCCATTTAGGACTGGGAAGCAAATGCTAGCTCGCCTTACAAGAAACACACTCTGCTTTAGAGAAAAGAGCACTCTTCTACTCTACTGTGTTTACTATGGGTCCAAATAGTGAGCTTGCTCAGAACAAAAGAACTGTGCTTCCTACACACACGGACCATATCTAGTTCAACTCTGCTTAGGAAACTGACAAGAACAGTAGCTCCTCTTCAGTCCAATACACTGTACTTGCTGGGAAGAGACGCATGTGCTATTTGCACTGTGTATGCCAATGGGAGCGCAATAGTGACTTTCCTTACCAGAAAACAACTCTTGCTCATAGGGCTAGAAACTGTATGTGATTCCACTCCATTTAGGACTGGGAAACAAAAGCTAGCTCGCCTTACAAGAAACACACTCTGCTTTAGAGAAAAGAGCACTCTTCTACTCTACTGTGTTTCCTATGGGGTCCAAACAGTGAGCTTGCTCAGAACAAAAGAACTGTGCTTAATACACACACGGACCACATCTAGTTCAACTCTGCTTAGGAAACTGACAAGAACAGTAGCTCCTATTCAGTCCAATACACTTTACTTGCTGGGAAAAGACGCGAGTGCTATTTGCCTTGTGTAGGGCAATGGGAGCACAATAGTGACTTTCCTTACCAGAAAACACCTCTTGTTCGTAGGACCAGAAACTGCATGTGATTCAACTCCATTTAGGACTGGGAAACAAACTCTAGCTCGCTTTACAAAAAACACACTCTGCTTTTGAGACAAGAGCACTCTTCTACTCTACTGTGTTTCCTATAGGGCCAGAACAGTGAGCTTGCTCAGAACATAAGAACTGTGCTTCCTACACACACGGGCCATATCTAGCTCAACTCTGCTTAAGAAACTGACAAGAACAGTAGCTCCTCTTCAGTCTGATAAATGTACTTGTTGGGAACAGAAGCGAGTGATATTTGCACTGTGTAAGGCAATTGGAGCACAATAGTGACTTGTCTTACCAGAAAACAACTCTTGCTCGTTGGACAAAAAACTGCATGTGACTCAACTCCATTTAGGACTGGGAAACAAACGCTAGCTCGACTCTCAAGAAACACACCCTGCTTCTCAGAAAAGAGCACTCTTCTTCTCTACTGTGTTTCCTATGTGTTCCGAACAGTGAGCTTGCTCAGAACAAAAAAACTGTGCTTCCTACACACACGGCCATATCTAGTTCAAGTCTGCTTAGGAACCTGACAAGAACAGTAGATCCTATTCAGTCCAATACACTGTACTTACTGGGAACAGACGCCAGTGCTATTTGTCCTGTGTATGTCAATGACAGCGCAATAGTGACTCTTCTTACCAGAAAACAACTCTTGCTCGTAGAACCAGAAACTGCATGTGATTCAACTCCATTTAGGACTGGGAGACAAACTCTAGCTCGCTTTACAAGAAACACACTCTGCATTTGAGAAAAGAGCACTCTTCTACTCTACTGTGTTTCCTATAGGGCCAGAACAGTGAGCTTGCTCAGAAAAAAAGAACTGTGCTTCCTACACACACGGACCATATCTAGGTCAACTCTGCTTAGGAAACTGAGAAGAACAGTAGCTCCTCTTCAGTCCAATACACTGTACTTGCTGGGAACAGACGCATGTGCGATTAGCACTGTGTATGGCAATGGGAGCACAATAGTGACTTTCCTTACCAGAAAACAACTCTTGCTATTAGGACCAGAAACTGCATGTGATTCCACTCCATTTAGGACTGGGAAACAAATACTGGCTCGCCTTAAATAAACAAACACTGCTTTTGAGAAAAGAGCACTCTTCTACTCTACTGTGTTTCCTATGGGGTCCAAACAGTGAGCTTGCTCAGAACAAAAGAACTGTGCTTGCTACACACAAGGACCATATCTAGTTCAACTCTGCTTACGAAACTGAGAAGAACAGTAGCTCCTCTTCAGTCCAATACACTGTACTTTCGGGGAACAGACGCGAGTGCTATTTGCACTGTGTATGGCAATTGGAGCACAATAGTGACTCGTCTTACCAGAAAACAGCTCTAGCTCGTAGGACAAAAAACTGCATGTGACTCAACTCCATTTAGGACTGGGAAACAAACGCTAGCTCGCCTTACAAGAAACACACTCTGCTTTTGAGAAAAGAGCACTCTTCTACTCTACTGTGTTTCCTATTGGGTCTGAACAGTGAGCTTGCTCAGAAAAAAAGAACTGTGCTTCCTACACACACGGCCATAACTAGTTCAATTCTGCTTAGGAACCTGACAAGAACAGTAGATCCTCTTCATTCCAATACACTGTACTTCCTGGGAACAGACGCCAGTGCTATTTGTCCTGTGTATGGCAAAGGCAGCGCAAGAGTGACTCTTCTTACCATAAAACAACTCTTGCTCGTAGGACCAGAAACTGCATGTGATTCAACTCCATTTAGGACTGGGAAACAAAAGCTAGCTCACTTTACAAGAAACACACTCTGCTTTAGAGAAAAGAGCACTCTTCTACTCTACTGTGTTTCCTATGGGGCCAGAACAGTGAGTTTGCTCAGAACAAAAGAACTGTGCTTCCTACACACGGGCCATATCTAATTCAACTCTGCTTAAAAAACTGACAAGAACAGTAGCTCCTCTTTAGTCCGATACACTGTACTTGCTGGGAACAGACGCGAGTGCTATTTGCACTGTGTATGGCAATGGGAGAGCAATAGTGACTTTCCTTACCAGAAAACAACTCTTGCTCGTAGGACCAGAAACTGCATGTGATTCCACTCCATTTAGGACTGGGAAGCAAATGCTAGCTCGCCTTACAAGAAACACACTCTGCTTTAGAGAAAAGAGCACTCTTCTACTCTACTGTGTTTACTACGGGGTCCAAATAGTGAGCTTGCTCAGAACAAAAGAACTGTGCTTCCTACACACACGGACCATATCTAGTTCAACTCTGCTTAGGAAACTGACAAGAACAGTAGCTCCTCTTCAGTCCAATACACTGTACTTGCTGGGAACAACGCATGTGCTATTTGCAGTGTATATGCCAATGGGAGCGCAATAGTGACTTTCCTTACCAGAAAACAACTCTTGCTCATATGACTAGAAACTGTATGTGATTCCACTCCATTTAGGACTGGGAAACAAAAGCTAGCTCGCCTTACAAGAAACACACTCTGCTTTAGAGAAAAGAGCACTCTTCTACTCTACTGTGTTTCCTATGGGGTCCAAACAGTGAGCTTGCTCAGAACAAAAGAACTGTGCTTAATACACACACGGACCACATCTAGTTCAACTCTGCTTAGGAAACTGACAAGAACAGTAGCTCCTATTCAGTCCAATACACTTTACTTGCTGGGAAAAGACGCGAGTGCTATTTGCCTTGTGTAGGGCAATGGGAGCACAATAGTGACTTTCCTTACCAGAAAACACCTCTTGTTCGTAGGACCAGAAACTGCATGTGATTCAACTCCATTTAGGACTGGGAAACAAACTCTAGCTCGCTTTACAAGAAACACACTCTGCTTTTGAGAAAAGAGCACTCTTCTACTCTACTGTGTTTCCTATAGGGCCAGAACAGTGAGCTTGCTCAGAACATAAGAACTGTGCTTCCTACACACACGGGCCATATCTAGTTCAACTCTGCTTAAGAAACTGACAAGAACAGTAGCTCCTCTTCAGTCTGATACACTGTACTTGTTGGGAACAGAAGCGAGTGATATTTGTACTGTGTAAGGCAATTGGAGCACAATAGTGACTTGTCTTACCAGAAAACAACTCTTGCTCGTTGGACAAAAAACTGCATGTGACTCAACTACATTTTGGACTGGGAAACAAACGCTAGCTCGACTTCCAAGAAACACACTCTGCTTTTGAGAAAAGAGGACTCTTCTACTCTACTGTGTTTCCTATGGTGTCCGAACATTGAGCTTGCTCATAACAAAAGAACTGTGCTTCCTACACACACCGGCCATATCTAGTTCAACTCTGCTTAGGAAACTGAGAAGAACAGTAGCTCCTCTTCAGTCCTATACACTGTACTTTCGGGGAACAGACGCGAGTGCTATTTGCACTGTGTATGGCAATTGGAGCACAATAGTGACTCGTCTTACCAGAAAAAAACTCTTGCTCGTAGGACAAAAAACTGCATGTGACTCAACTCCATTTAGGACTGGGAAACAAACGCTAGCTCGCCTTACAAGAAACACACTCTACTTTTGAGAAAAGAGCACTCTTCTACTCTACTGTGTTTCCTTTTGGGTCTGAACAGTGAGCTTGCTCAGAAAAAAAGAACTGAGCTTCCTACACACACGGCCATAACTAGTTCAATTCTGCTTAGGAACCTGACAAGAACAGTAGATCCTCTTCAGTCCAATACACTGTAATTGCTGCTAACAGACGCCAGTGCTAGTTGTCCTGTGTATGGCAATGGCAGCGCAATAGTGACTCTTCTTACCATAAAACAACTCTTGCTCGTAGGACCAGAAACTGCATGTGATTCAACTCCATTTAGGACTGGCAAACAAAAGCTAGCTCACCTTACAAGAAATACACTCTGCTTTAGAGAAAAGAGCACTCTTCTACTCTACTGTGTTTCCTATAGGGCCAGAACAGTGAGCTTGCTCAGAACAAAAGAACTGTGCTTATTACACACGGGCCATATCTAGTTCAACTCTGCTTAGGAAACTGACAAGAACAGTAGCTCCTCTTCATTCCATACACTGTACTTGCTGTGAACAGACGTGAGTGCTATTTGCACTGTGTATGGCAATGGGAGCGCAATAGTGACTTTCTTTACCAGAAAACAACTCTTGCTCGTAGGACCAGAAACTGCATGTGACTCAACTCCATTTAGGACTGGGAAACAAATGCTAGCTCGCCTTACATGAAACACACTCTGCTTTTGAGAAAAGAGCACTCATCTACTCTACTGTGCTTCCTATGGTGTCCGAACAGTGAGCTTGCTCAGAACAAAAGAACTGTGCTTCCTACACACACGGGCCATATCATGTTCAACTCTGCTTAGGAAACTGACAAGAACAGTAGCTCCTCTTCAGTCCGATACACTGTACTTGCTGGGAACAGACGCGGGAGCTATTTGCACTGTGTATGGCAAGGGGAGCACAATAGTGACTTTCCTTAGCAGAAAACAACTCTTGCTCTTAGGACCAGAAACTGCATGTGATTCAACTCCATTTAGGACTGGGAAACAAACGCTAGCTCGCCTTACAAGAAACACACTCTGCTTTTGAGAAAAGAGCACTCTTCTACTCTACTGTGTTTCCTGTGGTGTCCGAACAGTGAGCTTGCTCAGAACAAAAGAACTGTGCTTCCTACACACACGGCCATATCTAGTTCAAGTCTGCTTAGGAACCTGACAAGAACAGTAGATCCTATTCAGTCCAATACACTGTACTTGCTGGGAACAGACGCCAGTGCTATTTGTCCTGTGTATGTCAATGACAGCGCAATAGTGACTCTTCTTACCAGAAAACAACTCTTGCTCGTAGGACCAGAAACTGCATGTGATTCAACTCCATTTAGGACTGGGAGACAAACTCTAGCTCGCTTTACAAGAAACACACTCTGCTTTTGAGAAAAGAGCACTCTTCTACTCTACTGTGTTTCCTATAGGGCCAGAACAGTGAGCTTGCTCAGAAAAAAAGAACTGTGCTTCCTACACACACGTGCCATATCTAGGTCAACTCTGCTTAGGAAACTGAGAAGAACAGTAGCTCCTCTTCAGTCCAATACACTGTACTTGCTGGGAACAGACGCATGTGCGATTTGCACTGTGTATGGCAATGGGAGCACAATAGTGACTTTCCTTACCAGAAAACAACTCTTGCTATTAGGACCAGAAACTGCATGTGATTCCACTCCATTTAGGACTGGGAAACAAATGCTAGCTCGCCTTAAAAAAACAAACACTGCTTTTGAGAAAAGAGCACTCTTCTACTCTACTGTGTTTCCTATGGGGTCCAAACAGTGAGCTTGCTCAGAACAAAATAACTGTGCTTCCTACACACACGGACCATATCTAGTTCAACTCTGCTTAGGAAACTGACAAGAACAGTAGCTCTTATTCAGTCCGATACACTGTACTTGCTGGGAAAAGACGTGAGTGCTATTTGCCTTGTGTAGGGCAATGGGAGCGCAATAGTGACTTTCCTTACCAGAAAACAACTCTTGCTCGTAGGACCAGAAACTGCATGTGATTCAACTCCATTTAGGAGTAGGAAACAAACGCTAGCTCGCCTTACAAAAACACACTCTGCTTTTGAGAAAAGAGGACTCTTCTACTCTACTGTGTTTCCTATGGTGTCCGAACATTGAGCTTGCTCATAACAAAAGAACTGTGCTTCCTACACACACCGGCCATATCTAGTTCAACTCTGCTTAGGAAACTGAGAAGAACAGTAGCTCCTCTTCAGTCCAATACACTGTACTTTCGGGGAACAGACGCGAGTGCTATTTGCACTGTGTATGGCAATTGGAGCACAATAGTGACTCGTCTTACCAGAAAAAAACTCTTGCTCGTAGGACAAAAAACTGCATGTGACTCAACTCCATTTAGGACTGGGAAAAAAACGCTAGCTCGCCTTACAAGAAACACACTCTACTTTTGAGAAAAGAGCACTCTTCTACTCTACTGTGTTTCCTTTTGGGTCTGAACAGTGAGCTTGCTCAGTACAAAAGAACTGTGCTTCCTACACACACGGCCATAACTAGGTCAATTCTGCTTAGGAACCTGACAAGAACAGTAGATCCTCTTCAGTCCAATACACTGTAATTGCTGCTAACAGACGCCAGTGCTAGTTGTCCTGTGTATGGCACTGGCAGCGCAATAGTGACTCTTCTTACCATAAAACAACTCTTGCTCGTAGGACCAGAAACTGCATGTGATTCAACTCCATTTAGGACTGGCAAACAAAAGCTAGCTCACCTTACAAGAAACACACTCTGCTTTAGAGAAAAGAGCACTCTTCTACTCTACTGTGTTTCCTATAGGGCCAGAACAGTGAGCTTGCTCAGAACAAAAGAACTGTGCTTATTACACACGGGCCATATCTAGTACAATTCTGCTTAGGAAACTGACAAGAACAGTAGCTCCTCTTCATTCCATACACTGTACTTGCTGTGAACAGACGTGAGTGCTATTTGCCCTGTGTATGGCAATGGGAGCGCAATAGTGACTTTCTTTACCAGAAAACAACTCTTGCTCATAGGACCAGAAACTGCATGTGACTCAACTCCATTTAGGACTGGGAAACAAATGCTAGCTCGCCTTACATGAAACACACTCTGCTTTTGAGAAAAGAGCACTCTTCTACTCTACTGTGCTTCCTATGGTGTCCGAACAGTGAGCTTGCTCAGAACAAAAGAACTGTGCTTCCTACACACACGGGCCATATCATGTTCAACTCTGCTTAGGAAACTGACAAGAACAGTAGCTCCTCTTCAGTCCGATACACTGTACTTGCTGGGAACAGACGCGGGAGCTATTTGCACTGTGTATGGTAAGGGGAGCACAATAGTGACTTTCCTTAGCAGAAAACAACTCTTGCTCTTAGGACCAGAAACTGCATGTGATTCAACTCCATTTAGGACTGGGAAACAAACGCTAGCTCGCCTTACAAGAAACACACTCTGCTTTTGAGAAAAGAGCACTCTTCTACTCTACTGTGTTTCCTATGGTGTCCGAACAGAGAGCTTGCTCAGAACAAAAGAACTGTGCTTCCTACACACACGGCCATATCTAGTTCAATTCTGCTTAGGATCCTGACAAGAGCAGTAGATCCTCTTCAGTCCAATACACTGTACTTGCTGGGAACAGACGCCAGTGCTATTTGTCCTGTGTATGGCAATGGCAGCGCAATAGTGACTCTTCTTACCATAAAACAACTCTTGCTCATAGGACTAGAAACTGCATGTGATTCAACTCCATTTAGGACTGGGAAACAAACACTAGCTATCTTACAAAAACACACTCTGCTTTAGAGAAAAGAGCACTCTTCTACTCTACTGTGTTTCCAATATGGCCATAACAGAGAGCTTGGTCAGAACAAAAGAACTGTGCTTCCTACACACGGGCCATAACTAGTTCAACTCTGCTTAGGAAACTGACAAGAACAGTAGCTCCTCTTCATTCCCGAAACACTGTACTTGCTGGGAACTGACGCGAGTGCTATTTGCACTGTGTATGGCAAATGGAGCACAATAGTGACTCGTCTTACCGGGAAACAACTCTTGCTCGTAGGACCAGAAACTGCATGTGACTCAACTCCATTTAGGACTGGGAAACAAACGCTAGCTCGCCTTACAAGAAACACACTCTGCTTTTGAGAAAAGAGCACTCTTCTACTCTACTGTGTTTCCTATGGGGTCCGAACAGTGAGCCTGCTCAGAACAAAAGAACTGTGCTTCCTACATACACGACCATATCTAGTTCAATTCTGCTTAGGAACCTGACAAGAACAGTAGATCCTCTTCAGTCCAATACACTGTACTTGCTGGGAACAGACGCCAGTGCTATTTGTCCTGTGTATGGCAATGGCAGCGCAATAGTGACTCTTCTTACTATAAAAAAACTCTTGCTCGTAGGACCAGAAACTGCATGTGATTCAACTCCATTTAGGACTGGGAAACAAAAGCTAGCTCACCTTACAAGAAACACACTCTGCTTTTGTGGAAAGAGCACTCTTCTACTCTACTGTGTTTCCTATAGGGCCAGAACAGTGAGCTTGCTCAGAACAAAAGAACTGTGCTTCCT
The DNA here is from genome assembly GCF_949786415.1 of Peromyscus eremicus. Classification (NCBI taxonomy): domain Eukaryota; kingdom Metazoa; phylum Chordata; class Mammalia; order Rodentia; family Cricetidae; genus Peromyscus; species Peromyscus eremicus. The sequence continues at coordinate 182,956 of NW_026734568.1, read as the reverse complement.
ACACACGGGCCATATCTAGTTCAACTCTGCTTAGGAAACTGACAAGAACAGTAGCTCCTCTTCAGTCCGATACACCGTACTTGCTGGGAAAAGACGCAAGGGCTATTTGCCTTGTGTAGGGCAATGGGAGCGCAATAGAGACGTTCCTTACCAGAAAACAACTCTTGTTCATAGGACCAGAAACTGCATGTGATTCAACTCCATTTAGGACTGGGAAACAAACGCTAGCTCGCCTTACAAGAAACACACTCTGCTTTTGAGAAAAGAGCACTCTTCTACTCTACTGTGTTTCCTATGGTGTCTGAACAGTGAGCTTGCTCAGAACAAAAGAACTGTGCTTCCTACACACACGGCCATATCTAGTTCAATTCTGCTTAGGAACCTGACAAGAACAGTAGATCCTCTTCAGTCCAATAGACTGTACTTGCTGGGAACAGACGCCAGTGCTATTTGTCCTGTGTATGGCAATGGCAGCGCAATAGTGACTCTTCTTACCATAAAACAACTCTTGCTCATAGGACTAGAAACTGCATGTGATTCAACTCCATTTAGGACTGGGAAACAAACGCTAGCTCGCCTTACAAGAAACACACTCTGCTTTAGAGAAAAGAGCACTCTTCTACTCTACTGTGTTTCCTATATGGCCATAACAGTGAGCTTGGTCAGAACAAAAGAAATGTGCTTCCTGCACACGGGCCATAACTAGTTCAACTCTGCTTAGGAAACTGACAAGAACAGTAGCTCCTCTTCATTCCGAAACACTGTACTTGCTGGGAACTGACGCGAGTGCTATTTGCACTGTGTATGGCAATGGGAGCGCAATAGTGACTTTCCTTACCAGAAAACAACTCTTGCTCATAGAACCAGAAACTGCATGTGATTCAACTCCATTTAGGACTGGGATACAAATGCTAGCTCGCCTTACATGAAACACACTCTGCTTTTGAGAAAAGAGCACTCTTCTACTATACTGTGCTTCCTATGGGGTCTGAACAGTGAGCTTGCTCAGAACAAAAGAACTGTGCTTCCTACACACACCGGCCATATCTAGTTCAACTCTGCTTAGGAAACTGAGAAGAACAGTAGCTCCTCTTCAGTCCAATACACTGTACTTTCGGGGAACAGACGCGAGTGCTATTTGCACTGTGTATGGCAATTGGAGCACAATAGTGACTCGTCTTACCAGAAAAAAAACTCTTGCTTGTAGGACAAAAAACTGCATGTGACTCAACTCCATTTAGGACTGGGAAACAAACGCTAGCTCGCCTTACAAGAAACACACTCTACTTTTGAGAAAAGAGCACTCTTCTACTCTACTGTGTTTCCTTTTGGGTCTGAACAGTGAGCTTGCTCAGTACAAAAGAACTGTGCTTCCTACACACACGGCCATAACTAGGTCAATTCTGCTTAGGAACCTGACAAGAACAGTAGATCCTCTTCAGTCCAATACACTGTAATTGCTGCTAACAGACGCCAGTGCTAGTTGTCCTGTGTATGGCACTGGCAGCGCAATAGTGACTCTTCTTACCATAAAACAACTCTTGCTCGTAGGACCAGAAACTGCATGTGATTCAACTCCATTTAGAACTGGCAAACAAAAGCTAGCTCACCTTACAAGAAACACACTCTGCTTTAGAGAAAAGAGCACTCTTCTACTCTACTGTGTTTCCTATAGGGCCAGAACAGTGAGCTTGCTCAGAACAAAAGAACTGTGCTTATTACACACGGGCCATATCTAGTACAACTCTGCTTAGGAAACTGACAAGAACAGTAGCTCCTCTTCATTCCATACACTGTACTTGCTGTGAACAGACGTGAGTGCTATTTGCCCTGTGTATGGCAATGGGAGCGCAATAGTGACTTTCTTTACCAGAAAACAACTCTTGCTCGTAGGACCAGAAACTGCATGTGACTCAACTCCATTTAGGACTGGGAAACAAATGCTAGCTCGCCTTACATGAAACACACTCTGCTTTTGAGAAAAGAGCACTCTTCTACTCTACTGTGCTTCCTATGGTGTCCGAACAGTGAGCTTGCTCAGAACAAAAGAACTGTGCTTCCTACACACACGGGCCATATCATGTTCAACTCTGCTTAGGAAACTGACAAGAACAGTAGCTCCTCTTCAGTCCGATACACTGTACTTGCTGGGAACAGACGCGGGAGCTATTTGCACTGTGTATGGTAAGGGGAGCACAATAGTGACTTTCCTTAGCAGAAAACAACTCTTGCTCTTAGGACCAGAAACTGCATGTGATTCAACTCCATTTAGGACTGGGAAACAAACGCTAGCTCGCCTTACAAGAAACACACTCTGCTTTTGAGAAAAGAGCACTCTTCTACTCTACTGTGTTTCCTATGGTGTCCGAACAGTGAGCTTGCTCAGAACAAAAGAACTGTGCTTCCTACACACACGGCCATATCTAGTTCAATTCTGCTTAGGATCCTGACAAGAGCAGTAGATCCTCTTCAGTCCAATACACTGTACTTGCTGGGAACAGACGCCAGTGCTATTTGTCCTGTGTATGGCAATGGCAGCGCAATAGTGACTCTTCTTACCATAAAACAACTCTTGCTCATAGGACTAGAAACTGCATGTGATTCAACTCCATTTAGGACTGGGAAACAAACACTAGCTATCTTACAAAAACACACTCTGCTTTAGAGAAAAGAGCACTCTTCTACTCTACTGTGTTTCCAATATGGCCATAACAGAGAGCTTGGTCAGAACAAAAGAACTGTGCTTCCTACACACGGGCCATAACTAGTTCAACTCTGCTTAGGAAACTGACAAGAACAGTAGCTCCTCTTCATTCCCGAAACACTGTACTTGCTGGGAACTGACGCGAGTGCTATTTGCACTGTGTATGGCAAATGGAGCACAATAGTGACTCGTCTTACCGGGAAACAACTCTTGCTCGTAGGACCAGAAACTGCATGTGACTCAACTCCATTTAGGACTGGGAAACAAACGCTAGCTCGCCTTACAAGAAACACACTCTGCTTTTGAGAAAAGAGCACTCTTCTACTCTACTGTGTTTCCTATGGGGTCCGAACAGTGAGCCTGCTCAGAACAAAAGAACTGTGCTTCCTACATACACGACCATATCTAGTTCAATTCTGCTTAGGAACCTGACAAGAACAGTAGATCCTCTTCAGTCCAATACACTGTACTTGCTGGGAACAGACGCCAGTGCTATTTGTCCTGTGTATGGCAATGGCAGCGCAATAGTGACTCTTCTTACTATAAAAAAACTCTTGCTCGTAGGACCAGAAACTGCATGTCATTCAACTCCATTTAGGACTGGGAAACAAAAGCTAGCTCACCTTACAAGAAACACACTCTGCTTTTGTGGAAAGAGCACTCTTCTACTCTACTGTGTTTCCTATAGGGCCAGAACAGTGAGCTTGCTCAGAACAAAAGAACTGTGCTTCCTACACACGGGCCATATCTAGTTCAACTCTGCTTAGGAAACTGACAAGAACAGTAGCTCCTCTTCAGTCCGATACACCGTACTTGCTGGGAAAAGACGCAAGGGCTATTTGCCTTGTGTAGGGCAATGGGAGCGCAATAGAGACGTTCCTTACCAGAAAACAACTCTTGTTCATAGGACCAGAAACTGCATGTGATTCAACTCCATTTAGGACTGGGAAACAAACGCTAGCTCGCCTTACAAGAAACACACTCTGCTTTTGAGAAAAGAGCACTCTTCTACTCTACTGTGTTTCCTATGGTGTCTGAACAGTGAGCTTGCTCAGAACAAAAGAACTGTGCTTCCTACACACACGGCCATATCTAGTTCAATTCTGCTTAGGAACCTGACAAGAACAGTAGATCCTCTTCAGTCCAATAGACTGTACTTGCTGGGAACAGACGCCAGTGCTATTTGTCCTGTGTATGGCAATGGCAGCGCAATAGTGACTCTTCTTACCATAAAACAACTCTTGCTCATAGGACTAGAAACTGCATGTGATTCAACTCCATTTAGGACTGGGAAACAAACGCTAGCTCGCCTTACAAGAAACACACTCTGCTTTAGAGAAAAGAGCACTCTTCTACTCTACTGTGTTTCCTATATGGCCATAACAGTGAGCTTGGTCAGAACAAAAGAAATGTGCTTCCTGCACACGGGCCATAACTAGTTCAACTCTGCTTAGGAAACTGACAAGAACAGTAGCTCCTCTTCATTCCGAAACACTGTACTTGCTGGGAACTGACGCGAGTGCTATTTGCACTGTGTATGGCAATGGGAGCGCAATAGTGACTTTCCTTACCAGAAAACAACTCTTGCTCATAGAACCAGAAACTGCATGTGATTCAACTCCATTTAGGACTGGGATACAAATGCTAGCTCGCCTTACATGAAACACACTCTGCTTTTGAGAAAAGAGCACTCTTCTACTATACTGTGCTTCCTATGGGGTCTGAACAGTGAGCTTGCTCAGAACAAAAGAACTGTGCTTTCTACACACTCCGGCCATATCTAGTTCAACTCTGCTTAGGAAACTGAGAAGAACAGTAGCTCCTCTTCAGTCCAATACACTGTACTTTCGGGGAACAGACGCGAGTGCTATTTGCACTGTGTATGGCAATTGGAGCACAATAGTGACTCGTCTTACCAGAAAAAAACTCTTGCTCGTAGGACAAAAAACTGCATGTGACTCAACTCCATTTAGGACTGGGAAACAAACGCTAGCTCGCCTTACAAGAAACACACTCTACTTTTGAGAAAAGAGCACTCTTCTACTCTACTGTGTTTCCTTTTGGGTCTGAACAGTGAGCTTGCTCAGTACAAAAGAACTGTGCTTCCTACACACACGGCCATAACTAGGTCAATTCTGCTTAGGAACCTGACAAGAACAGTAGATCCTCTTCAGTCCAATACACTGTAATTGCTGCTAACAGACGCCAGTGCTAGTTGTCCTGTGTATGGCACTGGCAGCGCAATAGTGACTCTTCTTACCATAAAACAACTCTTGCTCGTAGGACCAGAAACTGCATGTGATTCAACTCCATTTAGGACTGGCAAACAAAAGCTAGCTCACCTTACAAGAAACACACTCTGCTTTAGAGAAAAGAGCACTCTTCTACTCTACTGTGTTTCCTATAGGGCCAGAACAGTGAGCTTGCTCAGAACAAAAGAACTGTGCTTATTACACACGGGCCATATCTAGTACAACTCTGCTTAGGAAACTGACAAGAACAGTAGCTCCTCTTCATTCCATACACTGTACTTGCTGTGAACAGACGTGAGTGCTATTTGCCCTGTGTATGGCAATGGGAGCGCAATAGTGACTTTCTTTACCAGAAAACAACTCTTGCTCGTAGGACCAGAAACTGCATGTGACTCAACTCCATTTAGGACTGGGAAACAAATGCTAGCTCGCCTTACATGAAACACACTCTGCTTTTGAGAAAAGAGCACTCTTCTACTCTACTGTGCTTCCTATGGTGTCCGAACAGTGAGCTTGCTCAGAACAAAAGAACTGTGCTTCCTACACACACGGGCCATATCATGTTCAACTCTGCTTAGGAAACTGACAAGAACAGTAGCTCCTCTTCAGTCCGATACACTGTACTTGCTGGGAACAGACGCGGGAGCTATTTGCACTGTGTATGGTAAGGGGAGCACAATAGTGACTTTCCTTAGCAGAAAACAACTCTTGCTCTTAGGACCAGAAACTGCATGTGATTCAACTCCATTTAGGACTGGGAAACAAACGCTAGCTCGCCTTACAAGAAACACACTCTGCTTTTGAGAAAAGAGCACTCTTCTACTCTACTGTGTTTCCTATGGTGTCCGAACAGTGAGCTTGCTCAGAACAAAAGAACTGTGCTTCCTACACACACGGCCATATCTAGTTCAATTCTGCTTAGGATCCTGACAAGAGCAGTAGATCCTCTTCAGTCCAATACACTGTACTTGCTGGGAACAGACGCCAGTGCTATTTGTCCTGTGTATGGCAATGGCAGCGCAATAGTGACTCTTCTTACCATAAAACAACTCTTGCTCATAGGACTAGAAACTGCATGTGATTCAACTCCATTTAGGACTGGGAAACAAACACTAGCTATCTTACAAAAACACACTCTGCTTTAGAGAAAAGAGCACTCTTCTACTCTACTGTGTTTCCAATATGGCCATAACAGAGAGCTTGGTCAGAACAAAAGAACTGTGCTTCCTACACACGGGCCATAACTAGTTCAACTCTGCTTAGGAAACTGACAAGAACAGTAGCTCCTCTTCATTCCCGAAACACTGTACTTGCTGGGAACTGACGCGAGTGCTATTTGCACTGTGTATGGCAAATGGAGCACAATAGTGACTCGTCTTACCGGGAAACAACTCTTGCTCGTAGGACCAGAAACTGCATGTGACTCAACCCCATTTAGGACTGGGAAACTAACGCTAGCTCGCCTTACAAGAAACACACTCTGCTTTTGAGAAAAGAGCACTCTTCTACTCTACTGTGTTTCCTATGGGGTCCGAACAGTGAGCCTGCTCAGAACAAAAGAACTGTGCTTCCTACATACACGACCATATCTAGTTCAATTCTGCTTAGGAACCTGACAAGAACAGTAGATCCTCTTCAGTCCAATACACTGTACTTGCTGGGAACAGACGCCAGTGCTATTTGTCCTGTGTATGGCAATGGCAGCGCAATAGTGACTCTTCTTACTATAAAAAAACTCTTGCTCGTAGGACCAGAAACTGCATGTGATTCAACTCCATTTAGGACTGGGAAACAAAAGCTAGCTCACCTTACAAGAAACACACTCTGCTTTTGTGGAAAGAGCACTCTTCTACTCTACTGTGTTTCCTATAGGGCCAGAACAGTGAGCTTGCTCAGAACAAAAGAACTGTGCTTCCTACACACGGGCCATATCTAGTTCAACTCTGCTTAGGAAACTGACAAGAACAGTAGCTCCTCTTCAGTCCGATACACCGTACTTGCTGGGAAAAGACGCAAGGGCTATTTGCCTTGTGTAGGGCAATGGGAGCGCAATAGAGACGTTCCTTACCAGAAAACAACTCTTGTTCATAGGACCAGAAACTGCATGTGATTCAACTCCATTTAGGACTGGGAAACAAACGCTAGCTCGCCTTACAAGAAACACACTCTGCTTTTGAGAAAAGAGCACTCTTCTACTCTACTGTGTTTCCTATGGTGTCTGAACAGTGAGCTTGCTCAGAACAAAAGAACTGTGCTTCCTACACACACGGCCATATCTAGTTCAATTCTGCTTAGGAACCTGACAAGAACAGTAGATCCTCTTCAGTCCAATACACTGTACTTGCTGGGAACAGACGCCAGTGCTATTTGTCCTGAGTATGGCAATGGCAGCGCAATAGTGACTCTTCTTACCATAAAACAACTCTTGCTCATAGGACTAGAAACTGCATGTGATTCAACTCCATTTAGGACTGGGAAACAAACGCTAGCTCGCCTTACAAGAAACACACTCTGCTTTAGAGAAAAGAGCACTCTTCTACTCTACTGTGTTTCCTATAGGGCCAGAACAGTGAGCTTGCTCAGAACAAAAGAAATGTGCTTCCTGCACACGGGCCATAACTAGTTCAACTCTGCTTAGGAAACTGACAAGAACAGTAGCTCCTCTTCATTCCGAAACACTGTACTTGCTGGGAACTGACGCGAGTGCTATTTGCACTGTGTATGGCAATGGGAGCGCAATAGTGACTTTCCTTACCAGAAAACAACTCTTGCTCATAGAACCAGAAACTGCATGTGATTCAACTCCATTTAGGACTGGGATACAAATGCTAGCTCGCCTTACATGAAACACACTCTGCTTTTGAGAAAAGAGCACTCTTCTACTATACTGTGCTTCCTATGGGGTCTGAACAGTGAGCTTGCTCAGAACAAAAGAACTGTGCTTCCTACACACACCGGCCATATCTAGTTCAACTCTGCTTAGGAAACTGAGAAGAACAGTAGCTCCTCTTCAATCAAAGACACTGTACTTTCGGGGAACAGACGCGAGTGCTATTTGCACTGTGTATGGCAATTGGAGCACAATAGTGACTCTTCTTACCAGAAAATAACTCTTGCTCGTAGGACAAAAAATTGCATGTGACACAACTCCATTTAGGACTGGGAAACAAACGCTAGCTCGCCTTACAAGAAACACACTCTGCTTTTGAGAAAAGAGCACTCTTCTACTCTGCTGTGTTTCCTTTTGGGTCTGAACAGTGAGCTTGCTCAGAACAAAAGAACTGTGCTTCCTACACACACGGCCATATCTAGTTCAAGTCTGCTTAGGAACATGACAAGAACAGTAGATCCTCTTCAGTCCAATACACTGTACTTGCTGGGAACAGACGCCAGTGCTATTTGTCCTGTGTATGGCATAGGCAGCGCAATAGTGACTCTTCTTACCAGAAAACAACTCTTGCTCGTAGGACCAGAGACTGCATGTGATTCAACTCCATTTAGGACTGGGAAACAAACTCTAGCTCGCTTTACAAGAAACACACTCTGCTTTTGAGAAAAGAGCACTCTTCTACTTTACTGTGTTTCCTATAGGGCCAGAACAGTGAGCTTGCTCAGAACATAAGAACTGTGCTTCCTACACACACGGGCCATATCTAGTTCAACTCTGCTTAGGAAACTGACAAGAACGGTAGCTCCTGTTCAGTCCAATACACTGTACTTCCTGGGAACAGACAAGAGAGCTATTTGCACTGTGTATGGCAATGGGAGCGCAATAGTGACTTTCCTTACCAGAAAACAACTCTTGCTCATAGGACCAGAAACTGCATGTGATTCCACTCCATTTAGGACTGGGAAACAAACGCTAGCTCGCCTTACAAGAAACACACTCTGCTTTAGAGAAAAGAGCACTCTTCTACTCTACTATGTTTCTTATGGGGTCCAAACAGTGAGCTTGCTCAGAACAAAAGAACTGTGCTTGCTACACACACGGACCATATCTAGTTCAACTCTGCTTAGGAAACTGACAAGAACAGTAGCTCCTCTTCAGTCCAATACACTGTACATGCTGGGAACAGATGCCTGTGCTATTTGCCCTGAAAATGACAATGGGAGCGCAATAGTGACTCTTCTTACCAGAAAACAACTCTTGCTCCTAGGACCACAAACTGCATGGGATTCAACTCCATTTAGTACTGGGTAACAAACACTGTCTCGCCTTACAGGAAACACACTCTGCTTTTGAGAAAAGGGCACTCTTCTACTCTATTGTGTTTCCTACGGGGTCCGAACTGTGAGCTTGCTCAGAACAAAAGAACTGTGCTTCCTACACACACGGGCCATATCTAGTTCAACTCTGCTTATGAAACTGACAAGAACAGTATCTCCTCTTCAGTCCCATAGACTGTACTTGCTGGGAACAGACGCGAGTGCTATTTGCACTGTGTATGGCAATGGGAGCGCAATAGTGACTCTTCTTACCAGAAAACAACTCTTGCTCGTAGTACCAGAAACTGCATGGGACTCAACTCCATTTCTGACTGGGAAACAAACACTAGCTCGACTTTCAAGAAAAACAATCAAATTTTGAGAATAGAGCACTCATCTACTCTACTGTGTTTCCTATGATGTCCGCATAGTGTGCTTTCTCAGAACAAAAGAACTGTGCTTCCTACACACATGGGATATATCTAGTTCAACTCCTCTTATGAAAATGACAAGAACAGTAGCTCCTCTTCAGTCCAATACACTGTACTTGCTGGGAACAGACGCGAGTGCTATTTGCACTATGTATGGGAATGGGAGCGCAATAGTGACTTTCCTTACCAGAAAACAACTCTTGCTCATAGGCCCAGAAACTGGATGTGATTCAACTCCATTTAGGACTGGGAAACAAATGCTAGCTCGCCTTGCAAGGAACACACTCTGCTTTTAAGAAAAGGGCACTCTTCTACTCTATTGTGTTTCCTACGGGGTCTGAACTGTGAGCTTGCTCAGAACAAAAGACCTGTGCTTCCTACACACACGGGACATATCTCGTTCAACTCTGCTTAGGAAACTGACAAGAACAGTAGATCCTCTTCAGTCCAATACACTGTACTTGCTAGGAACAGACGCAAGTGCTATTTGCCCTGTGTATAACAATGGTTGCGCAATATTGACTCTTCTTACCAGAAAAAAACTCTTGCTCATAGGACCAGAAACTGTATGTGATTCAACTCCATTTAGGACTGGGAAACAAAATCTAGCTCACCTTACAGAAACACACTCTGCTTTAGAGAAAATAGCACTCTTCTACTCTACTGTGTTTCCTACAGGGCCAGAACAGTGAGCTTGCTCAGAACAAAGAACTGTGCTTCCTACACACGGGCCATATCTAGTTCAACTCTGCTTAGGAAAAGGACAAGAACAGTAGTTCCTCTTCAGTCCGATACACTGTACTTGCAGGGAACAGACGCGAGTGCTATTTGCACTGTGTATGGCAATTGGAGCACAAAGTGACTCGACCAACCAGAAAACAAATCTTGCTCGTAGGACAAAAACCTGCATGTGACTCCACTCCATTTAGGACTGGGAAACAAACGCTAGCTCGCCTTACAAGAAACACACTCTGCTTTTGAGAAAAGAGCACTCTTCTACTATACTGTGTTTCCTATGGGGTCCGAACACTGAGCCTGCTCAGAACAAAAGAACTGTGCTTCCTACACACGGGCCATATCTAGTTCAACTCTGCTTAGGAAACTGACAAGAACAGTAGCTCCTCTTCAGTCCCATAGACTGTACTTGCTGGGAACAGACGCGAGTGCTATTTGCACTGTGTATGGCAATGGGAGCGCAATAGTGACTTTCCTTACCAGAAAACAACTCTTGCTCGTAGGACCAGAAACTGCATGGAATTCAACTCCATTTAGGACTGGGAAACAAACGCTAGCTCGCCTACAAGAAACACACTCTGCTTTTGAGAAAAGAGCACTCATCTACTCTACTGGGTTTCCTATGGGGTCCGAACAGTGAGCTTGCTCAGAACAAAAGACCTGTGCTTCCTACACACACGGGCCATATCTAGTTCAACTCTGCTTGGGAAACTGACAAGAACAGTAGCTCCTCGTCAGTCCAATACACTGTACTTGCTGGGAACAGAAGCAAGTGCTATTTGAACTGTGTATGTCAATGAGATCGCAATAGTGACTTTCCCTACCAGAAAACATCTCTTGCTCGTAGGACCAGAAACTGCATGGAATTCAACTCCATTTAGGACTGGGAAACAAACGCTAGCTCGCCTTACAAGAAACACACTCTGCTTTAGAGAAAAGATCACTCTTCTACTCTACTGTGTTTCCTATGGGGTCCGAACAGTGAGCATGCTCAGAACAATAGAACTGTGCTTCCTACATACACGGCCATATCTAGTTCATTTCTGCTTAGGAACCTGAGAAGAACAGTAGATTCTATTCAGTCAAATACACTGTACATGCTGGGAACCGACGCCAGTGCTATTTGCCCTGTGTATGACAATGGGAGCGCAATAGTGACTCTTCTTACCAGAAAACAACTCTTGCTCGTAGGATCAGAAACTGCATGTTATTCAACTCCATTTAGGACTGGGAAAAAAAACGCTAGCTCTCCTTGCAAGAAACACACTCTGCTTTTGAGAAAAGAGCACTCTTCTACTCTACTGTGTTTCCTATAGGGCCAGAACAGTGAGATTGCACAGAACAAAAGAAGTGTGCCTCCTACACACACGGCCATATCTAGTTCAATTCAGCTTAGGAAACTTACAAGAACAGTATACCCTCCAGTCAAATACACTGCACATGCTGGGAACAGGCACCAGTGCTATTTGCCCTGTGTATGACATTGGGAGCGCAATAGTGACTCTTCTTACAAGAAAACAACTCTTGCTCGTAGGACCAGAAACTGCAAGTGACTCAACTCCATTTAGGACTGGGAAAGAAACGCTAGCTTGCCTTACAAGAAAGGCACTCTGCTTTTGAGAAAAGAGCACTCTTCTACTTTACTGTGTTTCCTATAGGGCCAAAACAGTGAACTTGCTCAGAAAAAAAGAACTGTGCTTCCTACACACACGACCATATCTAGCTCAATTCTGCTTAGGAACCTGACAAGAACAGTAGATTCTCTTCAGTCCAATACACTGTACATGCTGGGAACAGGCACCAGTGCTATTTGCCCTGTGTATGACAATGGGAGCGCAATAGTGACTCTTCTTACCAGAAAACAACTCTTGCTCGTAGGACCAGAAACTGCAAGTGACTCAACTCCATTTAGGACTGGGAAAGAAACCCTAGCTCACCTTAGAAGAAACACACTCTGCTTTTGAGAAAAGAGCACTCATCAACTCTACTGGGTTTCCTATGGAGTCCATCAGTGAGCTTGCTCAGAACAAAAGAACTGTGCTTCCTACACACATGGGCCATATCTAATTCAACTTTGCTTAGGTTACTGACAAGAACAGTAGCTCCTCTTCAGTCTAATACACTGTACTTGCTGGGAAGAGACGCGAGTGCTATTTGTACTCTCTATGGCAATGGGAGCTCCATAGTCACTCTTCTTACCAGAAAACAACTCTTGCTCTTAGGACCACAAACTGCATGTGACTCACCTCCATTTAGGACTGGGAAACAAACGCTAGCTCTGCTCACAAGAAACACACTCTGCTTTTGAGAAAAGAGCACTCTTCTACTCTACTGTGTTTCCTATGGGGCCAGAACAGTGAGCTTGCTCAGAACAAAAGAACTGTGCTTCCTACACACGGGCGATATCTAATTCAACTCTGCTTAGGAAACTGACAAGAACAGTAGCTCCTCTTTAGTCCGATACACTGTACTTGCTGGGAACAGACGCGAGTGCTATTTGCACTGTGTATGGCAATGGGAGCGCAATAGTGACTTTCCTTACCAGAAAACAACTCGTGCTCGTAGGACCAGAAACTGCATGTGATTCCACTCCATTTAGGACTGGGAAGCAAATGCTAGCTCGCCTTACAAGAAACACACTCTGCTTTAGAGAAAAGAGCACTCTTCTACTCTACTGTGTTTACTATGGGGTCCAAATAGTGAGCTTGCTCAGAACAAAAGAACTGTGCTTCCTACACACACGGACCATATCTAGTTCAACTCTGCTTAGGAAACTGACAAGAACAGTAGCTCCTCTTCAGTCCAATACACTGTACTTGCTGGGAACAGACGCATGTGCTATTTGCACTGTATATGCCAATGGGAGCGCAATAGTGACTTTCCTTACCAGAAAACAACTCTTGCTCATAGGACTAGAAACTGTATGTGATTCCACTCCATTTAGGACTGGGAAACAAAAGCTAGCTCGCCTTACAAGAAACACACTCTGCTTTAGAGAAAAGAGCACTCTTCTACTCTACTGTGTTTCCTATGGGGTCCAAACAGTGAGCTTGCTCAGAACAAAAGAACTGTGCTTAATACACACACGGACCACATCTAGTTCAACTCTGCTTAGGAAACTGACAAGAACAGTAGCTCCTATTCAGTCCAATACACTTTACTTGCTGGGAAAAGACGCGAGTGCTATTTGCCTTGTGTAGGGCAATGGGAGCACAATAGTGACTTTCCTTACCAGAAAACACCTCTTGTTCGTAGGACCAGAAACTGCATGTGATTCAACTCCATTTAGGACTGGGAAACAAACTCTAGCTCGCTTTACAAGAAACACACTCTGCTTTTGAGAAAAGAGCACTCTTCTACTCTACTGTGTTTCCTATAGGGCCAGAACAGTGAGCTTGCTCAGAACATAAGAACTGTGCTTCCTACACACACGGGCCATATCTAGTTCAACTCTGCTTAAGAAACTGACAAGAACAGTAGCTCCTCTTCAGTCTGATACACTGTACTTGTTGGGAACAGAAGCGAGTGATATTTGCACTGTGTAAGGCAATTGGAGCACAATAGTGACTTGTCTTACCAGAAAACAACTCTTGCTCGTTGGACAAAAAACTGCATGTGACTCAACTCCATTTAGGACTGGGAAACAAACGCTAGCTCGACTTCCAAGAAACACACTCTGCTTTTGAGAAAAGAGCACTCTTCTACTCTACTGTGTTTCCTATGTGTTCCGAACAGTGAGCTTGCTCAGAACAAAAAAACTGTGCTTCCTACACACACGGCCATATCTAGTTCAAGTCTGCTTAGGAACCTGACAAGAACAGTAGATCCTATTCAGTCCAATACACTGCACATGCTGTGAACAGACGCCAGTGCTATTTGCCCTGTGTATGACAATGGGAGCACAATAGTGACTCTTCATACCAGAAAACAACTCTTGCTCGTAGGACCAGAAACTGCATGGGATTCAACTCCATTTAGGACTGGGAAACAAACGCTAGCTCGCCTACAAGAAACACTCTCTGCTTTTGAGAAAAGAGCACTCATCTACTCTACTGGGTTTCCTATGGGGTCCGAACAGTGAGCTTGCTCAGAACAAAAGACCTGTGCTTCCTACACACACAGGCCATATCTAGTTCAACTCTGCTTAGGAAACTGACAAGAACAGTAGCTCCTCTTCAGTCCAATACACTGTACTTGCTGGGAACAGAAGCAAGTGCTATTTGAACTGTGTATGTCAATGAGATCGCAATAGTGACTTTCCCTACCAGAAAACATCTCTTGCTCGTAAGACCAGAAACTGCATGTGATTCAACTCCATTTAGGTCTGGGAAACAAACGCTAGCTCGCCTTACAAGAAACACACTCTGCTTTTGAGAAAAGAGCACTCTTCTACTCTACTGTGTTTCCTATAGGGCCAGAACAGTGAGCTTGCTCAGAAAAAAAGAACTGTGCTTCCTACACAAACGGACCATATCTAGGTCAACTCTGTTTAGGAAACTGAGAAGAACAGTAGCTCCTCTTCAGTCCAATACACTGTACTTGCTGGGAACAGACGCATGTGCGATTTGCACTGTGTATGGCAATGGGAGCACAATAGTGACTTTCCTTACCAGAAAACAACTCTTGCTATTAGGACCAGAAACTGCATGTGATTCCACTCCATTTAGGACTGGGAAACAAATGCTAGCTCGCCTTAAAAAAACAAACACTGCTTTTGAGAAAAGAGCACTCTTCTACTCTACTGTGTTTCCTATGGGGTCCAAACAGTGAGCTTGCTCAGAACAAAATAACTGTGCTTCCTACACACACGGACCATATCTAGTTCAACTCTGCTTAGGAAACTGACAAGAACAGTAGCTCTTATTCAGTCCGATACACTGTACTTGCTGGGAAAAGACGTGAGTGCTATTTGCCTTGTGTAGGGCAATGGGAGCGCAATAGTGACTTTCCTTACCAGAAAACAACTCTTGCTCGTAGGACCAGAAACTGCATGTGATTCAACTCCATTTAGGAGTAGGAAACAAACGCTAGCTCGCCTTACAAAAACACACTCTGCTTTTGAGAAAAGAGGACTCTTCTACTCTACTGTGTTTCCTATGGTGTCCGAACATTGAGCTTGCTCATAACAAAAGAACTGTGCTTCCTACACACACCGGCCATATCTAGTTCAACTCTGCTTAGGAAACTGAGAAGAACAGTAGCTCCTCTTAAGTCCAATGCACTGTACTTTCGGGGAACAGACGCGAGTGCTATTTGCACTGTGTATGGCAATTGGAGCACAATAGTGACTCGTCTTACCAGAAAAAAACTCTTGCTCGTAGGACAAAAAACTGCATGTGACTCAACTTCATTTAGGACTGGGAAACAAATGCTAGCTCGCCTTACAAGAAACACACTCTACTTTTGAGAAAAGAGCACTCTTCTACTCTACTGTGTTTCCTTTTGGGTCTGAACAGTGAGCTTGCTCAGTACAAAAGAACTGTGCTTCCTACACACACGGCCATAACTAGTTCAATTCTGCTTAGGAACCTGACAAGAACAGTAGATCCTCTTCAGTCCAATACACTGTACATGCTGGGTACAGACGCCAGTGCTATTTGTCCTGTGTATGGCAATGGCAGCGCAATAGTGACTCTTCTTACCATAAAACAACTCTTGCTCGTAGGACCAGAAACTGCATGTGATTCAACTCCATTTAGGACTGGGAAACAAAAGCTAGCTCACCTTACAAGAAACACACTCTGCTTTAGAGAAAAGAGCACTCTTCTACTCTACTGTGTTTCCTATAGGGCCAGAACAGTGAGCTTGCTCAGAACAAAAGAACTGTGCTTATTACACACGGGCCATATCTAGTTCAACTCTGCTTAGGAAACTGACAAGAACAGTAGCTCCTCTTCATTCCATACACTGTACTTGCTGTGAACAGACGTGAGTGCTATTTGCACTGTGTATGGCAATGGGAGCGCAATAGTGACTTTCTTTACCAGAAAACAAATCTTGCTCGTAGGACCAGAAACTGCATGTGACTCAACTCCATTTAGGACTGGGAAACAAATGCTAGCTCGCCTTACATGAAACACACTCTGCTTTTGAGAAAAGAGCACTCTTCTACTCTACTGTGCTTCCTATGGTGTCCGAACAGTGAGCTTGCTCAGAACAAAAGAACTGTGCTTCCTACACACACGGGCCATATCATGTTCAACTCTGCTTAGGAAACTGACAAGAACAGTAGCTCCTCTTCAGTCCGATACACTGTACTTGCTGGGAACAGACGCGGGAGCTATTTGCACTGTGTATGGCAAGGGGAGCACAATAGTGACTTTCCTTAGCAGAAAACAACTCTTGCTCTTAGGACCAGAAACTGCATGTGATTCAACTCCATTTAGGACTGGGAAACAAACGCTAGCTCGCCTTACAAGAAACACACTCTGCTTTTGAGAAAAGAGCACTCTTCTACTCTACTGTGTTTCCTGTGGTGTCCGAACAGTGAGCTTGCTCAGAACAAAAGAACTGTGCTTCCTACACACACGGCCATATCTAGTTCAATTCTACTTAGGATCCTGACAAGAACAGTAGATCCTCTTCAGTCCAATACACTGTACTTGCTGGGAACAGACGCCAGTGCTATTTGTCCTGTGTATGGCAATGGCAGCGCAATAGTGACTCTTCTTACCATAAAACAACTCTTGCTCATAGGACTAGAAACTGCATGTGATTCAACTCCATTTAGGACTGGGAAACAAACACTAGCTATCTTACAAAAACACACTCTGCTTTAGAGAAAAGAGCACTCTTCTACTCTACTGTGTTTCCAATATGGCCATAACAGAGAGCTTGGTCAGAACAAAAGAACTGTGCTTCCTACACACGGGCCATAACTAGTTCAACTCTGCTTAGGAAACTGACAAGAACAGTAGCTCCTCTTCATTCCGAAACACTGTACTTGCTGGGAACTGACGCGAGTGCTATTTGCACTGTGTATGGCAAATGGAGCACAATAGTGACTCGTCTTACCGGGAAACAACTCTTGCTCGTAGGACCAGAAACTGCATGTGACTCAACTCCATTTAGGACTGGGAAACAAACGCTAGCTCGCTTTACAAGAAACACACTCTGCTTTTGAGAAAAGAGCACTCTTCTACTCTACTGTGTTTCCTATGGGGTCCGAACATTGAGCCTGCTCAGAACAAAAGAACTGTGCTTCCTACATACACGACCATATCTAGTTCAATTCTGCTTAGGAACCTGACAAGAACAGTAGATCCTCTTCAGTCCAATACACTGTACTTGCTGGGAACAGACGCCAGTGCTATTTGTCCTGTGTATGGCAATGGCAGCGCAATAGTGACTCTTCTTACTATAAAAAAACTCTTGCTCGTAGGACCAGAAACTGCATGTGATTCAACTCCATTTAGGACTGGGAAACAAAAGCTAGCTCACCTTACAAGAAACACACTCTGCTTTTGTGGAAAGAGCACTCTTCTACTCTACTGTGTTTCCTATAGGGCCAGAACAGTGAGCTTGCTCAGAACAAAAGAACTGTGCTTCCTACACACGGGCCATATCTACTTCAACTCTGCTTAGGAAACTGACAAGAACAGTAGCTCCTCTTCAGTCCGATACACCGTACTTGCTGGGAAAAGACGCAAGGGCTATTTGCCTTGTGTAGGGCAATGGGAGCGCAATAGAGACGTTCCTTACCAGAAAACAACTCTTGTTCGTAGGACCAGAAACTGCATGTGATTCAACACCATTTAGGACTGGGAAACAAAAGCTAGCTCACCTTACAAGAAACACACTCTGCTTTTGTGGAAAGAGCACTCTTCTACTCTACTGTGTTTCCTATAGGGCCAGAACAGTGAGCTTGCTCAGAACAAAAGAAATGTGCTTCCTACACACGGGCCATATCTAGTTCAACTCTGCTTAGGAAACTGACAAGAACAGTAGCTCCTCTTCAGTCCGATACACCGTACTTGCTGGGAACAGACACGGGAGCTATTTGCACTGTGTATGGCAAGGGGAGCACAATAGTGACTCGCCCTACCAGAAAACAACTCTTGCTCGTAGGACAAAAACCTGCATGTGACTCCACTCCATTTAGGACTGGGAAACAAACGCTAGCTCGCCTTACAAGAAACACACTCTGCTTTTGAGAAAAGAGCACTCTTCTACTATACTGTGTTTCCTATGAGGTCCGAACACTGAGCTTGCTCAGAACAAAAGAACTGTGCTTCCTACACACGGGCCATATCTAGTTCAACTCTGCTTAGGAAACTTACAAGAACAGTAGCTCCTCTTCAGTCCCATAGACTGTACTTGCTGGACAGACGCGAGTGCTATTTGCACTGTGTATGGCAATGTGAGCGCAATAGTGACTTTCCTTACCAGAAAACAACTCTTGCTCGTAGGACCAGAAACTGCATGTGATTCAACTCCATTTAGGACTGGGAAACAAAAGCTAGCTCGCCTTACATGTAACACACTCTGCTTTTGAGAAAAGAGCACTCTTCTACTCTACTGTGTTTCCTATGGGGTTCGAACAGTGAGCTTGCTCAGAACAAAACAACTGTGCTTCCTACACACGGGCCATATCTAGTTCAATTCTGCTTAGGAAACTGACAAGAACAGTAGATCCTCTTCAGTCCAATACACTGCACATGCTGTGAACAGACGCCAGTGCTATTTGCCCTGTGTATGACAATGGGAGCACAATAGTGACTCTTCATACCAGAAAACAACTCTTGCTCGTAGGACCAGAAACTGCATGGAATTCAACTCCATTTAGGACTGGGAAACAAACGCTAGCTCGCCTACAAGAAACACACTCTGCTTTTGAGAAAAGAGCACTCATCTACTCTACTGGGTTTCCTATGGGGTCCGAACAGTGAGCTTGCTCAGAACAAAAGACCTGTGCTTCCTACACACACGGGCCATATCTAGTTCAACTCTGCTTAGGAAACTGACAAAAACAGTAGCTCGTCTTCAGTCCAATACACTGTACTTGCTGGGAACAGAAGCAAGTGCTATTTGAACTGTGTATGTCAATGAGATCGCAATAGTGACTTTCCCTACCAGAAAACATCTCTTGCTCGTAGGACCAGAAACTGCATGTAATTCAACTCCATTTAGGACTGGGAAACAAACGCTAGCTCGCCTTACAAGAAACACACTCTGCTTTAGAGAAAAGATCACTCTTCTACTCTACTGTGTTTCCTATGGGGTCCGAACAGTGAGCATGCTCAGAACAATAGAACTGTGCTTCCTACATACACGGCCATATCTAGTTCATTTCTGCTTAGGAACCTGAGAAGAACAGTAGATTCTATTCAGTCAAATACACTGTACATGCTGGGAACCGACGCCAGTGCTATTTGCCCTGTGTATGACAATGGGAGCGCAATAGTGACTCTTCTTACCAGAAAACAACTCTTGCTCGTAGGATCAGAAACTGCATGTGATTCAACTCCATTTAGGACTGGGAAAAAAACGCTAGCTGTCCTTGCAAGAAACACACTCTGCTTTTGAGAAAAGAGCACTCTTCTACTCTACTGTGTTTCCTATAGGGCCAGAACAGTGAGATTGCACAGAACAAAAGAAGTGTGCTTCCTACACACACGGCCATATCTAGTTCAATTCAGCTTAGGAAACTGACAAGAACAGTATACCCTCCAGTCAAATACACTGCACATGCTGGGAACAGGCACCAGTGCTATTTGCCCTGTTTATGACATTGGGAGCGCAATAGTGACTCTTCTTACCAGAAAACAACTCTTGCTCGTAGGACCAGAAACTGCAAGTGACTCAACTCCATTTAGGACTGGGAAAGAAACGCTAGCTTGCCTTACAAGAAACCCACTCTGCTTTTGAGAAAAGAGCACTCTTCTACTGTACTGTGTTTCCTATAGGGCCAAAACAGTGAACTTGCTCAGAAAAAAAGAACTGTGCTTCCTACACACACGACCATATCTAGCTCAATTCTGCTTAGGAACCTGACAAGAACAGTAGATTCTCTTCAGTCCAATACACTGTACATGCTGGGAACAGGCACCAGTGCTATTTGCCCTGTGTATGACAATGGGAGCGCAATAGTGACTCTTCTTACCAGAAAACAACTCTTGCTCGTGGGACCAGAAACTGCAAGTGACTCAACTCCATTTAGGACTGGGAAAGAAACCCTAGCTCGCCTTAGAAGAAACACACTCTGCTTTTGAGAAAAGAGCACTCATCAACTCTACTGGGTTTCCTATGGGGTCCAAACAGTGAGCTTGCTCAGAACAAAAGAACTGTGCTTCCTACACACATGGGCCATATCTAATTCAACTTTGCTTAGGTTACTGACAAGAACAGTAGCTCCTCTTCAGTCTAATACACTGTACTTGCTTGGAAGAGACGCGAGTGCTATTTGTACTCTCTATGGCAATGGGAGCGCCATAGTCACTCTTCTTACCAGAAAACAACTCTTGCTCTTAGGACCACAAACTGCATGTGACTCACCTCCATTTAGGACTGGGAAACAAACGCTAGCTCTGCTCACAAGAAACACACTCTGCTTTTGAGAAAAGAGCACTCTTCTACTCTACTGTGTTTCCTCTATGGCCAGAACAATGAGCTTGCTCAGAACAAAAGGACTGTGCTTCCTACACACAAGGGCCGTATCTAATTCAATTCTGCTTAGGAAACTGAAAAGAATAGTATATGCTCTTCAGTCAAATACACTGCACTTGCTGGGAACAGACACCAGTGCTATTTGCCCTGTGTATGACAAAGGGAGCGCAATAGTGACTCTTCTTACCAGAAAACAACTCTTGCTCATAGGACCAAAAACTGCATGAGACACAACTCCATTTAGGACTGGGAAAGAAACGCTAGCTTGCCTTACAAGAAACACACTCTGCTTTTGAGAAAAGAGCCCTCTTCAACTCTACTGTGTTTCCTATAGGGCCAGAACAGTGAACTTGCTCAGAACAAAAGAACTGTGCCTCCTACACACATGGGCCATATCTAGTTCAACTCTGCTTAGGAAACTGACAAGAACAGTAGCTCCTCTTCAGTCCAATACTCTGTACGTGCATGGAACAGATGCCAGTGCTATTTGCACTGTTTCTGGCAATGGGAGCGCAATAGTGACTCTTCTTACCAGAAAAATCTCTTGCTCGTAGGACCAGAAACTGCACGGGATTCAATTCCATTTCTGACTGGAAAACAAACACTAGCTCACCTTTCAATAAACACACTCTGCTTTTGAGAAAAGAGCACTCTTCTACTCTACTGTGTTTCCAATGGGGTCCAAACAGTGAGCTTGCTCAGAACAAAAGAACTGTGCTTTCTACACACATGGCCATATCTAGTTCAATTCTGCGTAGGAACCTGACAAGAACAGTAGATCCTCTTCAGTCCAATACACTGTACTTCCTGGGATCAGATGCCAGTGCTATTTGCCCTGTGTATGACAATGGGAGCGCAATAGTGACGCTTCTTACCAGAAAACAACTCTTGCTCGTAGGACCAGAGACTGCATGTGATTCAACTCCATTTAGGACTGGGAAACAAACTCTAGCTCGCTTTACAAGAAACACACTCTGCTTTTGAGAAAAGAGCACTCTTCTACTTTACTGTGTTTCCAATAGGGCCAGAACAGTGAGCTTGCTCAGAACATAAGAACTGTGCTTCCTACACACACGGGCCATATCTAGTTCAACTCTGCTTAGGAAACTGACAAGAACAGTAGCTCCTGTTCAGTCCAATACACTGTACTTGCTGGGAACAGACGGGAGGGCTATTTGCACTGTGTATGGCAATGGGAGCGCAATAGTGACTTTCCTTACCAGAAAACAACTCTTGCTCATAGGACCAGAAACTGCATGTGATTCCACTCCATTTAGGACTGGGAAAAAAACGCTAGCTCGCCTTACAAGAAACACACTCTGCTTTAGAGAAAAGAGCACTCTTCTACTCTACTATATGTTTCTTTGGGGTCCAAACAGTGAGCTTGCTCAGAACAAAAGAACTGTGCTTGCTACACACACGGACCATATCTAGTTCAACTCCTCTTATGAAAATGACAAGAACAGTAGCTCCTCTTCAGTCCAATACACTGTACTTGCTGGGAACAGACACGAGTGCTATTTGCACTATGTATGGGAATGGGAGCACAATAGTGACTTTCCTTACCAGAAAACAACTCTTGCTCATAGGCCCAGAAACTGGATGTGATTCCACTCCATTTAGGACTGGGAAACAAATGCTAGCTCGCCTTACAAGGAACACACTCTGCTTTTGAGAAAAGGGCACTCTTCTACTCTATTGTGTTTCCTACGGGGTCCGAACTGTGAGCTTGCTCAGAACAAAAGACCTGTGCTACCTACACACACACGGGACATATCTGGTTCAACTCTGCTTAGGAAACTGACAAGAACAGTATCCTCTTCAGTCCAATACACTGTACATGCTGGGAACAGACGCCAGTGCTATTTGCCCTGTGTATGACATTGTGAGCACAATAGTGATTCTTCTTACCAGAAAACAACTCTTGCTCGTTGGACCAGAAACTGCATGGGATTAAACTCCATTTAGGACTGGGAAACAAACGCTAGCTCACCTACAAGAAACACACTCTGCTTTTGAGAAAAGAGCACTCATCTACTCTACTGTGTTTCCTATGGGGTCCGAAAAGTGAGCTTGCTCAGAACAAAAGACCTGTGCTTCCTACACACACGGGCCATATCTAGTTCAACTCTGCTTGGGAAACTGACAAGAACAGTAGCTCCTCTTCAGTCCAATACACTGTACTTGCTGGGAACAGAAGCAAGTGCTATTTGAACTGTGTATGTCAATGAGATCGCAATAGTGACTTTCCCTACCAGAAAACATCTCTTGCTTGTAGGACCAGAAACTGCATGTGATTCAACTCCATTTAGGTCTGGGAAACAAACACTAGCTCGCCTTACAAGAAACACACTCTGCTTTAGAGAAAAGATCACTCTTCTACTCTACTGTGTTTCCTATGTGGTCCGAACAGTGAGCATACTCAGAACAAAAGAACTGTGCTTCCTACATACACGGCCATATCTAGTTCATTTCTGCTTAGGAACCTGAGAAGAACACAGATTCTATTCAGTCAAATACACTGTACATGCTGGTAACCGACGCCAGTGCTATATGCCCTGTGTATGACAATGGGAGCGCAATAGTGATTCTTCTTACCAGAAAACAACTCTTGCTCCTAGGACCACAAACTGCATGGCATTCAACTCCATTTAGTACTGGGTAACAAACGTTGTCTCGCCTTACAGGAAACACACTCTGCTTTTGAGAAAAGGGCACTCTTCTACTCTATTGTTTTTCCTACGGGGTCCGAACTGTGAGCTTGCTCAGAACAAAAGAACTGTGCTTCCTACACACACGGGCCATATCTAGTTCAACTCTGCTTAGGAAACTGACAAGAACAGTAGCTGCTCTTCAGTCCAGTACACTATACTTGCTGGGAACAGACGCGAGTGCTATTTGCACTGTGTATGGCAATGGGAGCGCAATAGTGACTCTTCTTACCAGAAAACAACTCTTGCTCGTAGTACCAGAAACTGCATGGGACTCAACTCCATTTCTGACTGGGAAACAAACACTAGCTCGACTTTCAAGAAAAACAATCAAATTTTGAGAATAGAGCACTCATCTACTCTACTGTGTTTCCTATGATGTCCGCATAGTGTGCTTTCTCAGAACAAAAGAACTGTGCTTCCTACACACATGGGATATATCTGGTTCAACTCCTCTTATGAAAATGACAAGAACAGTAGCTCCTCTTCAGTCCAATACACTGTACTTGCTGGGAACAGACGCGAGTGCTATTTGCACTAAGTATGGGAATGGGAGCGCAATAGTGACTTTCCTTACCAGAAAACAACTCTTGCTCATAGGCCCAGAAACTGGATGTGATTCAACTCCATTTAGGACTGGGAAACAAATGCTAGCTCGCCTTACAAGGAACACACTCTGCTTTTGAGAAAAGGGCACTCTTCTACTCTATTGTGTTTCCTACGGGGTCCTAACTGTGAGCTTGCTCAGAACAAAAGACCTGTGCTTCCTACACACACGGGACATATCTGGTTCAACTCTGCTTACAAAACTGACAAGAACGGTAGATCCTCTTCA
Source organism: Peromyscus eremicus (assembly GCF_949786415.1). Classification (NCBI taxonomy): domain Eukaryota; kingdom Metazoa; phylum Chordata; class Mammalia; order Rodentia; family Cricetidae; genus Peromyscus; species Peromyscus eremicus. The sequence goes on along the minus strand of NW_026734568.1, from coordinate 158,477 downwards.
GTCCAATACACTGTACTTGCTGGGAACAGACGCCAGTGCTATTTGCCCTGTGTATGGCAATGGGTGCGCAATATTGACTCTTCTTACCAGAAAACAACTCTTGCTCGTAGGACCAGAAACTGCATGTGATTCAACTCCATTTAGGAATGGGAAAAAAATGCTAGCTCGCCTTACAAGAAACACACTCTACTTTTGAGAAAAGAGCACTCTTCTACTCTACTGTGTTTCCTATGGTGTCCGAACAGTGAGCTTGCTCAGAACAAAAGAACTGTGCTTCCTACACACACGGGCCATATCTGGTTCAACTGTGCTTAGGAAACTGACAAAAACAGTAGCTCCTCTTCAGTCCAATACACTGTACTTGCTGGGAACAGAAGCAAGTGCTATTTGAACTGTGTATGTCAATGAGATCGCAATAGTGACTTTCCCTACCAGAAAACATCTCTTGCTCGTAGGACCAGAAACTGCATGTAATTCAACTCCATTTAGGACTGGGAAACAAACGCTAGCTCGCCTTACAAGAAACACACTCTGCTTTAGAGAAAAGATCACTCTTCTACTCTACTGTGTTTCCTATGGGGTCCGAACAGTGAGCATGCTCAGAACAATAGAACTGTGCTTCCTACATACACGGCCATATCTAGTTCATTTCTGCTTAGGAACCTGAGAAGAACAGTAGATTCTATTCAGTCAAATACACTGTACATGCTGGGAACCGACGCCAGTGCTATTTGCCCTGTGTATGACAATGGGAGCGCAATAGTGACTCTTCTTACCAGAAAACAACTCTTGCTCGTAGGATCAGAAACTGCATGTGATTCAACTCCATTTAGGACTGGGAAAAAAACGCTAGCTGTCCTTGCAAGAAACACACTCTGCTTTTGAGAAAAGAGCACTCTTCTACTCTACTGTGTTTCCTATAGGGCCAGAACAGTGAGATTGCACAGAACAAAAGAAGTGTGCTTCCTACACACACGGCCATATCTAGTTCAATTCAGCTTAGGAAACTGACAAGAACAGTATACCCTCCAGTCAAATACACTGCACATGCTGGGAACAGGCACCAGTGCTATTTGCCCTGTTTATGACATTGGGAGCGCAATAGTGACTCTTCTTACCAGAAAACAACTCTTGCTCGTAGGACCAGAAACTGCAAGTGACTCAACTCCATTTAGGACTGGGAAAGAAACGCTAGCTTGCCTTACAAGAAACCCACTCTGCTTTTGAGAAAAGAGCACTCTTCTACTCTACTGTGTTTCCTATAGGGCCAAAACAGTGAACTTGCTCAGAAAAAAAGAACTGTGCTTCCTACACACACGACCATATCTAGCTCAATTCTGCTTAGGAACCTGACAAGAACAGTAGATTCTCTTCAGTCCAATACACTGTACATGCTGGGAACAGGCACCAGTGCTATTTGCCCTGTGTATGACAATGGGAGCGCAATAGTGACTCTTCTTACCAGAAAACAACTCTTGCTCGTAGGACCAGAAACTGCAAGTGACTCAACTCCATTTAGGACTGGGAAAGAAACCCTAGCTCGCCTTAGAAGAAACACACTCTGCTTTTGAGAAAAGAGCACTCATCAACTCTACTGGGTTTCCTATGGGGTCCAAACAGTGAGCTTGCTCAGAACAAAAGAACTGTGCTTCCTACACACATGGGCCATATCTAATTCAACTTTGCTTAGGTTACTGACAAGAACAGTAGCTCCTCTTCTGTCTAATACACTGTACTTGCTGGGAAGAGACGCGAGTGCTATTTGTACTCTCTATGGCAATGGGAGCGCCATAGTCACTCTTCTTACCAGAAAACAACTCTTGCTCTTAGGACCACAAACTGCATGTGACTCACCTCCATTTAGGACTGGGAAACAAACGCTAGCTCTGCTCACAAGAAACACACTCTGCTTTTGAGAAAAGAGCACTCTTCTACTCTACTGTGTTTCCTCTATGGCCAGAACAATGAGCTTGCTCAGAACAAAAGAACTGTGCTTTCTACACACATGGCCATACCTAGTTCAATTCTGCGTAGGAACCTGACAAGAACAGTAGATCCTCTTCAGTCCAATACACTGTACTTCCTGGGATCAGATGCCAGTGCTATTTGCCCTGTGTATGACAATGGGAGCGCAATAGTGAGTCTTCTTACCAGAAAACAACTCTTGCTCGTAGGACCAGAAACTGCATGGGATTCAACTCCATTTAGGACTGGGAAACAAACGCTAGCTCGCCTACAAGAAACACACTCTGCTTTTGAGAAAAGAGCACTCATCTACTCTACTGGGTTTCCTATGGGGTCCGAACAGTGAGCTTGCTCAGAACAAAAGACCTGTGCTTCCTACACACACGGGCCATATCTAGTTCAACTCTGCTTAGGAAACTGACAAGAACAGTAGCTCCTATTCAGTCCAATACACTGTACTTGCTGGGAAAAGATGCGAGTGCTATTTGCCCTGTGTATGGCCTTGGGAGCGCAATAGTGACTTTCCTTACCAGAAAACAACTCTTGTTCGTAGGACCAGAAACTGCATGTGATTCAACTCCATTTCGGACTAGGAAACAAACGCTAGCTCGCCTTACAAGAAACACACTCTGCTTTTGAGAAAAGAGCACTTTTCTACTCTACTGTGTTTCCTATAGGGCCAGAACATTGAGCTTCCTCAGAACATAATCACTGTGCTTCCTAAACACATGGGCCATATCTAGTTCAACTCTGCTTAGGAAACTGACAAGAACAGCAGCTCCTCTTCAGTCCGATACACTGTACTTGCTGAGAACAGACGTGAGTGCTATTTGCACTGTGTATGGCAATTGGAGCACAACAGTGACTCATCTTACCAGAAAACAACTCTTGCTCGTACGACCAGAAACTGCATGTGACTCAACTCCATTTAGGACTGGGAAACAAACTCTAGCTCACCTTACAAGAAACACACTCTGCTTTTGAGAAAAGAGCACTCTTCTACTCTACTGTGTTTCCTATAGGGCCAGAACAGTGAGCTTGCTCAGAACAAATGAACTGTGCTTCCTAGACACACGGGCCATATCTAGTTCAACTCTGCTTAGGAAACTGAGAAGAACTGTAGCTCCTCTTCAGTCCAATACACTGTACTTGCTGGGAACATACGCGAGTGCTATTTGTCCTGTGTATGGCATAGGCAGCGCAATAGTGACTCTTCTTACCAGAAAACAACTCTTGCTCGTAGGACCAGAGACTGCATGTGATTCAACTCCATTTAGGACTGGGAAACAAACTCTAGCTCGCTTTACAAGAAACACACTCTGCTTTTGAGAAAAGAGCACTCTTCTACTTTACTGTGTTTCCTATAGGGCCAGAACAGTGAGCTTGCTCAGAACATAAGAACTGTGCTTCCTACACACACGGGCCATATCTAGTTCAACTCTGCTTAGGAAACTGACAAGAACAGTAGCTCCTGTTCAGTCCAATACACTGTACTTGCTGGGAACAGACGGGAGGGCTATTTGCACTGTGTATGGCAATGGGAGCGCAATAGTGACTTTCCTTACCAGAAAACAACTCTTGCTCGTAGGACCAGAAACTGCACATGATTCCACTCCATTTAGGACTGGGAAAAAAACGCTAGCTCGCCTTACAAGAAACACACTCTGCTTTAGAGAAAAGAGCACTCTTCTACTCTACTATGTTTCCTATGGGGTCCAAACAGTGAGCTTGCTCAGAACAAAAGAACTGTGCCTGCTACACACACGGACCATATCTAGTTCAACTCCTCTTATGAAAATGACAAGAACAGTAGCTCCTCTTCAGTCCAATACACTGTACTTGCTGGGAACAGACGCGAGTGCTATTTGCACTATGTATGGGAATGGGAGCGCAATAGTGACTTTCCTTACCAGAAAACAACTCTTGCTCATAGGCCCAGAAACTGGATGTGATTCAACTCCATTTAGGACTGGGAAACAAATGCTAGCTCGCCTTACAAGGAACACACTCTGCTTTTGAGAAAAGGGCACTCTTCTACTCTATTGTGTTTCCTACGGGGTCCGAACTGTGAGCTTGCTCAGAACAAAAGACCTGTGCTACCTACACACACGGGACATATCTGGTTCAACTCTGCTTAGGAAACTGACAAGAACAGTATCCTCTTCAGTCCAATACACTGTACATGCTGGGAACAGACGCCAGTGCTATTTGCCCTGTGTATGACAATGGGAGCACAATAGTGACTCTTCTTACCAGAAAACAACTCTTGCTCGTAGGACCAGAAACTGCATGGGATTCAACTCCATATAGGACTGGGAAAAAACGCTAGCCCGCCTTACAAGAAACACACTCTGCTTTTGAGAAAACAGCACTCCTCTACACTACTGTGTTTCCTATGGGGTCGGAACAGTGAGCTTGCTTAGAAAAAAATAACTGGGCTTCCTACACACACGGGCCATATCTAGTTCAACTCTGCTTAGGAAACTGACAAGAACAGTAGCTCCTCTTCAGCCCAATACTCTGTACTTGTTGGGAACCGACGCCAAAGCTATTTGCACTGTGTATGACATTGTGAGCACAATAGTGATTCTTCTTACCAGAAAACAACTCTTGCTCGTTGGACCAGAAACTGCATGGGATTAAACTCCATTTAGGACTGGGAAACAAACGCTAGCTCACCTACAAGAAACACACTCTGCTTTTGAGAAAAGAGCACTCATCTACTCTACTGTGTTTCCTATGGGGTCCGAAAAGTGAGCTTGCTCAGAACAAAAGACCTGTGCTTCCTACACACACGGGCCATATCTAGTTCAACTCTGCTTGGGAAACTGACAAGAACAGTAGCTCCTCTTCAGTCCAATACACTGTACTTGCTGGGAACAGAAGCAAGTGCTATTTGAACTGTGTATGTCAATGAGATCGCAATAGTGACTTTCCCTACCAGAAAAACATCTCTTGCTTGTAGGACCAGAAACTGCATGTGATTCAACTCCATTTAGGTCTGGGAAACAAACACTAGCTCGCCTTACAAGAAACACACTCTGCTTTAGAGAAAAGATCACTCTTCTACTCTACTGTGTTTCCTATGTGGTCCGAACAGTGAGCATACTCAGAACAAAAGAACTGTGCTTCCTACATACACGGCCATATCTAGTTCATTTCTGCTTAGGAACCTGAGAAGAACACAGATTCTATTCAGTCAAATACACTGTACATGCTGGTAACCGACGCCAGTGCTATATGCCCTGTGTATGACAATGGGAGCGCAATAGTGATTCTTCTTACCAGAAAACAACTCTTGCTCCTAGGACCACAAACTGCATGGCATTCAACTCCATTTAGTACTGGGTAACAAACGTTGTCTCGCCTTACAGGAAACACACTCTGCTTTTGAGAAAAGGGCACTCTTCTACTCTATTGTGTTTCCTACGGGGTCCGAACTGTGAGCTTGCTCAGAACAAAAGAACTGTGCTTCCTACACACACGGGCCATATCTAGTTCAACTCTGCTTAGGAAACTGACAAGAACAGTAGCTGCTCTTCAGTCCAGTACACTATACTTGCTGGAACAGACGCGAGTGCTATTTGCACTGTGTATGGCAATGGGAGCGCAATAGTGACTCTTCTTACCAGAAAACAACTCTTGCTCGTAGTACCAGAAACTGCATGGGACTCAACTCCATTTCTGACTGGGAAACAAACACTAGCTCGACTTTCAAGAAAAACAATCAAATTTTGAGAATAGAGCACTCATCTACTCTACTGTGTTTCCTATGATGTCCGCATAGTGTGCTTTCTCAGAACAAAAGAACTGTGCTTCCTACACACATGGGATATATCTGGTTCAACTCCTCTTATGAAAATGACAAGAACAGTAGCTCCTCTTCAGTCCAATACACTGTACTTGCTGGGAACAGACGCGAGTGCTATTTGCACTAAGTATGGGAATGGGAGCGCAATAGTGACTTTCCTTACCAGAAAACAACTCTTGCTCATAGGCCCAGAAACTGGATGTGATTCAACTCCATTTAGGACTGGGAAACAAATGCTAGCTCGCCTTACAAGGAACACACTCTGCTTTTGAGAAAAGGGCACTCTTCTACTCTATTGTGTTTCCTACGGGGTCCGAACTGTGAGCTTGCTCAGAACAAAAGACCTGTGCTTCCTACACACACGGGACATATCTGGTTCAACTCTGCTTAGAAAACTGACAAGAACGGTAGATCCTCTTCAGTCCAATACACTGTACTTGCTGGGAACAGACGCCAGTGCTATTTGCCCTGTGTATGACAATGGGTGCGCAATATTGACTCTTCTTACCAGAAAACAACTCTTGCTCGTAGGACCAGAAACTGCATGTGATTCAACTCCATTTAGGAATGGGAAAAAAATGCTAGCTCGCCTTACAAGAAACACACTCTACTTTTGAGAAAAGAGCACTCTTCTACTCTACTGTGTTTCCTATGGTGTCCGAACAGTGAGCTTGCTCAGAACAAAAGAACTGTGCTTACTACACACACGGGCCATATCTGGTTCAACTGTGCTTAGGAAACTGACAAAAACAGTAGCTCCTCTTCAGTCCAATACACTGTACTTGCTGGGAACAGACGCAAGTGCTATTTGCACTGTGTATGGAAATGGGAGTGCAATAGTGACTCTTCTTACTAGAAAACAACTCTTACTTGTAGGACCAGAAACTGCATGGGATTCAACTCCATTTCTGACTGGGAAGTAAATACTAGCTCGCCTTTCAAGGAACACAATCTAATTTTGAGAAAAGAGCACTCATCTACTCTACTGTGTTTCCTATGGTGTCCGCACAGTGTGATTTCTCAGAAAAAAAGAACTGTGCTCCCTACACACAGGGGCCATATCTAGTTCAACTCTTCTTAGGAAAATGATAAGAACAGTAGCTCCTCTTCAGGCTAATACACTGTACTTGCTGGGACAGACGCGAGTGCTATTTGCACTAAGTATGGCAATGGGAGCGCAATAGTGACATTCCTTACCAGAAAACAACTCTTGCTCATAGGACCAGAAACTGCAAGTGATTCAACTCCATTTAGGACTGGGAAATAAACGCTAGCTCGCCTTACAAGAAACACACTCTGCTTTTGAGAAAAGAGCACTCTTCTACTCTACTGTGTTTCCTATAGGGCCAGAACAGTGAGCTTGATCAGAACAAGAGAACTGCGCCTCCTACACACACGGCCATATCTAGTTCAATTCTGCTTAGGAAACTGACAAGAACAGTAGATCCTCTTCAGTCCAATACACTGCACATGCTGTGAACAGACGCCAGTGCTATTTGCCCTGTGTATGACAATGGGAGCACAATAGTGACTCTTCATACCAGAAAACAACTCTTGCTCGTAGGACCAGAAACTGCATGGGATTCAACTCCATTTAGGACTGGGAAACAAACGCTAGCTCGCCTACAAGAAACACACTCTGCTTTTGAGAAAAGAGCACTCATCTACTCTACTGGGTTTCCTATGGGGTCCGAACAGTGAGCTTGCTCAGAACAAAAGACCTGTGCTTCCTACACACACAGGCCATATCTAGTTCAACTCTGCTTAGGACACTGACAAGAACAGTAGCTCCTCTTCAGTCCAATACACTGTACTTGCTGGGAACAGAAGCAAGTGCTATTTGAACTGTGTATGTCAATGAGATCGCAATAGTGACTTTCCCTACCAGAAAACATCTCTTGCTTGTAGGACCAGAAACTGCATGTGATTCAACTCCATTTAGGTCTGGGAAACAAACGCTAGCTCGCCTTACAAGAAACACACTCTGCTTTTGAGAAAAGAGCACTCTTCTACTCTACTGTGTTTCCTATAGGGCCAGAACAGTGAACTTGCTCAGAAAAAAAGAACTGTGCTTCCTACACACACGACCATATCTAGCTCAATTCTGCTTAGGAACCTGACAAGAACAGTAGATTCTCTTCAGTCCAATACACTGTACATGCTGGGAACAGGCACCAGTGCTATTTGCCCTGTGTATGACAATGGGAGCGCAATAGTGACTCTTCTTACCAGAAAACAACTCTTGCTCGTAGGACCAGAACCTGCAAGTGACTCAACTCCATTTAGGACTGGGAAAGAAACACTAGCTCGCCTTACAAGAAACACACTCTGCTTTTGAAAAAAGAGCACTCATCAACTCTACTGGGTTTCCTATGGGGTCCAAACAGTGAGCTTGCTCAGAACAAAAGAACTGTGCTTCCTACACAAATGGGCCATATCTAATTCAACTTTGCTTAGGTTACTGACAAGAACAGCAGCTCCTCTTCAGTCTAATACACTGTACTTGCTGGGAAGAGACGCGAGTGCTATTTGTACTCTCTATGGCAATGGGAACGCCATAGTCACTCTTTTTACCAGAAAACAACTCTTGCTCTTAGGACCACAAACTGCATGTGACTCACCTCCATTTAGGACTGGGAAACAAACGCTAGCTCTGCTCACAAGAAACACACTCTGCTTTTGAGAAAAGAGCACTCTTCTACTCTACTGTGTTTCCTCTATGGCCAGAACAATGAGCTTGCTCAGAACAAAAGGACTGTGCTTCCTACACACTAGGGCCGTATCTAACTCAATTCTGCTTAGGAAACTGACGAGAATAGTATATGCTCTTCAGTCAAATACACTGCACTTGCTGGGAACAGACCCCAGTGCTGTTTGCCCTGTGTATGACAAAGGGAACGCAATAGTGACTCTTCTTACCAGAAAACAACTCTTGCTCATAGGTCCAAAAACTGCATGAGACACAACTCCATTTAGGACTGGGAAAGAAACGCTAGCTTGTCTTACAAGAAACACACTCTGCTTTTGAGAAAAGAGCCCTCTTCTACTCTACTGTGTTTCCTATGGGGTCCAAACTGTGAGCTTGCTCAGAACAAAAGAACTGTGCTTCCTACACACATGGACCATATGTAGTTCAACTCTGCTTAGGAAACTGACAAGAACAGTAGCTCCTCTTCAGTCTAATACACTGTACTTGCTGGGAACAGACGCGAGTTCTATTTACACTGTGTATGGCAATTGGAGCACAATAGTGACTCATCTTACCAGAAAACAACTCTTGCTCATAGAACAAAAAATTGCATGTGACTCAACTCCATTTAGGACTGGGAAACAAACTCTAGCTCGCTTTGCAAGAAACACACTCTGCTTTTGAGAAAAGAGCACTCTTCTACTCTACTGTGTTTCCTATAGGGCCAGAACAGTGAGCTTGCTCAGAAAAAAAGAACTGTGCTTCCTAAACACAGGGGCCATATCTAGTTCAACTCTGCTTAGGAAACTGACAAGAACAGTAGCTCCTCTTCAGTCCAATACACTGTACTTGCTGGGAAGATTCGGGAGGGCTATTTGCACTGTGTATGGCAGTGGGAGCACAATAGTGACTTTCCTTACCAGAAAACAACTCTTGCTCGTAGGACCAGAAACTGCATGTGATTCCACTCCATTTAGGATTGGGAAACAAACGCTAGCTCGCCTTAAAAGAAACACACTCTGCTTTAGAGAAAAAAGCACTCTTCTACTCTACTGTGTTTCCTATGGGGTCCGAACAGTGAGCTTGCTCAGAACAAAAAAAGTGTGCTTCCTACACACACGGCCATATCTAGTTCAAGTCTGCTTAGGAACCTGACAAGAACAGTAGATCCTCTTCAGTTCAATACACTGTACTTGCTTGGAACAGACGCGAGTGGATTTGCACAGTGTATGGCAATGGGAGCGCAATGTGACTTTCCTTACCAGAAAACAACTCTTGTTCCTTGGACCTGAAACTGCATGTGATTCAACTCCATTTAGGACTGGGAAAGAAACGCTAGCTCGCCTTACAAGAAACACACTCTGCTTTTGAGAAAAGAGCACTCTTCTACTCTACTGTGTTTCCTATAGGGCCAGAAGAGTGTACTTGCTCAGAACAAAAGAACTGTGCTTCCTACACACACGACCATATCTAGTTCAATTCTGCTTAGGAACCTGACAAGAACAGTAGATTCTCTTCAGTCCAATACACTGTACATGTTGGGAACCGACGCCAATGCTGTTTGCACTGTGTATGACATTGAGAGCACAATAGTGATTCTTCTTACGAGAAAACAACTCTTGCTCGTAGGACCAGAAACTGTATGGGATTCAACTCCATTTAGGACTGGGAAACAAATGCTAGCTCGCCTACAAGAAACACACTCTGCTTTTGAGAAAAGAGCACTCATCTACTCTACTGGGTTTCCTATGGGGTCCAAACAGTGAGCTTGCTCAGAACAAAAGAACTGTGCTTCCTACACACATGGGCCATATCTAATTCAACTTTGCTTAGGTTACTGACAAGAACAGTAGCTCCTCTTCTGTCTAATACACTGTACTTGCTGGGAAGAGACGCGAGTGCTATTTGTACTCTCTATGGCAATGGGAGCGCCATAGTCACTCTTCTTACCAGAAAACAACTCTTGCTCTTAGGACCACAAACTGCATGTGACTCACCTCCATTTAGGACTGGGAAACAAACGCTAGCTCTGCTCACAAGAAACACACTCTGCTTTTGAGAAAAGAGCACTCTTCTACTCTACTGTGTTTCCTCTATGGCCAGAACAATGAGCTTGCTCAGAACAAAAGGACTGTGCTTCCTACACACAAGGGCCGTATCTAATTCAATTCTGCTTAGGAAACTGAAAAGAATAGTATATGCTCTTCAGTCAAATACACTGCCCTTGCTGGGAACAGACACCAGTGCTATTTGCCCTGTGTATGACAAAGGGAGCGCAATAGTGACTCTTCTTACCAGAAAACAACTCTTGCTCATAGGACCAAAAACTGCATGAGACACAACTCCATTTAGGACTGGGAAAGAAACGCTAGCTTGTCTTACAAGAAACACACTCTGCTTTTGAGAAAAGAGCCCTCTTCTACTCTACTGTGTTTCCTATGGGGTCCAAACTGTGAGCTTGCTCAGAACAAAAGAACTGTGCTTCCTACACACATGGACCATATGTAGTTCAACTCTGCTTAGGAAACTGACAAGAACAGTAGCTCCTCTTCAGTCTAATACACTGTACTTGCTGGGAACAGACGCGAGTTCTATTTACACTGTGTATGGCAATTGGAGCACAGTAGTGACTCATCTTACCAGAAAACAACTCTTGCTCATAGAACAAAAAATTGCATGTGACTCAACTCCATTTAGGACTGGGAAACAAACTCTAGCTCGCTTTGCAAGAAACACACTCTGCTTTTGAGAAAAGAGCACTCTTCTACTCTACTGTGTTTCCTATAGGGCCAGAACAGTGAGCTTGCTCAGAAAAAAAGAACTGTGCTTCCTAAACACAGGGGCCATATCTAGTTCAACTCTGCTTAGGAAACTGACAAGAACAGTAGCTCCTCTTCAGTCCAATACACTGTACTTGCTGGGAAGATTCGGGAGGGCTATTTGCACTGTGTATGGCAGTGGGAGCACAATAGTGACTTTCCTTACCAGAAAACAACTCTTGCTCGTAGGACCAGAAACTGCATGTGATTCCACTCCATTTAGGATTGGGAAACAAACGCTAGCTCGCCTTAAAAGAAACACACTCTGCTTTAGAGAAAAAAGCACTCTTCTACTCTACTGTGTTTCCTATGGGGTCCGAACAGTGAGCTTGCTCAGAACAAAAAAAGTGTGCTTCCTACACACACGGCCATATCTAGTTCAAGTCTGCTTAGGAACCTGACAAGAACAGTAGATCCTCTTCAGTTCAATACACTGTACTTGCTTGGAACAGACGCGAGTGGATTTGCACAGTGTATGGCAATGGGAGCGCAATGTGACTTTCCTTACCAGAAAACAACTCTTGTTCCTTGGAACTGAAACTGCATGTGATTCAACTCCATTTAGGACTGGGAAAGAAACGCTAGCTCGCCTTACAAGAAACACACTCTGCTTTTGAGAAAAGAGCACTCTTCTACTCTACTGTGTTTCCTATAGGGCCAGAAGAGTGTACTTGCTCAGAACAAAAGAACTGTGCTTCCTACACACACGACCATATCTAGTTCAATTCTGCTTAGGAACCTGACAAGAACAGTAGATTCTCTTCAGTCCAATACACTGTACATGTTGGGAACCGACGCCAATGCCATTTGCACTGTGTATGACATTGAGAGCACAATAGTGATTCTTCTTACCAGAAAACAACTCTTGCTCGTAGGACCAGAAACTGTATGGGATTCAACTCCATTTAGGACTGGGAAACAAATGCTAGCTCGCCTACAAGAAACACACTCTGCTTTTGAGAAAAGAGCACTCATCTACTCTACTGGGTTTCCTATGGGGTCCGAACAGTGAGCTTGCTCAGAACAAAAGAACTGTGCTTCCTACACACATGGGCCATATCTAAATCAACTTTGCTTAGGTTACTGACAAGAACAGTAGCTCCTCTTCAGTCTAATACACTGTACTTGCTGGGAACAGACGCGAGTGCTATTTGTACTCTGTATGGCAATGGGAGCGCTATAGTGACTCTTCTTACCAGAAAACAACTCTTGCTCTTAGGACCACAAACTGCATGTCACTCAACTCCATTTAGGACTGGCAAACAAATGCTAGCTCTGCTCACAAGAAAGACACTCTGCTTTTGAGAAAAGAGCACTCTTCTACTCTACTGTGTTTCCTATATGGCCAGAACAGTGAGGTTGCTCAGAACAAAAGAACTGTGCTTCCTAAACACACAGGCCATATCTAGTTCAACTCTGCTTAGGAAACTGACAAGAACAGCAGCTCCTCTTCAGTCCAATACTCTGTACATGCATGGAAGAGATGTCAGTGCTATTTGCACTGTTTATGGCAATGGGAGCACAATAGTGACTCTTCTTACAAGAAAAATCTCTTTATCGTAGGACCAGAAACTGAACGGGATTCAATTCCATTTCTGACTGGGAAACAAACACTAGCTGGCCTTTCAATAAACACACTCTGCTTTTGAGAAAAGAGCACTCTTCTACTCTACTGTGTTTCCTATGGGGTCCAAACAGTGAGCTTGCTCAGAACAAAAGAACTGTGCTTTCTACACACATGGCCATATCTAGTTCAATTCTGCGTAGGAACCTGACAAGAACAGTAGATCCTCTTCAGTCCAATACACTGTACTTCCTGGATCAGATGCCAGTGCTATTTGCCCTGTGTATGACAATGGGAGCACAATAGTGACTCTTCTTACCAGAAAACAACTCTTGCTCGTAGGACCAGAAACTGCATGGGATTCAACTCCATTTAGGACTGGGAAACAAACGCTAGCTCGCCTTACAAGAAACACACTCTGCTTTTGAGAAAAGAGCAATCTTCTACTCTACTGTGTTTCCTATAAGGCCAGAAGAGTGAACTTGCTCAGAACAAAAGAACTGTGCTTCCTACACACGGGCCATAACTAGTTCAACTCTGCTTAGGAAACTGACAAGAACAGTAGCTCCTATTCAGTCCAATACACTGTACTTGCTGGGAACAGACGCGAGGGCTATTTGCACTGTGTATGGCAATGGGAGCGCAATAGTGACTTTCTTTACCAGAAAACAACTCTTGCTCGTAGGAACACAAACTGCATGTGATTCCACTCCATTTAGGACTGGGAAGCAAACGCTAGCTCGCCTTACAAGAAACACACTCTGCTTTAGAGAAAAGAGCACTCTTCTAATCTACTGTGTTTCCTATGGGGTCCAAACAGTGAGCTTGCTCAGAACAAAAGAACTGTGCTTCCTACACACACGGGCCATATCTAGTTCAACTCTGCTTAGTAAACTGACAAGAACAGTAGCTCCTATTCAGTCCAATACACTGTACTTGCTGGGAAAAGACGCGAGTGCTATTTGCCTTGTGTAGGGCAATGGGAGCACAATAGTGTCTTTCCTTACCATAAAACAACTCTTGCTCATAGGACCAGAAACTGCATGTGATTCAACTCCATTTAGGTCTGGGAAACAAATGCTAGCTCGCCTTACATGAAACACACTCTGCTTTTGAGAAAAGAGCACTCTTCTACTCTACTGTGTTTGCTGAGGTGTCCAAACAGTGAGCTTGCTCAGGACAAAAGAACTGTGCTTCCTACACACAAGGGCCATATCTAGTTCAACTCTGCTTAGGAAACTGACAAGAACAGTAGCTCCTTTTCAGTCCAATACACTGTACTTGCTGGGAACAGACGCCAGTGCTATTTGCACTGTGTATGGCAATGGGAGAGCAATAGTGACTCTTCTTACCAGAAAACAACTCTTGCTCCTAGGAACAGAAACTGCATGTGACTCAACTCCTTTTAGGTCTGGGAAGCAAACGCTAACTCGCCTTAGAAGAAACACACTCTGCTTTTGAGAAAAGAGCACTCTTCTACTCTACTGTGTTTCCTATAGGGCCAGAACAGTGAGCTTGCTCAGAACAAAAGAACTGTGCTTCCTATACACACGGTCCATATCTAGTTCAACTCTGCTTAGGAAACTGACAAGACCTGTATCACCTCTTCAGTCCAATACACTGTACTTGATTGGAACAGACGCAAGTGCTATTTGCACTGTGTATGGCAATGGGAGCGCAATAGTGACTTTTTTTTTTTTTTACCAAATAACAACTCTACTCATAGGACCAGAAACTGCATGTGATTCAACTTCATTTAGGACTGGGAAACAAAAGCTAGCTCGCCTTACAAGAAACACACTCTGCTTTTGAAAAAAGAGTACTCTTCTACTCTACTGTGTTTCCTATTGGGTCCGAACAGTGCGCTTGCTCAGAACAAATGAACTGTGCTTCGTACACACACGGGCCATATCTATTTCAAGTCTGCTTAGGAAACTGACAAGAACAGTAGCTCCTCTTCAATCCAATACACTGTACTTGCTAAGAGCAGACGCGAGTGCTATTTGCACTGTGTATGGCAATGGGAGCGCAATAGTGAATCTTCTTTCCAGAAAACAACTCTTGCTCGTACGACAAGAAACTGCATGTGATTCAACTCCATTTAGGACTGGGAAACAAACGCTAGGTCGCCTTACAAGAAACACACTCTGCTTTTGAGAAAAGAGCACTCTTCTACTCTACTGTGTTTCCTATAGGGCCAGAACAGTGAGCTTTCTCAGGATAAAAGAACTGTGCTTCCTACACACACGGGCCATATCTAGTTCAACTCTGCTTAGGAAACTGACAAGAACAGTAGATCCTCTTCAGTCCAATACAATGTACAGGCTGGGAACAGACGCCAGTGATATTTGCCCTGTGTATGACAATGGGAGCACGATAGTGACTCTTCTTACCAGAAAACAACTCTTGCTCGTAGGACCAGAAACTGGATGTGATTCAACACCATTTAGGACTGGGAAACAAACGCTAGGTCGCCTTACACTAAACACACTCGGCTTTAGAGAAAAGAGCACTCTTCTACTCTACTGTGTTTCCTATGGGGTCCGAACAGTGAGCTTGCTCAGAACAAATGAACTGTGTTTTTTACACACATGTGCCATATCTAGTTCAACTCTGCTTAGGAAACTGACAAGAAGAGTATCTCCTCTTCAGTCCAATACACTGTACTTGCTGGGAACAGACGAGTGCTATTTGTACTGTGTACAGCAATGGGAGCACAATAGTGACCCTTCTTACCAGAAAACAACTCTGGCTCTTAGGACCAGAAACTGCATGTGATTCAACTCCACTTAGGACTGGGAAACAAACGCTAGCTTGCCTTACAAGAAACACACTCTGCTTTTGAGAAAAGAGTACTCTTCTACTCTACTGTTTTTCCTATAGGGCCAGAACAGTAAGCTTGCTCAGAACAAAAGAAATGTGCTTCCTCCACACAGGGGCCATATCTTGTTCAACTCTGCATCAGAAACTGACAAGAACAGTAGATCCTCTTCATTCCAATACACTGTACATGCTGGGAACAGACACGAGTGCTATTTGCCCTGTGTATGACAAAGGGAGCGAAATAGTGACTCTTCTTACCAGAAAACAACTCTTGATCATAGGTCCAGAAACAGCATGTGATTCAACTCCATTTAGGTCTGGGAAGCAAACACTAGCTCGCCTTACAAGAAACACACTCTGCTTTTGAGAAAAGAGCACTCTTCTACTCTACTGTGTTTCCTATGGGGTCCGAACAGTGAGCTTGCTCAGAACAAATGAACTGTGCTTCCTATACACACGGGCCATATCTAGTTCAACTCTGCTTAGGAACCTGACAAGAACAGTAGCTCCTCTTCAGTCCAATACACTGTACTTGATTGGAACAGACACAAGTGCTATTTGTACTGTGTATGGCATTGGGAGCGCAATAGTGACTCTTCTTACCAAAAAATAACTCTACTCGTAGGACCAGAAACTGCATGTGATTCAAATTCATTTAGGACTGGGAAGCAAAAGCTAGTCGCCTTACAAGAAATACACTCTGCTTTTGAGAAAAGAGCACTCTTCTTCTCTGCTATGTGTCCTATGGGGTCCGAACAGTGAGCTTGCTCAGAACAAAAGAACTGTGCTTCCTACGCACAGGGGCCATATCTAGTTCAACTCTGCTTAGGAAACTGACAAGAACAGTAGCTCCTCTTCAGTCCAATACACTGTACTTGCTGGGAACAGACGCGAGTGCTATTTGCACTGTGTAAGGATTTGGGAGCACAAAAGTGACTCTTTTTTACCAGAAAACAACTCTTGCTCATAGGACCAGAAACTGCATGTGTTTCAACTCCATTTAGGACTGGGAAACAAATGATATCTCGCCTTACAAGAAAGGCACTCTGCTTTTGAGAAAAGAGCACTCTTCTACTCTACTGTGTTTCCTATAGGGCCAGTACAGTGAGCTTGCTCAGAACAAAAGAACTGTGCTTACTACACAAATGGCCATATCCAGTTCAATCCTGCTTAGGAAACTGACAAGAACAGTAGCTCCTCTTCAGTCCAATACACTGTACTTGCTGGGAACAGATGCAAGTGCTATTTGCACTGTGTTTGGCAATGGGAGCGCAATAGTGACTTTCGTTACCAGAAAACAACTCTTGCATGTAGGACCAAAAACTGCATGTGATTCAACTCCATTTAGGACTGGGAAACAAACACCAGCTCGCCTAACAAGAAACATACTCTGCTTTTGAGAACAGAGCACTCTTCTACTCTACTGTGTTTCCTATATGGCCAGAACAATGAGCTTGCTCAGAACAAAAGAAATGTGCTTCATACGCACACAGGCCATATTTAGTTCAATTCTGCATAGGAAACTGGCAAGAAGAGTAGCTCCATTTCCGTCCAATACACTGTACTTGATTGGAACAGACGCAAGTGCTATTTGTAATGTGTATTGGATTGGGAGCGCAATAGTGACTCTTCTTACCAAAAAATAACTCTACTCGTAGGACCAGAAACTGTATGTGATTCAAATTCATTTAAGACTTGGAAACAAAAGCTAGCTCACCTTACAAGAAACACACTCTGCTTTTGAGAAAAGAGCATTCTTCTTCTCTACTATGTTTCCTATGGGGTCTGAACATTGAGCTTTCTCAGAACAAAAGAACTGTGCTTCCTACACACACGGGCCATATCTAGTTCAACTCTGCTTAGGAAACTGACAAGAACAGTAGCTCCCCTTCAGTACAATACACTGTACTTGCTGGAAACGGAGGCGAGTGCTATTTGCACTGTGTATGGCAATGGGAGCGCAATAGTGACTTTCCTTACCAGAAAACAACTCTTGCTCGTAGGACCAAAAACTGCATGTGATTGAACTCCATTTGGGACTGGGAAACAAACGCTAGATCGCCTTACAAGAAACACACTCTGCTTTTGAGAAAAGAGCACTCTTCTACTCTACTGTGTTTCCTATAGGGCTAGAACAGTGAGCTTGCTCAGAACAAAAGAAATGTGCTTCATACACACACGGGCCATATCTAGTTCAATTCTGCTTAGGAAACTGACAAGAACAGTAGCTCCTCTTCAGTCCAATACACTGTACTTGCTGGGAACAGACGCCAGTGCTATTTGTACTGTGTATGGCAATGGGAGAGCAATAGTGACTCTTCTTACCAGAAAACAACTCTTGCTCCTAGGAACAGAAACTGCATGTGACTCAACTCCATTTAGGTCTGGGAAGCAAACGCTAACTCGCCTTAGAAGAAACACACTCTGCTTTTGAGAAAAGAGCACTCTTCTACTCTACTGTGTTTCCTATAGGGCCAGTACAGTGAGCTTGCTCAGAACAAAAGAACTGTGCTTCCTACACAAATGGCCATATCCAGTTCAATCCTGCTTAGGAAACTGACAAGAACAGTAGCTCCTCTTCAGTCCAATACACTGTACTTGCTGGGAACAGATGCAAGTGCTATTTGCACTGTGTTTGGCAATGGGAGCGCAATAGTGACTTTCGTTACCAGAAAACAACTCTTGCTCGTATGACCAAAAACTGCATGTGATTCAACTCCATTTAGGAATGGGAAACAAACGCTAGCTCACCTTGCAAGAAACACACTCTGCTTTTGAGAAAAGAGCACTGTTCTACTCTACTGTGTTTCCAATAGGGCCAGAACAGTCAGCTTGCTCAGAACAAAAGAACTGTGCTTCCTACACACATGGCCATATCTAGTTCAATTCTGCTTAGGAAACTGACAAGAACAGTAGATCCTCTTCAGTCCAATACACTGTACATGCTGGGAACAGACGCCAGTGCTATTTGCCCTGTGTATGACAATGGGAGGGCAATAGTGACTCTTCTTACCAGAAAACAACTCTTGCTTGTAGGACCAGAAACTGCATGTGATTCAAATTCATTTAAGACTTGGAAACAAAAGCTAGCTCACCTTACAAGAAACACACTCTGCTTTTGAGAAAAGAGCATTCTTCTTCTCTACTATGTTTCCTATGGGGTCTGAACATTGAGCTTTCTCAGAACAAAAGAACTGTGCTTCCTACACACACGGGCCATATCTAGTTCAACTCTGCTTAGGAAACTGACAAGAACAGTAGCTCCCCTTCAGTACAATACACTGTACTTGCTGGAAACGGAGGCGAGTGCTATTTGCACTGTGTATGGCAATGGGAGCGCAATAGTGACTTTCCTTACCAGAAAACAACTCTTGCTCGTAGGACCAAAAACTGCATGTGATTGAACTCCATTTGGGACTGGGAAACAAACGCTAGATCGCCTTACAAGAAACACACTCTGCTTTTGAGAAAAGAGCACTCTTCTACTCTACTGTGTTTCCTATAGGGCCAGAACAGTGAGCTTGCTCAGAACAAAAGAAATGTGCTTCATACACACACGGGCCATATCTAGTTCAATTCTGCTTAGGAAACTGACAAGAACAGTAGCTCCTCTTCTGTCCAATACACTGTACTTGCTGGAAACAGACGCGAGTGCTATTTGCACTGTGTATGTCAACGGGAGCGCAATAGTGACTTTCCTTACCAGAAAACAACTCTTGCTCGTAGGACCAAAAACTGCATGTGATTCAACTCCATTTAGGACTGGGAAACAAACGCTGGCTCGCCTTACAAGAAACACACTCTGCTTTTGAGAAAAGAGCACTCTTCTACTCTACTGTGTTTCCTATAGGGCCAGTACAGTGAGCTTGCTCAGAACAAAAGAACTGTGCTTCCTACACAAATGGCCATATTCAGTTCAATCCTGCTTAGTAAACTGACAAGAACAGTAGCTCCTCTTCAGTCCAATACACTGTACTTGCTGGGAACAGATGCGAGTGCTATTTGCACTGTGTATGGCAATGGGAGCGCAATAGTGACTTTCGTTACCAGAAAACAACTCTTGCACATAGGACCAAAAACTGCATGTGATTCAACTCCATTTAGGACTAGGAAACAAACACCAGCTCGCCTAACAAGAAACATACTCTGCTTTTGAGAAAAGAGCACTCTTCTATTCTACTGTGTTTCCTATAGGGCCAGAACAGTGAGCTTGCTCAGAACAAAAGAACTGTGCTTCCTGCACACAGGGGCCATATCTAGTTCAACTCTGGTTAGGTTACTGACAAGAACAGCAGCTCCTCTTCAGTCTAATACACTGTACTTGCTGGGAAGAGACGCGAGTGCTATTTGTACTCTCTATGGCAATGGGAACGCCATAGTCACTCTTTTTACCAGAAAACAACTCTTGCTCTTAGGACCACAAACTGCATGTGACTCACCTCCATTTAGGACTGGGAAACAAACGCTAGCTCTGCTCACAAGAAACACACTCTGCTTTTGAGAAAAGAGCACTCTTCTACTCTACTGTGTTTCCTCTATGGCCAGAACAATGAGCTTGCTCAGAACAAAAGGACTGTGCTTCCTACACACTAGGGCCGTATCTTACTCAATTCTGCTTAGGAAACTGACGAGAATAGTATATGCTCTTCAGTCAAATACACTGCACTTGCTGGGAACAGACCCCAGTGCTGTTTGCCCTGTGTATGACAAAGGGAACGCAATAGTGACTCTTCTTACCAGAAAACAACTCTTGCTCATAGGACCAAAAACTGCATGAGACACAACTCCATTTAGGACTGGGAAAGAAACGCTAGCTTGTCTTACAAGAAACACACTCTGCTTTTGAGAAAAGAGCCCTCTTCTACTCTACTGTGTTTCCTATGGGGTCCAAACTGTGAGCTTGCTCAGAACAAAAGAACTGTGCTTCCTACACACATGGACCATATGTAGTTCAACTCTGCTTAGGAAACTGACAAGAACAGTAGCTCCTCTTCAGTCTAATACACTGTACTTGCTGGGAACAGACGCGAGTTCTATTTACACTGTGTATGGCAATTGGAGCACAATAGTGACTCATCTTACCAGAAAACAACTCTTGCTCATAGAACAAAAAATTGCATGTGACTCAACTCCATTTAGGACTGGGAAACAAACTCTAGCTCGCTTTGCAAGAAACACACTCTGCTTTTGAGAAAAGAGCACTCTTCTACTCTACTGTGTTTCCTATAGGGCCAGAACAGTGAGCTTGCTCAGAAAAAAAGAACTGTGCTTCCTAAACACAGGGGCCATATCTAGTTCAACTCTGCTTAGGAAACTGACAAGAACAGTAGCTCCTCTTCAGTCCAATACACTGTACTTGCTGGGAAGATTCGGGAGGGCTATTTGCACTGTGTATGGCAATGGGAGCACAATAGTGACTTTCCTTACCAGAAAACAACTCTTGCTCGTAGGACCAGAAACTGCATGTGATTCCACTCCATTTAGGATTGGGAAACAAACGCTAGCTCGCCTTAAAAGAAACACACTCTGCTTTA
The DNA here is from genome assembly GCF_949786415.1 of Peromyscus eremicus. Taxonomy (NCBI): domain Eukaryota; kingdom Metazoa; phylum Chordata; class Mammalia; order Rodentia; family Cricetidae; genus Peromyscus; species Peromyscus eremicus. The sequence goes on along the minus strand of NW_026734568.1, from coordinate 137,272 downwards.
GAGAAAAAAGCACTCTTCTACTCTACTGTGTTTCCTATGGGGTCCGAACAGTGAGCTTGCTCAGAACAAAAAAAGTGTGCTTCCTACACACACGGCCATATCTAGTTCAAGTCTGCTTAGGAACCTGACAAGAACAGTAGATCCTCTTCAGTTCAATACACTGTACTTGCTTGGAACTGACGCGAGTGGATTTGCACAGTGTATGGCAATGGGAGCGCAATGTGACTTTCCTTACCAGAAAACAACTCTTGTTCCTTGGACCTGAAACTGCATGTGATTCAACTCCATTTAGGACTGGGAAAGAAACGCTAGCTCGCCTTACAAGAAACACACTCTGCTTTTGAGAAAAGAGCACTCTTCTACTCTACTGTGTTTCCTATAGGGCCAGAAGAGTGTACTTGCTCAGAACAAAAGAACTGTGCTTCCTACACACACGACCATATCTAGTTCAATTCTGCTTAGGAACCTGACAAGAACAGTAGATTCTCTTCAGTCCAATACACTGTACATGTTGGGAACCGACGCCAATGCTATTTGCACTGTGTATGACATTGAGAGCACAATAGTGATTCTTCTTACCAGAAAACAACTCTTGCTCGTAGGACCAGAAACTGTATGGGATTCAACTCCATTTAGGACTGGGAAACAAATGCTAGCTCGCCTACAAGAAACACACTCTGCTTTTGAGAAAAGAGCACTCATCTACTCTACTGGGTTTCCTATGGGGTCCGAACAGTGAGCTTGCTCAGAACAAAAGAACTGTGCTTCCTACACACATGGGCCATATCTAAATCAACTTTGCTTAGGTTACTGACAAGAACAGTAGCTCCTCTTCAGTCTAATACACTGTACTTGCTGGGAACAGACGCGAGTGCTATTTGTACTCTGTATGGCAATGGGAGCGCAATAGTGACTCTTCTTACCAGAAAACAACTCTTGCTCTTAGGACCACAAACTGCATGTCACTCAACTCCATTTAGGACTGGCAAACAAACGCTAGCTCTGCTCACAAGAAAGACACTCTGCTTTTGAGAAAAGAGCACTCTTCTACTCTACTGTGTTTCCTATATGGCCAGAACAGTGAGGTTGCTCAGAACAAAAGAACTGTGCTTCCTAAACACACAGGCCATATCTAGTTCAACTCTGCTTAGGAAACTGACAAGAACAGCAGCTCCTCTTCAGTCCAATACTCTGTACATGCATGGAAGAGATGTCAGTGCTATTTGCACTGTTTATGGCAATGGGAGCGCAATAGTGACTCTTCTTACAAGAAAAATCTCTTTATCGTAGGACCAGAAACTGAACGGGATTCAATTCCATTTCTGACTGGGAAACAAACACTAGCTGGCCTTTCAATAAACACACTCTGCTTTTGAGAAAAGAGCACTCTTCTACTCTACTGTGTTTCCTATGGGGTCCAAACAGTGAGCTTGCTCAGAACAAAAGAACTGTGCTTTCTACACACATGGCCATATCTAGTTCAATTCTGCGTAGGAACCTGACAAGAACAGTAGATCCTCTTCAGTCCAATACACTGTACTTCCTGGATCAGATGCCAGTGCTATTTGCCCTGTGTATGACAATGGGAGCACAATAGTGACTCTTCTTACCAGAAAACAACTCTTGCTCGTAGGACCAGAAACTGCATGGGATTCAACTCCATTTAGGACTGGGAAACAAACGCTAGCTCGCCTTACAAGAAACACACTCTGCTTTCGAGAAAAGAGCAATCTTCTACTCTACTGTGTTTCCTATAAGGCCAGAAGAGTGAACTTGCTCAGAACAAAAGAACTGTGCTTCCTACACACGGGCCATAACTAGTTCAACTCTGCTTAGGAAACTGACAAGAACAGTAGCTCCTATTCAGTCCAATACACTGTACTTGCTGGGAACAGACGCGAGGGCTATTTGCACTGTGTATGGCAATGGGAGCGCAATAGTGACTTTCCTTACCAGAAAACAACTCTTGCTCGTAGGAACACAAACTGCATGTGATTCCACTCCATTTAGGACTGGGAAGCAAACGCTAGCTCGCCTTACAAGAAACACACTCTGCTTTAGAGAAAAGAGCACTCTTCTACTCTACTGTGTTTCCTATGGGGTCCAAACAGTGAGCTTGCTCAGAACAAAAGAACTGTGCTTCCTACACACACGGGCCATATCTAGTTCAACTCTGCTTAGTAAACTGACAAGAACAGTAGCTCCTATTCAGTCCAATACACTGTACTTGCTGGGAAAAGACGCGAGTGCTATTTGCCTTGTGTAGGGCAATGGGAGCACAATAGTGTCTTTCCTTACCATAAAACAACTCTTGCTCATAGGACCAGAAACTGCATGTGATTCAACTCCATTTAGGTCTGGGAAACAAATGCTAGCTCGCCTTACATGAAACACACACTGCTTTTGAGAAAAGAGCACTCTTCTACTCTACTGTGTTTGCTGAGGTGTCCGAACAGTGAGCTTGCTCAGGACAAAAGAACTGTGCTTCCTACACACAAGGGCCATATCTAGTTCAACTCTGCTTAGGAAACTGACAAGAACAGTAGCTCCTTTTCAGTCCAATACACTGTACTTGCGGGGAAGAGACGCGAGTGCTATTTGCACTGTGTATGGCAATTAGAGCCCAATAGTGACTTGTGTTACCAGAAAAAAACTCTTGCTCGTAGGAAAAAAAACTGCATGTGACTCAACTCCATATAGGACTGGGAAACAAACGCTAGCTCGCCTTACAAGAAACACACTCTGCTTTTGAGAAAAGAGCACTCTTCTACTCTACTGTGTTTCGTATGGAGTCCGAACACTGAACTTGCTCACAACAAAAGAACTGTGCTTCCTACACACACGGCTATATGTAGTTCAATTCTGCTTAGGAACCTGACAAGAACAGTTGATCCTCTTCAGTCCAATACACTGTACTTGCTGGGAACAGACGCCAGTGCTATTTGCACTGTGTATGGCAATGGGAGTGCAATAGTGACTCTTCTTACCAGAAAACAACTCTTGCTCCTAGGAACAGAAACTGCATGTGATTCAACTCCATTTAGGTCTGGGAAGCAAACGCTAACTCGCCTTAGAAGAAACACACTCTGCTTTTGAGAAAAGAGCACTCTTCTACTCTACTGTGTTTCCTATGGTGTCCGAACAGTGAGCTTGCTCAGAACAAAAGAACTGTGCTTCCTACACACACGGGTCATATCTAGTTCAACTCTGCTTAGGAAACTGACAAGAACAGTAGCTCCTCTTCAGTCCAATACACTGTACTTGCTGGGAACAGACGCCAGTGCTATTTGTACTGTGTATGGCAATGGGAGAGCAATAGTGACTCTTCTTACCAGAAAACAACTCTTGCTCCTAGGAACAGAAACTGCATGTGACTCAACTCCATTTAGGTCTGGGAAGCAAACGCTAACTCGCCTTAGAAGAAACACACTCTGCTTTTGAGAAAAGAGCACTCTTCTACTCTACTGTGTTTCCTATAGGGCCAGAACAGTGAGCTTGCTCAGAACAAAAGAACTGTGCTTCCTATACACACGGTCCATATCTAGTTCAACTCTGCTTAGGAAACTGACAAGACCTGTATCACCTCTTCAGTCCAATACACTGTACTTGATTGGAACAGACGCAAGTGCTATTTGCACTGTGTATGGCAATGGGAGCGCAATAGTGACTTTTTTTTTTTTTACCAAATAACAACTCTACTCATAGGACCAGAAACTGCATGTGATTCAACTTCATTTAGGACTGGGAAACAAAAGCTAGCTCGCCTTACAAGAAACACACTCTGCTTTTGAAAAAAGAGTACTCTTCTACTCTACTGTGTTTCCTATTGGGTCCGAACAGTGAGCTTGCTCAGAACAAATGAACTGTGCTTCGTACACACACGGGCCATATCTAGTTCAAGTCTGCTTAGGAAACTGACAAGAACAGTAGCTCCTCTTCAATCCAATACACTGTACTTGCTAAGAGCAGACGCGAGTGCTATTTGCACTGTGTATGGCAATGGGAGCGCAATAGTGAATCTTCTTTCCAGAAAACAACTCTTGCTCGTACGACAAGAAACTGCATGTGATTCAACTCCATTTAGGACTGGGAAACAAACGCTAGGTCGCCTTACAAGAAACACACTCTGCTTTTGAGAAAAGAGCACTCTTCTACTCTACTGTGTTTCCTATAGGGCCAGAACAGTGAGCTTTCTCAGGATAAAAGAACTGTGCTTCCTACACACACGGGCCATATCTAGTTCAACTCTGCTTAGGAAACTGACAAGAACAGTAGATCCTCTTCAGTCCAATACAATGTACAGGCTGGGAACAGACGCCAGTGATATTTGCCCTATGTATGACAATGGGAGCACGATAGTGACTCTTCTTACCAGAAAACAACTCTTGCTCGTAGGACCAGAAACTGGATGTGATTCAACACCATTTAGGACTGGGAAACAAACGCTAGGTCGCCTTACACTAAACACACTCGGCTTTAGAGAAAAGAGCACTCTTCTACTCTACTGTGTTTCCTATGGGGTCCGAACAGTGAGCTTGCTCAGAACAAATGAACTGTGTTTTTTACACACATGTGCCATATCTAGTTCAACTCTGCTTAGGAAACTGACAAGAAGAGTATCTCCTCTTCAGTCCAATACACTGTACTTGCTGGGAACAGACGAGTGCTCTTTGTACTGTGTACAGCAATGGGAGCACAATAGTGACCCTTCTTACCAGAAAACAACTCTGGCTCTTAGGACCAGAAACTGCATGTGATTCAACTCCACTTAGGACTGGGAAACAAACGCTAGCTTGCCTTACAAGAAACACACTCTGCTTTTGAGAAAAGAGTACTCTTCTACTCTACTGTTTTTCCTATAGGGCCAGAACAGTAAGCTTGCTCAGAACAAAAGAAATGTGCTTCCTCCACACAGGGGCCATATCTTGTTCAACTCTGCATCAGAAACTGACAAGAACAGTAGATCCTCTTCATTCCAATACACTGTACATGCTGGGAACAGACACGAGTGCTATTTGCCCTGTGTATGACAATGGGAGCGAAATAGTGACTCTTCTTACCAGAAAACAACTCTTGATCATAGGTCCAGAAACAGCATGTGATTCAACTCCATTTAGGTCTGGGAAGCAAACGCTAGCTCGCCTTACAAGAAACACACTCTGCTTTTGAGAAAAGAGCACTCTTCTACTCTACTGTGTTTCCTATGGGGTCCGAACAGTGAGCTTGCTCAGAACAAATGAACTGTGCTTCCTATACACACGGGCCATATCTAGTTCAACTCTGCTTAGGAAACTGACAAGAACAGTAGCTCCTCTTCAGTCCAATACACTGTACTTGATTGGAACAGACACAAGTGCTATTTGTACTGTGTATGGCATTGGGAGCGCAATAGTGACTCTTCTTACCAAAAAATAACTCTACTCGTAGGACCAGAAACTGCATGTGATTCAAATTCATTTAGGACTGGGAAACAAAAGCTAGTCCCCTTACAAGAAATACACTCTGCTTTTGAGAAAAGAGCACTCTTCTTCTCTGCTATGTGTCCTATGGGGTCCGAACAGTGAGCTTGCTCAGAACAAAAGAACTGTGCTTCCTACGCACAGGGGCCATATCTAGTTCAACTCTGCTTAGGAAACTGACAAGAACAGTAGCTCCTCTTCAGTCCAATACACTGTACTTGCTGGGAACAGACTCGAGTGCTATTTGCACTGTGTAAGGATTTGGGAGCACAAAAGTGACTCTTTTTTACCAGAAAACAACTCTTGCTCATAGGACCAGAAACTGCATGTGTTTCAACTCCATTTAGGACTGGGAAACAAATGATATCTCGCCTTACAAGAAAGGCACTCTGCTTTTGAGAAAAGAGCACTCTTCTACTCTACTGTGTTTCCTATAGGGCCAGTACAGTGAGCTTGCTCAGAACAAAAGAACTGTGCTTACTACACAAATGGCCATATCCAGTTCAATCCTGCTTAGGAAACTGACAAGAACAGTAGCTCCTCTTCAGTCCAATACACTGTACTTGCTGGGAACAGATGCAAGTGCTATTTGCACTGTGTTTGGCAATGGGAGCGCAATAGTGACTTTCGTTACCAGAAAACAACTCTTGCATGTAGGACCAAAAACTGCATGTGATTCAACTCCATTTAGGACTGGGAAACAAACACCAGCTCGCCTAACAAGAAACATACTCTGCTTTTGAGAACAGAGCACTCTTCTACTCTACTGTGTTTCCTATAGGGCCAGAACAATGAGCTTGCTCAGAACAAAAGAAATGTGCTTCATACGCACACAGGCCATATTTAGTTCAATTCTGCATAGGAAACTGGCAAGAAGAGTAGCTCCATTTCTGTCCAATACACTGTACTTGATTGGAACAGACGCAAGTGCTATTTGTAATGTGTATTGGATTGGGAGCGCAATAGTGACTCTTCTTACCAAAAAATAACTCTACTCGTAGGACCAGAAACTGTATGTGATTCAAATTCATTTAAGACTTGGAAACAAAAGCTAGCTCACCTTACAAGAAACACACTCTGCTTTTGAGAAAAGAGCATTCTTCTTCTCTACTATGTTTCCTATGGGGTCTGAACATTGAGCTTTCTCAGAACAAAAGAACTGTGCTTCCTACACACACGGGCCATATCTAGTTCAACTCTGCTTAGGAAACTGACAAGAACAGTAGCTCCCCTTCAGTACAATACACTGTACTTGCTGGAAACGGAGGCGAGTGCTATTTGCACTGTGTATGGCAATGGGAGCGCAATAGTGACTTTCCTTACCAGAAAACAACTCTTGCTCGTAGGACCAAAAACTGCATGTGATTGAACTCCATTTGGGACTGGGAAACAAACGCTAGATCGCCTTACAAGAAACACACTCTGCTTTTGAGAAAAGAGCACTCTTCTACTCTACTGTGTTTCCTATAGGGCCAGAACAGTGAGCTTGCTCAGAACAAAAGAAATGTGCTTCATACACACACGGGCCATATCTAGTTCAATTCTGCTTAGGAAACTGACAAGAACAGTAGCTCCTCTTCAGTCCAATACACTGTACTTGCTGGGAACAGACGCCAGTGCTATTTGTACTGTGTATGGCAATGGGAGAGCAATAGTGACTCTTCTTACCAGAAAACAACTCTTGCTCCTAGGAACAGAAACTGCATGTGACTCAACTCCATTTAGGTCTGGGAAGCAAACGCTAACTCGCCTTAGAAGAAACACACTCTGCTTTTGAGAAAAGAGCACTCTTCTACTCTACTGTGTTTCCTATAGGGCCAGAACAGTGAGCTTGCTCAGAACAAAAGAACTGTGCTTCCTATACACACGGTCCATATCTAGTTCAACTCTGCTTAGGAAACTGACAAGACCTGTATCACCTCTTCAGTCCAATACACTGTACTTGATTGGAACAGACGCAAGTGCTATTTGCACTGTGTATGGCAATGGGAGCGCAATAGTGACTTTTTTTTTTTTTTACCAAATAACAACTCTACTCATAGGACCAGAAACTGCATGTGATTCAACTTCATTTAGGACTGGGAAACAAAAGCTAGCTCGCCTTACAAGAAACACACTCTGCTTTTGAAAAAAGAGTACTCTTCTACTCTACTGTGTTTCCTATTGGGTCCGAACAGTGAGCTTGCTCAGAACAAATGAACTGTGCTTCGTACACACACGGGCCATATCTAGTTCAAGTCTGCTTAGGAAACTGACAAGAACAGTAGCTCCTCTTCAATCCAATACACTGTACTTGCTAAGAGCAGACGCGAGTGCTATTTGCACTGTGTATGGCAATGGGAGCGCAATAGTGAATCTTCTTTCCAGAAAACAACTCTTGCTCGTACGACAAGAAACTGCATGTGATTCAACTCCATTTAGGACTGGGAAACAAACGCTAGGTCGCCTTACAAGAAACACACTCTGCTTTTGAGAAAAGAGCACTCTTCTACTCTACTGTGTTTCCTATAGGGCCAGAACAGTGAGCTTTCTCAGGATAAAAGAACTGTGCTTCCTACACACACGGGCCATATCTAGTTCAACTCTGCTTAGGAAACTGACAAGAACAGTAGATCCTCTTCAGTCCAATACAATGTACAGGCTGGGAACAGACGCCAGTGATATTTGCCCTATGTATGACAATGGGAGCACGATAGTGACTCTTCTTACCAGAAAACAACTCTTGCTCGTAGGACCAGAAACTGGATGTGATTCAACACCATTTAGGACTGGGAAACAAACGCTAGGTCGCCTTACACTAAACACACTCTGCTTTTGAGAAAAGAGCACTCTTCTACTCTACTGTGTTTCCTATGGGGTCCGAACAGTGAGCTTGCTCAGAACAAATGAACTGTGTTTTTTACACACATGTGCCATATCTAGTTCAACTCTGCTTAGGAAACTGACAAGAAGAGTATCTCCTCTTCAGTCCAATACACTGTACTTGCTGGGAACAGACGAGTGCTCTTTGTACTGTGTACAGCAATGGGAGCACAATAGTGACCCTTCTTACCAGAAAACAACTCTGGCTCTTAGGACCAGAAACTGCATGTGATTCAACTCCACTTAGGACTGGGAAACAAACGCTAGCTTGCCTTACAAGAAACACACTCTGCTTTTGAGAAAAGAGTACTCTTCTACTCTACTGTTTTTCCTATAGGGCCAGAACAGTAAGCTTGCTCAGAACAAAAGAAATGTGCTTCCTCCACACAGGGCCCATATCTTGTTCAACTCTGCATCAGAAACTGACAAGAACAGTAGATCCTCTTCATTCCAATACACTGTACATGCTGGGAACAGACACGAGTGCTATTTGCCCTGTGTATGACAATGGGAGCGAAATAGTGACTCTTCTTACCAGAAAACAACTCTTGATCATAGGTCCAGAAACAGCATGTGATTCAACTCCATTTAGGTCTGGGAAGCAAACGCTAGCTCGCCTTACAAGAAACACACTCTGCTTTTGAGAAAAGAGCACTCTTCTACTCTACTGTGTTTCCTATGGGGTCCGAACAGTGAGCTTGCTCAGAACAAATGAACTGTGCTTCCTATACACACGGGCCATATCTAGTTCAACTCTGCTTAGGAAACTGACAAGAACAGTAGCTCCTCTTCAGTCCAATACACTGTACTTGATTGGAACAGACACAAGTGCTATTTGTACTGTGTATGGCATTGGGAGCGCAATAGTGACTCTTCTTACCAAAAAATAACTCTACTCGTAGGACCAGAAACTGCATGTGATTCAAATTCATTTAGGACTGGGAAACAAAAGCTAGTCCCCTTACAAGAAATACACTCTGCTTTTGAGAAAAGAGCACTCTTCTTCTCTGCTATGTGTCCTATGGGGTCCGAACAGTGAGCTTGCTCAGAACAAAAGAACTGTGCTTCCTACGCACAGGGGCCATATCTAGTTCAACTCTGCTTAGGAAACTGACAAGAACAGTAGCTCCTCTTCAGTCCAATACACTGTACTTGCTGGGAACAGACTCGAGTGCTATTTGCACTGTGTAAGGATTTGGGAGCACAAAAGTGACTCTTTTTTACCAGAAAACAACTCTTGCTCATAGGACCAGAAACTGCATGTGTTTCAACTCCATTTAAGACTGGGAAACAAATGATATCTCGCCTTACAAGAAAGGCACTCTGCTTTTGAGAAAAGAGCACTCTTCTACTCTACTGTGTTTCCTATAGGGCCAGTACAGTGAGCTTGCTCAGAACAAAAGAACTGTGCTTACTACACAAATGGCCATATCCAGTTCAATCCTGCTTAGGAAACTGACAAGAACAGTAGCTCCTCTTCAGTCCAATACACTGTACTTGCTGGGAACAGATGCAAGTGCTATTTGCACTGTGTTTGGCAATGGGAGCGCAATAGTGACTTTCGTTACCAGAAAACAACTCTTGCATGTAGGACCAAAAACTGCATGTGATTCAACTCCATTTAGGACTGGGAAACAAACACCAGCTCGCCTAACAAGAAACATACTCTGCTTTTGAGAACAGAGCACTCTTCTACTCTACTGTGTTTCCTATAGGGCCAGAACAATGAGCTTGCTCAGAACAAAAGAAATGTGCTTCATACGCACACAGGCCATATTTAGTTCAATTCTGCATAGGAAACTGGCAAGAAGAGTAGCTCCATTTCCGTCCAATACACTGTACTTGATTGGAACAGACGCAAGTGCTATTTGTAATGTGTATTGGATTGGGAGCGCAATAGTGACTCTTCTTACCAAAAAATAACTCTACTCGTAGGACCAGAAACTGTATGTGATTCAAATTCATTTAAGACTTGGAAACAAAAGCTAGCTCACCTTACAAGAAACACACTCTGCTTTTGAGAAAAGAGCATTCTTCTTCTCTACTATGTTTCCTATGGGGTCTGAACATTGAGCTTTCTCAGAACAAAAGAACTGTGCTTCCTACACACACGGGCCATATCTAGTTCAACTCTGCTTAGGAAACTGACAAGAACAGTAGCTCCCCTTCAGTACAATACACTGTACTTGCTGGAAACGGAGGCGAGTGCTATTTGCACTGTGTATGGCAATGGGAGCGCAATAGTGACTTTCCTTACCAGAAAACAACTCTTGCTCGTAGGACCAAAAACTGCATGTGATTGAACTCCATTTGGGACTGGGAAACAAACGCTAGATCGCCTTACAAGAAACACACTCTGCTTTTGAGAAAAGAGCACTCTTCTACTCTACTGTGTTTCCTATAGGGCCAGAACAGTGAGCTTGCTCAAAACAAAAGAAATGTGCTTCATACACACACGGGCCATATCTAGTTCAATTCTGCTTAGGAAACTGACAAGAACAGTAGCTCCTCTTCTGTCCAATACACTGTACTTGCTGGAAACAGACGCGAGTGCTATTTGCACTGTGTATGTCAACGGGGAGGCGCAATAGTGACTTTCCTTACCAGAAAACAACTCTTGCTCGTAGGACCAAAAACTGCATGTGATTCAACTCCATTTAGGACTGGGAAACAAACGCGGGCTCGCCTTACAAGAAACACACTCTGCTTTTGAGAAAAGAGCACTCTTCTACTCTTACTGTGTTTCCTATAGGGCCAGTACAGTGAGCTTGCTCAGAACAAAAGAACTGTGCTTCCTACACAAATGGCCATATTCAGTTCAATCCTGCTTAGGAAACTGACAAGAACAGTAGCTCCTCTTCAGTCCAATACACTGTACTTGCTGGGAACAGATGCGAGTGCTATTTGCACTGTGTATGGCAATGGGAGCGCAATAGTGACTTTCGTTACCAGAAAACAACTATTGCACATAGGACCAAAAACTGCATGTGATTCAACTCCATTTAGGACTAGGAAACAAACACCAGCTCGCCTAACAAGAAACATACTCTGCTTTTGAGAAAAGAGCACTCTTCTATTCTACTGTGTTTCCTATAGGGCCAGAACAGTGAGCTTGCTCAGAACAAAAGAACTGTGCTTCCTGCACACAGGGGCCATATCTAGTTCAACCTCTGGTTAGGAAACTGACAAGAATAGTAGCTCCTCTTCAGTCCAATACACTGTACTTGCTGGGAACAGACGTGAGTGCTATTTGCACTGTGTATGGCACTGGGAGTGCAGTAGTGACTCTTTTTACCAGAAAACAACTCTTGCTCGTTGGACCAGAAACTGCATGGGATTCAACTCCATTTAGGACTGGGAAACAAATGCTAGCTTGCCTTACAAGAAACACACTCTGCTTTTGAGAAAAGAGCACTCTTCTACTCTACTGTGTTTCCTATAGGGCCAGAACAGTGAGCTTGCTCAGAACAAAAGAAATGTGCTTCATAAACACACGGGCCATATCTAGTTCAACTCTGCTTAGGAACCTGACAAGAACAATAGATCCTCTTCAGTCCAATACACTGTATATGCTGGGAACAAATGCCAGTGCTATTTGCCCTGTGTTTGACAATGGTAGCGCAATAGTGACTCTTCTTAACAGAAAATACTCTTGTTGTAGGACAAGAAACTGCATGTGATTCAACTCCATTTAGGACTGGGAAACAAAATGCTATCTCGCCTTACAAGAAACACACTCTGATTTTGAGAAAAGAGCACTCTTGTACTCTACTGTGTTTCCTATAGGGCCAGTACAGTGAGCTTGCTAAGAACAAAAGAACTGTGCTTCCTACACAAATGGCCATATCCAGTTCAATTCTGCTTAGGAAACTGAGAAGTACAGTAGCTCCTCTTCAGTCCAATACACTGTACTTGCTGGGAACAGATGCGAGTGCTATTTGCACTGTGTTTGGCAATGGGAGCGCAATAGTGACTTTCCTTACCAGAAAACAACTCTTGCGCGTAGGACCAAAAAGTGCATGTGATTCAACTCCATTTAGGACTGGGAAACAAACACTAGCTCGCCTTACAAGAAACACACTCTGCTTTTGAGAAAAGAACACTCTTCTACTCTACTGTGTTTCCTATAGGGCCAGAACAGTGAGCTTGCTCAGAAGAAAAGAACTGTGCTTTCTGCACACACGGGCCATATCTAGTTCAACTCTGCTTAGGAAACTGACAAGAACAGTAGCTCGTCTTCAGTCCAATACACTGTACTTTCTAGGAACAGATGCAAGTGCTATTTGCATTGTGTATGACAATGGGAGCGCAATAGTGACTCTTCTTACCACAAAACAACTCTTGCTCGTAAGACCAGAAACTACATGGGATTCAACTCCATTTAGGACTGGGAAACAAACGCTAGCTTGCTTTACAAGAAACACACTCTGCTTTTGATGAAAGAGCAATGTGTTTCCTATCGGGTCCACACAGTGAGCTTGCTCAGAACAAAAAAACTGTGCTTCCTATACACACTGGACATATCTAGTTCAACTCTGCTTAGGAAACTGATAAGAACAGTAGCTCCTCTTCAGTCCAATACACTGTACTTGCTGGGAACAGACGCGAGTGCTATTTGCACTGTGTAAGGATTTGGGAGCACAAAAGTGACTCTTTTTACCAGAAAACAACTCTTGCTCATAGGACCAGAAACTGCATGTGTTTCAACTCCATTTAGGACTGGGAAACAAATGATATCTCGCCTTACAAGAAAGGCACTCTGCTTTTGAGAAAAGAGCACTCTTCTACTCTACTGTGTTTCCTATAGGGCCAGTACAGTGAGCTTGCTCAGAACAAAAGAACTGTGCTTCCTACACAAATGGCCATATCCAGTTCAATCCTGCTTAGGAAACTGACAAGAACAGTAGCTCCTCTTCAGTCCAATACACTGTACTTGCTGGGAACAGATGCAAGTGCTATTTGCACTGTGTTTGGCAATGGGAGCGCAATAGTGACTTTCGTTACCAGAAAACAACTCTTGCTCGTATGACCAAAAACTGCATGTGATTCAACTCCATTTAGGACTGGGAAACAAACGCTAGCTCACCTTGCAAGAAACACACTCTGCTTTTGAGAAAAGAGCACTGTTCTACTCTACTGTGTTTCCAATAGGGCCAGAACAGTCAGCTTGCTCAGAACAAAAGAACTGTGCTTCCTACACACATGGCCATATCTAGTTCAATTCTGCTTAGGAAACTGACAAGAACAGTAGATCCTCTTCAGTCCAATACACTGTACATGCTGGGAACAGACGCCAGTGCTATTTGCCCTGTGTATGACAATGGGAGGGCAATAGTGACTGTTCTTACCAGAAAACAACTCTTGCTTGTAGGACCAGAAACTGCACGTGATTCAACTCCATTTAGGACTGGGAAACAAATGCTAGCTCGCCTTACAAGAAACACACTCTGCTTTTGAGAAAAGAGCACTCTTCTACTCTACTGTGTTTCCTATGGTGTCCGAACAGTGAGCTTGCTCAGAACAAAAGAACTGTGCTTCCTACACACACGGGTCATATCTAGTTCAACTATGCTTAGGAAACTGACAAGAACAGTAGCTCCTCTTCAGTCCAATACACTGTACTTGCTGGGAACAGACGCCAGTGCTATTTGCACTGTGTATGGCAATGGGAGTGCAATAGTGACTCTTCTTACCAGAAAACAACTCTTGCTCCTAGGAACAGAAACTGCATGTGATTCAATTCCATTTAGGTCTGGGAAGCAAACGCTAACTCGCCTTAGAAGAAACACACTCTGCTTTTGAGAAAAGAGCACTCTTCTACTCTACTGTGTTTCCTATAGGGCCAGAACAGTGAGCTTGCTCAGAACAAAAGAACTGTGCTTCCTATACACACGGTCCATATCTAGTTCAACTCTGCTTAGGAAACTGACAAGACCTGTATCACCTCTTCAGTCCAATACACTGTACTTGATTGGAACAGACGCAAGTGCTATTTGCACTGTGTATGGCAATGGGAGCGCAATAGTGACTTTTTTTTTTTTTACCAAATAACAACTCTACTCATAGGACCAGAAACTGCATGTGATTCAACTTCATTTAGGACTGGGAAACAAAAGCTAGCTCGCCTTACAAGAAACACACTCTGCTTTTGAAAAAAGAGTACTCTTCTACTCTACTGTGTTTCCTATTGGGTCCGAACAGTGAGCTTGCTCAGAACAAATGAACTGTGCTTCGTACACACACGGGCCATATCTAGTTCAAGTCTGCTTAGGAAACTGACAAGAACAGTAGCTCCTCTTCAATCCAATACACTGTACTTGCTAAGAGCAGACGCGAGTGCTATTTGCACTGTGTATGGCAATGGGAGCGCAATAGTGAATCTTCTTTCCAGAAAACAACTCTTGCTCGTACGACAAGAAACTGCATGTGATTCAACTCCATTTAGGACTGGGAAACAAACGCTAGGTCGCCTTACAAGAAACACACTCTGCTTTTGAGAAAAGAGCACTCTTCTACTCTACTGTGTTTCCTATAGGGCCAGAACAGTGAGCTTTCTCAGGATAAAAGAACTGTGCTTCCTACACACACGGGCCATATCTAGTTCAACTCTGCTTAGGAAACTGACAAGAACAGTAGATCCTCTTCAGTCCAATACAATGTACAGGCTGGGAACAGACGCCAGTGATATTTGCCCTGTGTATGACAATGGGAGCACGATAGTGACTCTTCTTACCAGAAAACAACTCTTGCTCGTAGGACCAGAAACTGGATGTGATTCAACACCATTTAGGACTGGGAAACAAACGCTAGGTCGCCTTACACTAAACACACTCGGCTTTAGAGAAAAGAGCACTCTTCTACTCTACTGTGTTTCCTATGGGGTCCGAACAGTGAGCTTGCTCAGAACAAATGAACTGTGTTTTTTACACACATGGGCCATATCTAGTTCAACTCTGCTTAGGAAACTGACAAGAAGAGTATCTCCTCTTCAGTCCAATGCACTGTACTTGCTGGGAACAGACGAGTGCTATTTGTACTGTGTACAGCAATGGGAGCACAATAGTGACCCTTCTTACCAGAAAACAACTCTGGCTCTTAGGACCAGAAACTGCATGTGATTCAACTCCACTTAGGACTGGGAAACAAACGCTAGCTTGCCTTACAAGAAACACACTCTGCTTTTGAGAAAAGAGTACTCTTCTACTCTACTGTTTTTCCTATAGGGCCAGAACAGTAAGCTTGCTCAGAACAAAAGAAATGTGCTTCCTACACACAGGGGCCATATCTTGTTCAACTCTGCATCAGAAACTGACAAGAACAGTAGATCCTCTTCATTCCAATACACTGTACATGCTGGGAACAGACACGAGTGCTATTTGCCCTGTGTATGACAATGGGAGCGAAATAGTGACTCTTCTTACCAGAAAACAACTCTTGATCATAGGACCAGAAACAGCATGTGATTCAACTCCGTTTAGGTCTGGGAAGCAAACGCTAGCTCGCCTTACAAGAAACACACTCTGCTTTTGAGAAAAGAGCACTCTTCTACTCTACTGTGTTTCCTATGGGGTCCGAACAGTGAGCTTGCTCAGAACAAATGAACTGTGCTTCCTATACACACGGGCCATATCTAGTTCAACTCTGCTTAGGAACCTGACAAGAACAGTAGCTCCTATTCAGTCCAATACACTGTACTTGATTGGAACAGACACAAGTGCTATTTGTACTGTATATGGCATTGGGAGCGCAATAGTGACTCTTCTTACCAAAAAATAACTCTACTCGTAGGACCAGAAACTGCATGTGATTCAAATTCATTTAGGACTGGGAAACAAAAGCTAGTCGCCTTACAAGAAATACACTCTGCTTTTGAGAAAAGAGCACTCTTCTTCTCTGCTATGTGTCCTATGGGGTCCGAACAGTGAGCTTGCTCAGAACAAAAGAACTGTGCTTCCTACGCACAGGGGCCATATCTAGTTCAACTCTGCTTAGGAAACTGACAAGAACAGTAGCTCCTCTTCAGTCCAATACACTGTACTTGCTGGGAACAGACGCGAGTGCTATTTGCACTGTGTAAGGATTTGGGAGCACAAAAGTGACTCTTTTTACCAGAAAACAACTCTTGCTCATAGGACCAGAAACTGCATGTGTTTCAACTCCATTTAGGACTGGGAAACAAATGATATCTCGCCTTACAAGAAAGGCACTCTGCTTTTGAGAAAAGAGCACTCTTCTACTCTACTGTGTTTCCTATAGGGCCAGTACAGTGAGCTTGCTCAGAACAAAAGAACTGTGCTTCCTACACAAATGGCCATATCCAGTTCAATCCTGCTTAGGAAACTGACAAGAACAGTAGCTCCTCTTCAGTCCAATACACTGTACTTGCTGGGAACAGATGCAAGTGCTATTTGCACTGTGTTTGGCAATGGGAGCGCAATAGTGACTTTCGTTACCAGAAAACAACTCTTGCTCGTATGACCAAAAACTGCATGTGATTCAACTCCATTTAGGACTGGGAAACCAACGCTAGCTCACCTTGCAAGAAACACACTCTGCTTTTGAGAAAAGAGCACTGTTCTACTCTACTGTGTTTCCAATAGGGCCAGAACAGTCAGCTTGCTCAGAACAAAAGAACTGTGCTTCCTACACACATGGCCATATCTAGTTCAATTCTGCTTAGGAAACTGACAAGAACAGTAGATCCTCTTCAGTCCAATACACTGTACATGCTGGGAACAGACGCCAGTGCTATTTGCCCTGTGTATGACAATGGGAGGGCAATAGTGACTCTTCTTACCAGAAAACAACTCTTGCTTGTAGGACCAGAAACTGCATGTGATTCAAATTCATTTAAGACTTGGAAACAAAAGCTAGCTCACCTTACAAGAAACACACTCTGCTTTTGAGAAAAGAGCATTCTTCTTCTCTACTATGTTTCCTATGGGGTCTGAACATTGAGCTTTCTCAGAACAAAAGAACTGTGCTTCCTACACACACGGGCCATATCTAGTTCAACTCTGCTTAGGAAACTGACAAGAACAGTAGCTCCCCTTCAGTACAATACACTGTACTTGCTGGAAACGGAGGCGAGTGCTATTTGCACTGTGTATGGCAATGGGAGCGCAATAGTGACTTTCCTTACCAGAAAACAACTCTTGCTCGTAGGACCAAAAACTGCATGTGATTGAACTCCATTTGGGACTGGGAAACAAACGCTAGATCGCCTTACAAGAAACACACTCTGCTTTTGAGAAAAGAGCACTCTTCTACTCTACTGTGTTTCCTATAGGGCCAGAACAGTGAGCTTGCTCAGAACAAAAGAAATGTGCTTCATACACACACGGGCCATATCTAGTTCAATTCTGCTTAGGAAACTGACAAGAACAGTAGCTCCTCTTCTGTCCAATACACTGTACTTGCTGGAAACAGACGCGAGTGCTATTTGCACTGTGTATGTCAACGGGAGCGCAATAGTGACTTTCCTTACCAGAAAACAACTCTTGCTCGTAGGACCAAAAACTGCATGTGATTCAACTCCATTTAGGACTGGGAAACAAACGCTGGCTCGCCTTACAAGAAACACACTCTGCTTTTGAGAAAAGAGCACTCTTCTACTCTACTGTGTTTCCTATAGGGCCAGTACAGTGAGCTTGCTCAGAACAAAAGAACTGTGCTTCCTACACAAATGGCCATATTCAGTTCAATCCTGCTTAGGAAACTGACAAGAACAGTAGCTCCTCTTCAGTCCAATACACTGTACTTGCTGGGAACAGATGCGAGTGCTATTTGCACTGTGTATGGCAATGGGAGCGCAATAGTGACTTTCGTTACCAGAAAACAACTCTTGCACATAGGACCAAAAACTGCATGTGATTCAACTCCATTTAGGACTAGGAAACAAACACCAGCTCGCCTAACAAGAAACATACTCTGCTTTTGAGAAAAGAGCACTCTTCTATTCTACTGTGTTTCCTATAGGGCCAGAACAGTGAGCTTGCTCAGAACAAAAGAACTGTGCTTCCTGCACACAGGGGCCATATCTAGTTCAACTCTGGTTAGGAAACTGACAAGAATAGTAGCTCCTCTTCAGTCCAATACACTGTACTTGCTGGGAACAGACGTGAGTGCTATTTGCACTGTGTATGGCACTGGGAGTGCAGTAGTGACTCTTTTTACCAGAAAACAACTCTTGCTCGTTGGACCAGAAACTGCATGGGATTCAACTCCATTTAGGACTGGGAAACAAATGCTAGCTTGCCTTACAAGAAACACACTCTGCTTTTGAGAAAAGAGCACTCTTCTACTCTACTGTGTTTCCTATAGGGCCAGAACAGTGAGCTTGCTCAGAACAAAAGAAATGTGCTTCATAAACACACGGGCCATATCTAGTTCAACTCTGCTTAGGAACCTGACAAGAACAATAGATCCTCTTCAGTCCAATACACTGTACATGCTGGGAACAAATGCCAGTGCTATTTGCCCTGTGTTTGACAATGGTAGCGCAATAGTGACTCTTCTTAACAGAAAATACTCTTGTTGTAGGACAAGAAACTGCATGTGATTCAACTCCATTTAGGACTGGGAAACAAATGCTATCTCGCCTTACAAGAAACACACTCTGATTTTGAGAAAAGAGCACTCTTGTACTCTACTGTGTTTCCTATAGGGCCAGTACAGTGAGCTTGCTAAGAACAAAAGAACTGTGCTTCCTACACAAATGGCCATATCCAGTTCAATTCTGCTTAGGAAACTGAGAAGTACAGTAGCTCCTCTTCAGTCCAATACACTGTACTTGCTGGGAACAGATGCGAGTGCTATTTGCACTGTGTTTGGCAATGGGAGCGCAATAGTGACTTTCCTTACCAGAAAACAACTCTTGCGCGTAGGACCAAAAAGTGCATGTGATTCAACTCCATTTAGGACTGGGAAACAAACACTAGCTCGCCTTACAAGAAACACACTCTGCTTTTGAGAAAAGAACACTCTTCTACTCTACTGTGTTTCCTATAGGGCCAGAACAGTGAGCTTGCTCAGAAGAAAAGAACTGTGCTTTCTGCACACACGGGCCATATCTAGTTCAACTCTGCTTAGGAAACTGACAAGAACAGTAGCTCGTCTTCAGTCCAATACACTGTACTTTCTAGGAACAGATGCAAGTGCTATTTGCATTGTGTATGACAATGGGAGCGCAATAGTGACTCTTCTTACCACAAAACAACTCTTGCTCGTAAGACCAGAAACTACATGGGATTCAACTCCATTTAGGACTGGGAAACAAACGCTAGCTTGCTTTACAAGAAACACACTCTGCTTTTGATGAAAGAGCAATGTGTTTCCTATCGGGTCCACACAGTGAGCTTGCTCAGAACAAAAAAACTGTGCTTCCTATACACACTGGACATATCTAGTTCAACTCTGCTTAGGAAACTGATAAGAACAGTAGCTCCTCTTCAGTCCAATACACTGTACTTGCTGGGAACAGAAGTGAGTGCTATTTGCGCTGTGTATGGCAAAGTGAGCGCAATAGTGACTTTCCTTACCAGAAAACAACTCTTGCTCGTAGGACCAAAAACTGCATGTGATTCAACTCCATTTAGGACTGGGAAACAAACGCTAGCTCACCTTGCAAGAAACACACTCTGCTTTTGAGAAAAGAGCACTGTTCTACTCTACTGTGTTTCCAATAGGGCCAGAACAGTCAGCTTGCTCAGAACAAAAGAACTGTGCTTCCTACACACATGGCCATATCTAGTTCAATTCTGCTTAGGAAACTGACAAGAACAGTAGATCCTCTTCAGTCCAATACACTGTACATGCTGGGAACAGACGCCAGTGCTATTTGCAGTGTGTATGACAATGGGAGGGCAATAGTGACTCTTCTTACCAGAAAACAACTCTTGCTTGTAGGACCAGAAACTGCACGTGATTCAACTCCATTTAGGACTGGGAAACAAATGCTAGCTCGCCTTACAAGAAACACACTCTGCTTTTGAGAAAAGAGCACTCTTCTACTCTACTGTGTTTCCTATGGTGTCCGAACAGTGAGCTTGCTCAGAACAAAAGAACTGTGCTTCCTACACACACGGGTCATATCTAGTTCAACTATGCTTAGGAAACTGACAAGAACAGTAGCTCCTCTTCAGTCCAATACACTGTACTTGCTGGGAACAGACGCCAGTGCTATTTGCACTGTGTATGGCAATGGGAGTGCAATAGTGACTCTTCTTACCAGAAAACAACTCTTGCTCCTAGGAACAGAAACTGCATGTGATTCAATTCCATTTAGGTCTGGGAAGCAAACGCTAACTCGCCTTAGAAGAAACACACTCTGCTTTTGAGAAAAGAGCACTCTTCTACTCTACTGTGTTTCCTATAGGGCCAGAACAGTGAGCTTGCTCAGAACAAAAGAACTGTGCTTCCTATACACACGGTCCATATCTAGTTCAACTCTGCTTAGGAAACTGACAAGACCTGTATCACCTCTTCAGTCCAATACACTGTACTTGATTGGAACAGACGCAAGTGCTATTTGCACTGTGTATGGCAATGGGAGCGCAATAGTGAATCTTCTTTCCAGAAAACAACTCTTGCTCGTACGACCAGAAACTGCATGTGATTCAACTCCATTTAGGACTGGGAAACAAACGCTAGGTCGCCTTACAAGAAACACACTCTGCTTTTGAGAAAAGAGCACTCTTCTACTCTACTGTGTTTCCTATAGGGCCAGAACAGTGAGCTTTCTCAGGATAAAAGAACTGTGCTTCCTACACACACGGGCCATATCTAGTTCAACTCTGCTTAGGAAACTGACAAGAACAGTAGATCCTCTTCAGTCCAATACAATGTACAGGCTGGGAACAGACGCCAGTGATATTTGCCCTGTGTATGACAATGGGAGCACGATAGTGACTCTTCTTACCAAAAAACAACTCTTGCTCGTAGGACCAGAAACTGGATGTGATTCAACACCATTTAGGACTGGGAAACAAACGCTAGGTCGCCTTACACTAAACACACTCGGCTTTAGAGAAAAGAGCACTCTTCTACTCTACTGTGTTTCCTATGGGGTCCGAACAGTGAGCTTGCTCAGAACAAATGAACTGTGTTTTTTACACACATGGGCCATATCTAGTTCAACTCTGCTTAGGAAACTGACAAGAAGAGTATCTCCTCTTCAGTCCAATGCACTGTACTTGCTGGGAACAGACGAGTGCTATTTGTTCTGTGTACAGCAATGGGAGCACAATAGTGACCCTTCTTACCAGAAAACAACTCTGGCTCTTAGGACCAGAAACTGCATGTGATTCAACTCCACTTAGGACTGGGAAACAAACGCTAGCTTGCCTTACAAGAAACACACTCTGCTTTTGAGAAAAGAGTACTCTTCTACTCTACTGTTTTTCCTATAGGGCCAGAACAGTAAGCTTGCTCAGAACAAAAGAAATGTGCTTCCTACACACAGGGGCCATATCTTGTTCAACTCTGCATCAGAAACTGACAAGAACAGTAGATCCTCTTCATTCCAATACACTGTACATGCTGGGAACAGACACGAGTGCTATTTGCCCTGTGTATGACAATGGGAGCGAAATAGTGACTCTTCTTACCAGAAAACAACTCTTGATCATAGGACCAGAAACAGCATGTGATTCAACTCCGTTTAGGTCTGGGAAGCAAACGCTAGCTCGCCTTACAAGAAACACACTCTGCTTTTGAGAAAAGAGCACTCTTCTACTCTACTGTGTTTCCTATGGGGTCCGAACAGTGAGCTTGCTCAGAACAAATGAACTGTGCTTCCTATACACACGGGCCATATCTAGTTCAACTCTGCTTAGGAAACTGACAAGAACAGTAGCTCCTATTCAGTCCAATACACTGTACTTGATTGGAACAGACACAAGTGCTATTTGTACTGTATATGGCATTGGGAGCGCAATAGTGACTCTTCTTACCAAAAAATAACTCTACTCGTAGGACCAGAAACTGCATGTGATTCAAATTCATTTAGGACTGGGAAACAAAAGCTAGTCGCCTTTCAAGAAATACACTCTGCTTTTGAGAAAAGAGCACTCTTCTTCTCTGCTATGTGTCCTATGGGGTCCGAACAGTGAGCTTGCTCAGAACAAAAGAACTGTGCTTCCTACGCACAGGGGCCATATCTAGTTCAACTCTGCTTAGGAAACTGACAAGAACAGTAGCTCCTCTTCAGTCCAATACACTGTACTTGCTGGGAACAGACGCGAGTGCTATTTGCACTGTGTAAGGATTTGGGAGCACAAAAGTGACTCTTTTTACCAGAAAACAACTCTTGCTCATAGGACCAGAAACTGCATGTGTTTCAACTCCATTTAGGACTGGGAAACAAATGATATCTCGCCTTACAAGAAAGGCACTCTGCTTTTGAGAAAAGAGCACTCTTCTACTCTACTGTGTTTCCTATAGGGCCAGTACAGTGAGCTTGCTCAGAACAAAAGAACTGTGCTTCCTACACAAATGGCCATATCCAGTTCAATCCTGCTTAGGAAACTGACAAGAACAGTAGCTCCTCTTCAGTCCAATACACTGTACTTGCTGGGAACAGATGCAAGTGCTATTTGCACTGTGTTTGGCAATGGGAGCGCAATAGTGACTTTCGTTACCAGAAAACAACTCTTGCTCGTATGACCAAAAACTGCATGTGATTCAACTCCATTTAGGACTGGGAAACAAACGCTAGCTCACCTTGCAAGAAACACACTCTGCTTTTGAGAAAAGAGCACTGTTCTACTCTACTGTGTTTCCAATAGGGCCAGAACAGTCAGCTTGCTCAGAACAAAAGAACTGTGCTTCCTACACACATGGCCATATCTAGTTCAATTCTGCTTAGGAAACTGACAAGAACAGTAGATCCTCTTCAGTCCAATACACTGTACATGCTGGGAACAGACGCCAGTGCTATTTGCCCTGTGTATGACAATGGGAGGGCAATAGTGACTCTTCTTACCAGAAAACAACTCTTGCTTGTAGGACCAGAAACTGCATGTGATTCAAATTCATTTAAGACTTGGAAACAAAAGCTAGCTCACCTTACAAGAAACACACTCTGCTTTTGAGAAAAGAGCATTCTTCTTCTCTACTATGTTTCCTATGGGGTCTGAACATTGAGCTTTCTCAGAACAAAAGAACTGTGCTTCCTACACACACGGGCCATATCTAGTTCAACTCTGCTTAGGAAACTGACAAGAACAGTAGCTCCTCTTCAGTCCAATACACTGTACTTGCTGGGAACAGACGCGAGTGCTATTTGCACTGTGTAAGGATTTGGGAGCACAAAAGTGACTCTTTTTACCAGAAAACAACTCTTGCTCATAGGACCAGAAACTGCATGTGTTTCAACTCCATTTAGGACTGGGAAACAAATGATATCTCGCCTTACAAGAAAGGCACTCTGCTTTTGAGAAAAGAGCACTCTTCTACTCTACTGTGTTTCCTATAGGGCCAGTACAGTGAGCTTGCTCAGAACAAAAGAACTGTGCTTCCTACACAAATGGCCATATCCAGTTCAATCCTGCTTAGGAAACTGACAAGAACAGTAGCTCCTCTTCAGTCCAATACACTGTACTTGCTGGGAACAGATGCAAGTGCTATTTGCACTGTGTTTGGCAATGGGAGCGCAATAGTGACTTTCGTTACCAGAAAACAACTCTTGCTCGTATGACCAAAAACTGCATGTGATTCAACTCCATTTAGGACTGGGAAACAAACGCTAGCTCACCTTGCAAGAAACACACTCTGCTTTTGAGAAAAGAGCACTGTTCTACTCTACTGTGTTTCCAATAGGGCCAGAACAGTCAGCTTGCTCAGAACAAAAGAACTGTGCTTGCTACACACATGGCCATATCTAGTTCAATTCTGCTTAGGAAACTGACAAGAACAGTAGATCCTCTTCAGTCCAATACACTGTACATGCTGGGAACAGACGCCAGTGCTATTTGCCCTGTGTATGACAATGGGAGGGCAATAGTGACTCTTCTTACCAGAAAACAACTCTTGCTTGTAGGACCAGAAACTGCATGTGATTCAAATTCATTTAAGACTTGGAAACAAAAGCTAGCTCACCTTACAAGAAACACACTCTGCTTTTGAGAAAAGAGCATTCTTCTTCTCTACTATGTTTCCTATGGGGTCTGAACATTGAGCTTTCTCAGAACAAAAGAACTGTGCTTCCTACACACACGGGCCATATCTAGTTCAACTCTGCTTAGGAAACTGACAAGAACAGTAGCTCCCCTTCAGTACAATACACTGTACTTGCTGGAAACGGAGGCGAGTGCTATTTGCACTGTGTATGGCAATGGGAGCGCAATAGTGACTTTCCTTACCAGAAAACAACTCTTGCTCGTAGGACCAAAAACTGCATGTGATTGAACTCCATTTGGGACTGGGAAACAAACGCTAGATCGCCTTACAAGAAACACACTCTGCTTTTGAGAAAAGAGCACTCTTCTACTCTACTGTGTTTCCTATAGGGCCAGAACAGTGAGCTTGCTCAGAACAAAAGAAATGTGCTTCATACACACACGGGCCATATCTAGTTCAATTCTGCTTAGGAAACTGACAAGAACAGTAGCTCCTCTTCTGTCCAATACACTGTACTTGCTGGAAACAGACGCGAGTGCTATTTGCACTGTGTATGTCAACGGGAGCGCAATAGTGACTTTCCTTACCAGAAAACAACTCTTGCTCGTAGGACCAAAAACTGCATGTGATTCAACTCCATTTAGGACTGGGAAACAAACGCGGGCTCGCCTTACAAGAAACACACTCTGCTTTTGAGAAAAGAGCACTCTTCTACTCTACTGTGTTTCCTATAGGGCCAGTACAGTGAGCTTGCTCAGAACAAAAGAACTGTGCTTCCTACACAAATGGCCATATTCAGTTCAATCCTGCTTAGGAAACTGACAAGAACAGTAGCTCCTCTTCAGTCCAATACACTGTACTTGCTGGGAACAGATGCGAGTGCTATTTGCACTGTGTATGGCAATGGGAGTGCAATAGTGACTCTTCCTACCAGAAAACAACTCTTGCACGTAGGACCAAAAACTGCATGTGATTCAACTCCATTTAGGACTAGGAAACAAACACCAGCTCGCCTAACAAGAAACATACTCTGCTTTTGAGAAAAGAGCCCTCTTCTATTCTACTGTGTTTCCTATAGGGCCAGAACAGTGAGCTTGCTCAGAACAAAAGAACTGTGCTTCCTGCACACAGGGGCCATATCTAGTTCAACTCTGGTTAGGAAACTGACAAGAATAGTAGCTCCTCTTCAGTCCAATACACTGTACTTGCTGGGAACAGACGTGAGTGCTATTTGCACTGTGTATGGCACTGGGAGCGCAGTAGTGACTCTTTTTTACCAGAAAACAACTCTTGCTCGTTGGACCAGAAACTGCATGGGATTCAACTCCATTTAGGACTGGGAAACAAATGCTAGCTTGCCTTACAAGAAACACACTCTGCTTTTGAGAAAAGAGCACTCTTCTACTCTACTGTGTTTCCTATAGGGCCAGAACAGTGAGCTTGCTCAGAACAAAAGAAATGTGCCTCATAAACACACGGGCCATATCTAGTTCAACTCTGCTTAGGAACCTGACAAGAACAATAGATCCTCTTCAGTCCAATACACTGTACATGCTGGGAACAAATGCCAGTGCTATTTGCCCTGTGTTTGACAATGGTAGCGCAATAGTGACTCTTCTTAACAGAAAATACTCTTGTTGTAGGACCAGAAACTGCATGTGTTTCAACTCCATTTAGGACTGGGAAACAAATGATATCTCGCCTTACAAGAAAGGCACTCTGCTTTTGAGAAAAGGGCACTCTTCTACTCTACTGTGTTTCCTATCGGGCCAGTACAGTGAGCTTGCTCAGAACAAAAGAACTGTGCTTCCTACACAAATGGCCATATCCAGTTCAATCCTGCTTAGGAAACTGACAAGAACAGTAGCTCCTCTTCAGTCCAATACACTGTACTTGCTGGGAACAGATGCGAGTGCTATTTGCACTGTGTTTGGCAATGGGAGCACAATAGTGACTTTCGTTACCAGAAAACAACTCTTGCACGTAGGACCAAAAACTGCATGTGATTCAACTCCATTTAGGACTGGGAAACAAACACCAGCTCGCCTAACAAGAAACATACTCTGCTTTTGAGAACAGAGCACTCTTCTACTCTACTCTGTTTCCTATAGGGCCAGAACAATGAGCTTGCTCAGAACAAAAGAAATGTGCTTCATACGCACACAGGCCATATTTAGTTCAATTCTGCATAGGAAACTGGCAAGAAGAGTAGCTCCATTTCAGTCCAATACACTGTACTTGATTGGAACAGACGCAAGTGCTATTTGTAATGTGTATTGGATTGGGAGCGCAATAGTGACTCTTCTTACCAAAAAATAACTCTACTCGTAGGACCAGAAACTGCATGTGATTCAAATTCATTTAAGACTTGGAAACAAAAGCTAGCTCACCTTACAAGAAACACACTCTGCTTTTGAGAAAAGAGCATTCTTCTTCTCTACTATGTTTCCTATGGGGTCTGAACATTGAGCTTTCTCAGAACAAAAGAACTGTGCTTCCTACACACACGGGCCATATCTAGTTCAACTCTGCTTAGGAAACTGACAAGAACAGTAGCTCCCCTTCAGTACAATACACTGTACTTGCTGGAAACGGAGGCGAGTTCTATTTGCACTGTGTATGGCAATGGGAGCGCAATAGTGACTTTCCTTACCAGAAAACAACTCTTGCTCGTAGGACCAAAAACTGCATGTGATTGAACTCCATTTGGGACTGGGAAACAAACGCTAGATCGCCTTACAAGAAACACACTCTGATTTTGAGAAAAGAGCACTCTTCTACTCTACTGTGTTTCCTATAGGGCCAGAACAGTGAGCTTGCTCAGGATAAAAGAACTGTGCTTCCTACACACACGGGCCATATCTAGTTCAACTCTGCTTAGGAAACTGACAAGAACAGTAGATCCTCTTCAGTCCAATACAATGTACAGGCTGGGAACAGACGCCAGTGATATTTGCCCTGTGTATGACAATGGGAGCGCGATAGTGACTCTTCTTACCAGAAAACAACTCTTGCTCGTAGGACCAGAAACTGGATGTGATTCAACACCATTTAGGACTGGGAAACAAACGCTAGGTCGCCTTACACTAAACACACTCGGCTTTAGAGAAAAGAGCACTCTTCTACTCTACTGTGTTTCCTATGGGGTCCGAACAGTGAGCTTGCTCAGAACAAATGAACTGTGTTTTTTACCCACATGGGCCATATCTAGTTCAACTCTGCTTAGGAAACTGACAAGAAGAGTATCTCCTCTTCAGTCCAATACACTGTACTTGCTGGGAACAGACGAGTGCTATTTGTACTGTGTACAGCAATGGGAGCACAATAGTGACCCTTCTTACCAGAAAACAACTCTGGCTCTTAGGACCAGAAACTGCATGTGATTCAACTCCATTTAGGACTGGGAAACAAACTCTAGCTCACCTTGCAAGAAACACACTCTGCTTTTGAGAAAAGAGCACTGTTCTACTCTACTGTGTTTCCAATAGGGCCAGAACAGTGAGCTTGCTCAGAACAAAAGAACTGTGCTTCCTACACACAGGGCCATATCTAGTTCAATTCTGCTTAGGAAACTGACAAGAACAGTAGATCCTCTTCAGTCCAATACACTGTACATGCTGGGAACAGACGCCAGTGCTATTTGCCCTGTGTATGACAATGGGAGGGCAATAGTGACTCTTCTTACCAAAAAACAACTCTTGCTTGTTGGACCAGAAACTGCACGTGATTCAACTCCATTTAGGACTGGGAAACAAATGCTAGCTCGCCTTACAAGAAACACACTCTGCTTTTGAGAAAAGAGCACTCTTCTACTCTACTGTGTTTCCTATTTTGTCCGAACAGTGAGCTTGCTCAGAACAAAAGAACTGTGCTTCCTACACACACGGGTTATATCTAGTTCAACTATGCTTAGGAAACTGACAAGAACAGTAGCTCCTCTTCAGTCAATACACTGTACTTGCTGGGAACAGACGTGAGTGCTATTTGCACTGTGTAATGCAATGGGAGCACAATAGTGACTTTCCTTACCAGAAAACAACTCTTGCTCGTACGTCCAGAAACTGCATGTGATTCAACTCCATTTAGGACTGGAAAACAAACGCTAGCTCGCCTTACAAGAAACACACTCCGCTTTTGAGAAAAGAGCATTCTTCTACTCTACTGTGTTTCCTATAGGGCCAGAACAGTGAGCTTGCCTAGAACAAAAGAACTGTGCTTCCTACACACGGGTCATATCTATTTCAACTCTGCATAGGAAACTGACAAGAACAGTAGATCCTCTTCAGTCCAATACACTGTACATACTGGGAACAGACGCCAGTGCTATTTGCCCTGTGTATGACAATGCGAGCGAAATAGTGACTCTTCTTACCAGAAAACAACTCTTTATCGTAGGACCAGAAACTGCATGTGATTCAACTCCATTGGGTCGGGGAAGCAAACGCTAACTCGCCTTAGAAGAAACACACTCTGCTTTTGAGAAAAGAGCACTCTTTTACTCTACTGTGTTTCCTACAGGGCCAGAAAGTGAGCTTGCTCAGAACAAAAGAACTGTGCTTCCTATACACAGGGGCCATATCTAGTTCAACTCTGCTTAGGAAACTGACAAAACCTGTATCACCTCTTCAGTCCAATACACTGTACTTTATTGGAACAGACGCAAGTGCTATTTGCACTGTGTATGGCAATGGGAGCGCAATAGTGACTTTTTTTTTTTTTTACCAAATAACAACTCTACTCATAGGACCAGAAACTGCATGTGATTCAACTTCATTTAGGATTGGGAAACAAAAGCTAGCTCGCCTTACAAGAAACCCACTCTGCTTTTGAGAAAAGAGTACTCTTCTACTCTACTATGTTTCCTATAGGGTCCGAACAGTGAGCTTGCTCAGAACAAATGAACTGTGCTTCATACACACACGGGCCATATCTAGTTCAAGTCCGCTTAGGAAACTGACAAGAACAGTAGCTCCTCTTCAATCCAATACACTGTACTTGCTAAGAGCAGACGCGAGTGCTATTTGCACTGTGTATGGCAATGGGAGCGCAATAGTGAATCTTCTTTCCAGAAAACAACTCTTGCTCATACGACCAGAAACTGCATGTAATTCAACTCCATTTAGGACTGGGAAACAAACGCTAGGTCGCCTTACAAGAAACACACTCTGCTTTTGAGAAAAGAGCACTCTTCTACACTACTGTGTTTCCTATAGGGCCAGAACAGTGAGCTTGCTCAGGATAAAAGAACTGTGCTTCCTACACACACGGGCCATATCTAGTTCAACTCTGCTTAGGAAACTGACAAGAACAGTAGATCGTCTTCAGTCCACTACAATGTACAGGCTGGGAACAGACGCCATTGATATTTGCCCTGTGTATGACAATGGGAGCGCGATAGTGACTCTTCTTACCAGAAAACAACTCTTGCTCGTAGGACCAGAAACTGGATGTGATTCAACTCCATTTAGGACTGGGAAGCAAACGCTAGGTCTCCTTACACTAAACACACTCGGCTTTAGAGAAAAGAGCACTCTTCTACTCTACTGTGTTTCCTATGGGGTCCGAACAGTGAGCTTGCTCAGAACAAATGAACTGTGCTTTTTACACACATGGGCCATATCTAGTTCAACTCTGCTTAGGAAACTGACAAGAACAGTAGCTCCTCTTCAGTCTAATACACTGTACTTGCTGGGAACAGACGCCAGTGATATTTGCACTGTGTATAGCAAAGGGAGCGCAATAGTGACTCTTCTTACCAGAAAACAACTCTTGCTCTTAGGACCAGAAATTGCTTGAGATTCAACTCCATTTAGGACTGGGAAACAAACGCTAGCTCACCTTACAAGAAACACACTCTGCTTTTGAGAAAAGAGCACTCTTCTACTCTACTGTGTTTCTTATAGGGCCAGAACAGTGAGCTTGCTCAGAACAAAAGAACTGTGCTTCCTAGGCACACGTGCCATATCTAGTTCAACTCTGCTTAGGAAACTGACAAGAACAGTAGCTCCTCTTCAGTCCAATACACTGTACTTGCTGGTAGCAGATGTGAGTGCTATTTGTGCTGTGTATGGCAAAGGGAGCGCAATAGTGACTTTCCTTACCAGAAAAAAACTCTTGCTCCTACGTCCAGAAACTGCATGTGATTCAACTCCATTTAGGACTGGGAAACAAACGCTAGCTCGCCTTACAAGAAACACACTCTGCTTTTGAGAAAAGAGCACTCTTCTACTCTACTGTGTTTCCTATAGGGCCAGAACAGTGAGCTTGCTCAGAACAAAAGAACTGTGCTTCCGACACACACGGGTCATAACTATGTCAACTCTGCATAGGAAACTGACAAGAACAGTAGATCCTCTTCAGTGCAATACACTGTACATGCTGGGAACAGACGCCAGTGCTATTTGCCCTGTGTATGACAATGGGAGCGTGATAGTGACTCTTCTTACCAGAAAACAACTCTTGCTCGTAGGACCAGAAACTGCATGTGATTCAACTCCATTTAGGACTGGGAAGCAAACGCTAGGTCGCCTTACACTAAAAACACTCGGCTTTTGAGAAAAGAGCACTCTTCTACTCTACTGTGTTTCCTATGGGGTCCGAACAGTGAGCTTGCTCAGAACAAATGAACTGTGCTTTTTACACACATGGGCCATATCTAGTTCAACTCTGCTTACGAAACTGACAAGAACAGTATCTCCTCTTCAGTCCAATACACTGTACTTACTGGGAACAGAATCGAGTGCTATTTGCACTGTGTATAGCAATGGGAGCGCAATAGTGACTCTTCTTACCAGAAAACAACTCTTGCTCTTAGGACCAGAAACTGCTTGTGATTCAACTCCATTTAGGACTGAGAAACAAACGCTAGCTCACCTTACAAGAAACACACTCTGCTTTTGAGAATAGAGCACTCTTCTACTCTACTGTGTTTCCTATAGGGCCAAAACAGTGAGCTTGCTCAGAACAAAAGAACTGTGCTTCCTACACACACGGGCCATATGTAGTTCAACTCTGCTTAGGAAACTGACAAGAACAGTAGCTTCTCCACAGTCCAATACACTGTACTTGCTGGGAACAGACGCGAGTGCTATTTGCACTGTGTACGGAAATGGGAGCACAATAGTGAGTCTTCTTACCAGAAAACAACTCTTGCTCATAGGACCAGAAACTGCATGTGATTGAACTCCATTTAGGACTGGGAAACAAATGCTAACTCGCCTTATAAGAAACACACTCTGCTTTTGAGAAAAGAGCACTCTTCTACTCTACTCTGTTTTCTATAGCGCCAGAACAGTTAGCTTGCTCAGAACAAAAGAACTGTGCTTCCTACACACACGGCCATATCTAGTTCAATTCTGCTTAGTAAATTGAGAAGAACAGTATCTCCTCTTCAGTCCAATACACTGTACATGCTGGGAACAGACGCCAGTGCTATTTGCACTGTGTACGACAAAGGGAGCACAATAGTAACTCTTCTTACCAGAAAACAACTCTTGCTCGTAGGACCAGAAAGTGCATGTGATTCAACTCTATTTAAGACTGGGAAACAAACGCTAGCTCGCCTTACAAGAAACACACTCTGCTTTTGAGAAAAGAGCACTCTTCTACTCTACTGTGTTTCCTATAGGGCCAGTACAGTGAGCCTGCTCAGAACAAAAGAACTGTGCTTCCTGCACAAATGGCCATATCCAGTTCAATTCTGCTTAGGAAACTGACAAGAACAGTAGCTCCTCTTCAGTCCAATACACTGTACTTGCTGGGAATAGATGCACAACTCTTGTGCGTAGGACCAAAAACTGCATGTGATTCAACTCCATTTAGGACTGGGAAACAAACGCTAGCTCGCCTTACAAGAAACACAGTCTGCTTTTGAGAAAAGAGCACTCTTCTACTCTTCTGTGTTTCCTGTAGGGCCAGAACAGTGAAATTGCTCAGAACAAATGTACTGTGCTTCCTACACACACGGGCCATATCTAGTTCAACTCTGCTTAGGAACCTGACAAGAACAGTAGATCCTCTTCAGTCCAATACACTGTACATGCTGGGAACAAATGCCAGTGCTATTTGCCCTGTGTATGACAATGGGAGTGCAATAGTGACTCTTCTTACCAGAAAACAACTCTTGCTCGTAGGACCAGAAACTGCATGTGATTCAACTCCATTTAGGTCTGGGAAGCAAACGCTAGCTCGCCTTACAAGAAACACTCTCTGCTTTTGAGAAAAGAGCACTCTTCTACTCTACTGTGTTTCCTATGGGGTCCGAACAGTGAGCTTGCTCAGAACAAAAGAACTGTGCTTCCTATACACACGGGCCATATCTAGTTCAACTGTGCTTAGGAAACTGACAAGGACAGTAGCTCCTCTTCAGTCTAATACACTGTACTTGATTGGAACAGACACAAGTGCTATTTGTACTGTGTATGGCAATTGGAGCGCAATAGTGACTCTTCTTACCAAAAAATAACTCTACTCGTAGGACCAGAAACTGCATGTGATTCAAATTCATTTAGGACTTGGAAACAAAAGCTAGCTCGCCTTACAAGAAACACACTCTGCTTTTGAGAAAAGAGCACTCTTCTTCTCTATTATGTGTCCTATGGCGTCCGAACAGTGAGCTTGCTCACAACAAAAGAACTGTGCTTCCTATGCACCCGGGCCATATCTAGTTCAACTCTGCTTAGGAAACTGACAAGAACAGAAGCTCCTATTCAGTCCAATACACTGTACTTGCTGGGAAAAGATGCGAGTGCTATTTGCACTGTGTTTGGCAATGGGAGTGCAATAGTGACTTTCCTTACCAGAAAACAACTCTTGCGCGTAGGACCAAAAACTGCATGTGATTCAACTCCATTTAGGACTGGGAAACAAACGCTAGCTCGCCTTACAAGAAACACACTCTGCTTTTGAGAAAAGAGCACTCTTCTACTCTACTGTGTTTCCTATAGGGCCAGAACAGTGAGCTTGCTCAGAACAAAAGAACTGTGCTTCCTACACACACGGGCCATATCTAGTTCAACTCTGCTTAGGTAACTGACGAGAACAGTGGCTCCTCTTTAGTCCAATACTATGGTGATATTTTATTTGTATTAAAATGTTATTTGTATGTTTATAAATAAAGTTGCCCGGGTGTCAGAGCTATTAGCAAGACATAGGAAAGCAGGGCAGTGGTGGCGTATACTTGTATTCCCAGCACTTGGTATACAGATCTGGGTAAGTCTCTGTGTGTTCAGGGATACAGCCATTATTGGACACACATGCCTTTAATCTCAATACCAAGCAAGGAAAACTTGGAGGCCTATACAGACAGGCCATGACAAGGCAGTCATGTGGTTGGGTTTACAACCAATGAGAAGGCAGAACAGGAACACTATATAAAGACATTAACAAAGGGGTAGTGAGTTCTGAGAGGTAGGACCACTGCAGGAGGAAGGGTAAGGTTTTAGCTCTTAGCTCTGACCTCTTGGCTTTCTTCTTTGCATTGGTTCTGTGTTTCTTATTAAATAAGAAGGTTGTTTACATCTACATTTGGCGCCCAACGTGACAAGAATCCATTAACAACCGCTTGGCTTGGCTTGGCGGCAGGTCCGGTTTCCGGCCTGGGAGGCCCGGCTGCCTAGCTCGGGCCCAGGCCTGACTGACCAGCAGCTGGAGCTACTTGCAACTGCTACAAACAACTCAGGCCTGCCCTGCCGAATAGGGCCCATACCCGTAAAGCCAAGGCTTGACTCGGCTCAAGCCGCTACTCTTTCTCTCTCTCTCTCTCTCTCTCTCTCTCTCTCTCTCTCTCTCTCTCTCTCTTTCTGGATTCACACCTGGAACACCAGGAAGCTGTTTTGAAATTCCCTGGGATTCTACTGTTCTACCCAGACTTGGTAAGTCAATTAACATATCTATTTAAAAGAGAATTTTTTTTTCTACATTAAAAAAAATGGGCTTTATGTGTGCATTGGAAGAAAATTGGACTTTGTTTGAAATTTTAGGCACTGTGACAATGGAACAACTATAAGAAAAGGTTAATATTGATCGAATTATTCAGTTTATTACTTTTCTTATCCTCATTTTACTATTTAAAAAGATAGTCAATTTAAGTACCAGGATAACAGTCTTAGAAAAACCTATTAAACTAGTAAAAATGAATTATAGAGAAATTCAAAATCAGACAGAAGAAATAAACAGTGAAGTTGTTTCAAAATTGGATCATAAGGTTACAGAAAGAAAGCCAGTTTTCACACAATCACCCTTAATTTATCCGGTAGCGGTACAGCAGCTACCTGATGAAGAGAATGAACAGAATACTTGGGCTCCAATTAAAATGTTAGACTTACGAAGATTTAAGGAGGCAATAGCATCTTATGGCATGCACTCCCCATATGTAAAGCAAATGTTAAACAACTGGTCAACTAGTAATAGGATTATACCAAAGGACTGGCGGGAATTGGCACAGGCTGTTCTTGAACCTGGACAACATCTCCAGTGGAAAATGTGGTTCAATAATGAGGCTAAAAATATAGAAGAACAATGGAGGGATAGCGGAATACAAGTCTGTCAGGATCAGCTTATTGGAGAAGGCCAATATGCTTCAGTAGAAACACAAAGTTTATATGATGTCCAAACCCTAGTTCTATGTCGAAAGGCAGCTTTGAATGCATGGGACAAAGTTGAAGAACCAGGAAAAAAAACTGAGTCATTTACAAAGGTTATACAGGGCCCAAAAGAATCTTTCACAGATTTCTTACAAAGATTGACTTCAGCAGTACAGAAAATGGTCCCGAATTCAGAGGCTAGTCAGATAATAATTGAATCTTTGGCCTTTGAGAATGCAAATGCAGCATGCAAAAGGATAATCAGGCCGTTAAAGGCAAGATCTGCACCTTTGGAAGATTGGATTAGAGATACAGTTAATGTTGAGGCTTATGACCATGATGATATGTGGGTAGGAAAAGCAATTTCAAAAGGTTTGAGCAATGTTAGATGTTTTGGATGTGGAAAGCAAGGACATTTGAAAAGGGATTGTAAACAGGTCATTCCTAGAAATAATGTTTCTTCAAGGAACACTGGCAACAGAATGCCCCTTCCTTCTGGAGTATGCAGAAGGTGTGGTAAGGGAAAACACTGGACCAACGAATGTAGATCAACAAGGGACAGACAGGGTAATCCTCTGCCTCGAGCCTCGGGAAACTCCCAGAGGGGCCTCAGGCAGGCCCCCACAGTAAATCCAGTTCAAACGTTTCCTGCAGTTGTAGAGGAAACCCCTACTCAAAGCAACTAAATAACAAAATGTCTATAGGAATAAATCATGTTAGTCGAGATGATGAAACAGAGAAAATAGGGAATTCAGGAAAAAAACATAAAGAAAATTTTTTGGCAAACTTCTATTAATGAACAAAGACCAAAACTAACAATAAAAATAAATGGTGTTTTGTTGTCTGGTCTGGTAGACACAGGTGCTGACATTACCATAATTGCACCAGAATTTTGGCATCCAACTTGGCCTCCTCAGGAGGTAAACGTTCAACTGTTAGGAATTGGGACATTATCTCGAGTGAAACAAAGTGCAAGATGGCTTGAATGTATAGGTCCAGAAGGACAGAAAGGAAAATTAAAACCATATATGGCTAACATAGCTATGAACCTGTGGGGTCGAGATTTGTTACAACAATGGAATACTCAGATTAATATCCCTCCAATCTCAGAAACAAATCATAAATTAGTACATGTTTCTGAGAGAAATATTAAAAGATATTATTCTAATGAGTGCTCACCAGCCATCCATGTCATACAAGAACAGGGCACAACTGATAATTTTCCAAAAACACCAACAGCTCTACCTTTAAAATGGTCAACAGATAAGCCTGTATGGGTTCAGCAATGGCCTTTAACAACAGAGAAACTCCAGGCTTTACAAGAGCTGGTGGAAGAACAGTTAAATGCTCATCATATTGAAGAATCAACCAGCCCTTGGAATTCTCCTGTATTTGTTGTTAAAAAGAAATCTGGTAAATGGAGAATGGTAACAGACCTTAGAGCAATTAACAAAGTAATTCAGCCAATGGGCTCTTTACAATCTGGAATTCCTTTGCCTACTCTGTTACCAAAAGGATGGCCTCTCATAGTTATTGATTTAAAAGACTGTTTCTTTTCAATACCGTTACAAGAAAAAGACAGAGAAAGATTTGCTTTCACAGTGCCTACTTATAATAATTCTCAACCGGTTAAAAGATTTCAATGGAGGGTTCTCCCACAGGGAATGTTGAATAGCCCAACTTTGTGCCAATATTTTGTAAAACAGCCATTAGAAGTGATACGTAAAAAATTTCCTAAATCTATAATTTATCATTATATGGATGATATTTTATTAGCTGACTCAAATGCAGATACTTTAGAAAGAATGTTTGAAGAAGTAAAGAAAATTTTGACTTGCTGGGGTTTACAAATTGCCCCCGAAAAGATACAAAGAGGAGATTCTATTAATTACTTAGGATATAAAATAGAACTTCAAAAAATTAGACCTCAAAAGGTGCAAATTAGGAGAGATAGACTACAGACTCTTAATGACTTTCAAAGATTATTTGGAGACATTTCTCATCGAAGAACTATTGTTGGGGTAAAAAATGATGAACTGAATAATTTGTTTAAAACCTTAGAAGGTGATAAGGACTTGAACAGTCCAAGAGAATTATCACCTGAAGCTGAAAAAGAATTGGCCTTGGTAGAAAAGAAAGTACATAAAGGGCACGTAGATCGTATTGATCCAAAGCTGGATTGCATTTTGGTTATTTTACCTTCTAGGCATTCTCCAACAGGAATATTAATGCAAAGGGAAGATATTATATTAGAATGGATATTTTTACCAAATAAACCAAATAAAAAATTAAAAACTTATGTAGAAAAAATCTCTGACTTGATTTGGAAAGGATAATTGAGACTTCGTCAGTTAGCAGGAATAGACCCAGCAGAAATTGTTGTACCTTTAACTAAGGAGGATATTGAAAAATTATGGATAGAAAATGAAGCTTGGCAAAAAGCTTGTAGTAATTTTTTGGGAGAAATTAACAGCAAATATCCCAAAAGCAATAGAATTGATCTTATAAAGAGAGCTGATTGGATCTTGCCTCGAATTGTGAGGAAAAAACCCATATCTGGAGTTCGTACATTTTATACAGATGCCAACAAATAAGGAAAGGCAGGTTACAAATCAGAAAATTTAAGTAAAGTGGTTCAAAGTCCTTATAATTCAGTTCAAAAATCAGAATTGTATGCTATTCTGTTGGTATTAATGGATTTTTCAGAACCTCTCAATGTAGTAACTGACTCTCAGTATGCTGAAAGAGTAGTATTACATATTGAGACTGCAGAATTTATCCACGATACTTCAGAATTAACTACATTATTTATTCAATTACAAGATACAATCAGAAAAAGGAGTCATCCTTTATATATAACTCACATCCAATCCCATACTGGTCTGCCAGGCCCTCTAGCACAAGGCAATGATGAGATTGATAAATTATTGATAGGAAATGTGTTGGAGGCCTCAGAATTTCATAAAAAACATCATGTAAATAGTAAAGGTTTAAAAAAGGATTTTTCCATAACCTGGCAACAAGCCAAAGAAATAGTAAGGAAATGTCCTACTTGTTCCTTCTACAATCAAACGCCATTACCAGCAGGATGTAACCCAAAGGGTACTCAGAGGAATGAAATCTGGCAGATGGACGTGTTTCACTTTGCAGAATTTGGAAAATTGAAATATGTACACCACACTATTGATACTTATTCAGGATTTCAATGGGCAACTGCTTTGAGTTCTGAAAAAGCTGATTCTGTAATCACTCATTTGCTAGAAGTTATGGCCATTATG
This sequence comes from Peromyscus eremicus, assembly GCF_949786415.1. Taxonomy (NCBI): domain Eukaryota; kingdom Metazoa; phylum Chordata; class Mammalia; order Rodentia; family Cricetidae; genus Peromyscus; species Peromyscus eremicus. Next base: position 98,971 of record NW_026734568.1, on the reverse strand, counting down.
GGTATACCTGCACAAATCAAAACTGATAATGCTCCATCATATGTCTCTGTTAAAATGAAACAGTTTTTTGCTTATTATAATATAAACCATATTACAGGTATACCACATAATCCTACAGGTCAAGCAGTTATAGAAAGATCAAACAGAACTCTAAAGGATATGCTAAATAAACAGAAAGGAGTAACAAAAACCCCCAGAAATAGACTACATAATGCTCTATTAACTTTAAATTTTCTCAATGCCAATGAGAAAGGAACAACAGCTGCAGAGAGACATTGGATAATAGAAAAAACTACAGAATTAAATCAACCTATATACTTTAAGGATGTGCTGACCTCAGAATGGAAACCAGGATATGTATTTCATTGGGGACGAGGTTTTGCTTTTATTTCTACAGGAGAAGATAAGCTGTGGGTACCATCAAAATTGATAAAGGTTCGATTTGAACAAGAGAGACCTCTTAATTAGAGGAGGTGATAGTTCATCAACTATCATGAACATCCAATTTAAACTAACTTACACCAGTAACATATATCTTTTCATTTAATCAGATAGTAACTTGCCAAAAAGGAACATCCCCAAAAAACCTTGGGGAAAGGTTTTTGTTTTTGTCTTTTAGGAGAATGAAGGTTAAGGAATTTGAAGAACACTGGACAAATGAGACAACTGAAGAAAAGGGACAAATCGTCTATCCTAAGAAACAGAGTGAAATGGCATATGGGTATGTTATCTAAAAAATTTTATGTCTTCCTAAATGTTTGTTTCTGCTTTTCTTTAAAGATTTAACACTATTTAACTTCTAATAGTCCCAGTTCAATTAAAATTTAAAGCTGACTTTGGAGTTGGAGAATGGCTCGCTCCTTCTTTAAACTCAAGCATGTTGTTAAAAGGAAAATACAGACTCTCTGTATCATGCCAGAGGAAAAGAGCCATCTTCTGCTATGGGACAGGAGAAAAGCCAAATTAATTAAGGGACTATTCTATTACTAATCTCAACTCTTTGATTCTATTCTGATTCTTTAAACTTTTCTTAAAGTATGAAATTTATATCAAAATTTACAAGATTAATATATATAGATATATATACATTTTAAACTTTGTTAAGATATATAAATGGTCATATAGAGTACTAACTAATTCTAAAAAGCCGCATATATAGTCTTTGTGTTCGAGTCTCTTATCAGTTTTTTGCAGGAAATCACGGTCAGGCCTAACATCAACTGAAGTCTCCAGGAAGAAGATGGGGCCCCACAACAACAACAATTCCACATGGACAATAATAACATCACTAAGCTGACAAACATCATCTACAGATCAGCTTTGAACTACAAAGTGCTCAGAGCAATTTTGAGAGCGCTAGCTGAAATGATCCAGTCTCAAAGACTACTTGAATAAGGATTTGAGATAAACCCTGAACTTTGGCATTATATACAGACTGGATAACGAAGGATATAGTTACCTTTCCTAGAATTTGACAATTAACCTAAAATTATTCTTTCAGGATAAAGATAACTTTGCCCATACCCAGCAGGAAGCAATTTCAAGAATACGACGCCCACATTCCTAAAGAGGTGGTGTGGGGTGGTTGGTTTTTTTTTTGGTCTTCTAGGTCTTTTAATGGGTTTTGGGTCTGGGATAATTTTCATTGATTAGGGGGGTTGGTTATAAGTTGTTGTAAAAGGTGAGGAAAAGGGCTAAGCAAAGGAGATTAGATTTAAGGTTCTTATTAAAAAAAGAGAGAAAGAAAGAAAGAAAAAAATGTAAATACTTTACATTGGATTGGATTGTTTTATAGCGTATATAAATTATATATATTGAAATTGATATTATTAGAAAATGCTATATGTATATTTCTAATTGTACCATTCATTTAACAATGTAATGCAATTTTCTAATCCTTGAATGTTGTTATTACCAACTATTAGGATATAAAGAAATGAAAGTTAGTAGTTAGACATTATAATAGAACTTGTAGTTATATTAGGTATGTTTTCAATACTGAGTAGATATATTTTAGATAGACAGGTTATCTTCAAACCCTTCAGAGATCTACAGAATATGGCATTTAAAATGTTTTAATAACTTAGAAAAATTTTCTTTTTTGTTATGACTATGAGACATGTAGGCTCCTGACAGTACCAATCTACTTCAGAGAAAATATGGGCATTGAAAAAACTGTAATTGGAGTTAACTTTCATTGTAGCAAAAGTTAGCCACTGGACAACAAAGTATCCTCGAATCAACTGCTGATGAACAGGACAGACAAGACACGAAACAAAGGACTACTGATTCTTGTCAAAACAAGTGTGGTTATGGCTTTATTAAAAGGCATCTTCTGAGGCCAGGACAATATGGCACCATCCCTGAAGTGGCCTTCGTAATCCGGGAAAGGTACAGTGCCCTTTTCTTCGAAGGCAGCTGAACAGGCAGTGGGCCGATGGCTTCTGATGTGTAATGGGGAGGTAGCTGAAACAGTTATTCTTGAAGAGTAATTAAGCTCACACCTCTCAAAAGAAGAATGGCATTTAATAGAGGGATGTGGAGAAGAATGGGATGCTGAAATGAAGCCACATACACACATAGCCAAGAAGAATGGAGAGCTGAATTCAAAAAACATCAACAATTTCCAGAATTTAAAATCCTGAATCATGACATGAAACTAGGGGAATTCAGGTATTTCTGGTATATAGACTGCTCTCACCCAATGTGAGGTTGAACTGTTGACCTTGTGTACATTCTACTTCACAAATGAGTCTGTCAGATACGCTAAGCCTATAGGCTGAAGATGATGCCCCAACACTGTGGAGAAACCTCAGATGATTGTCCAGACAGCTGGCTGTTTCTGTCAACTCACAAGTTTTTGGAAGTTGCTTGCATATACTTTCTGTTTTTATTTTTTTGTTAGCTAATACTATTTTCTTCTTGGGTCTCTGAGGGAGTTGAAGATTAGTTAGTTATAGTTGACGATTAATTAGGATAGAAAGTGAATTAGATACAATAGAATAGATAATGAAATTATTTTCTCTGAATTTGTCAAATACAAATGAACTAGACATTGTTTAGGTATTTATTACTTGTATATATTGTATATAGTTATTGTACTTTTGTATATAGTTTTTCTTATGTTAGTTATAAGCTTTTTCTTTTTTCCTTTTTATTAAAATAGAAAAGGGGAAATATGGTGATATTTTATTTGTATTAAAATGTTATTTGTATGTTAATGAATAAAGTTGCACGGGGGTCAGAGCTATTAGCAAGCCATAGGAAAGCAGGGCAGTGGTGGCGTATACTTGTATTCCCAGCACTTGGTATACAGAGCTGGGTAAGTCTCTGTGTGTTCAGGGATACAGTCATTATTGGACACACATGCCTTTAATCTCAATACCAAGCAAGGAAAACCTGGAGGCCTATACAGACAGGCCGTGACAAGGCAGTCATGTGGTTGGATATACAACCAATGAGAAGGCAGAACAGGAACACTATATAAAGACATTAAAACAGGGGTAGTGAGTTATGAGAGGTAGGAAAACTGCAGGAGGAAGGGTAAGGTTTTAGCTCTTAGCTCTGACCTCTTGGCTTTCTTCTTTGCATTGGTTCTATGTTTCTTATTAAATAAGAAGGTTGGTTACATCTACACAATACACTGTACTTGCTGGGAACAGATGCGAGGGCTATTTGCACTGTGTACGGCAATGGGAGCACAATAGTGGCTCTTCTTACCAGAAAACAACTCTTGCTCTTAGTACCAGTAACTGCATGTGATTCAAATCCACTTAGGACTGGGAAACAAACGCTAGCTCGCCTTACAAGAAACACACTCTACTTTTGAGAAAAGAGCACTCTTCTTCTCTACTGTGTTTCCTATGGGGTCCGAACTGTGAGCTTGCTCAGAACAAAAGAACTGTGCTTCCTAAACACACGGGCCATATCTATTTCAACTCTGCTTAGGAAACTGACAAGAACAGTAGCTCCTCTTCAGTCGAATACACTGTAATTGCTGGGAACAGACGCGAGTGCCGTTTGCACTGTGTAATGCAATGGGAGCGCAATAGTGACTTTCCATACCAGAAAATAACTCTTGCTCGTAGGACCCAAAACTGCATGTTATTCAACTCCATTTAGGACTGGGACACAAACGCTAACTCGCCTTACAAGAAACACACTCTGCTTTTGAGAAAAGAGCACTCTTCTACTCTACATGTTTCCTATAGCGCCAAAATAGTGAACTTGCTCAGAACAAAAGAACTGGGCTTCCTACACACACGGCCATATCTAGTTCAATTCTGCATAGGAAACTGACAAGAACAGTAGATCCTCTTCAGTCCAATACACTGTACATGCTGGGAACAGACGCCGGTGCTATTTGCCTTGTGTATGACAATGGGAGCACAATAGTGACTCTTCTTACCAGAAAACAATTTTTGCTCCTAGGAACAGAAACTGCATGTGATTCAACTCCATTTAGGACTGGGAAAAAAACACTAGCTCGACTTACAATAAACACACTCTGCTTTTGAGAAAAGAGCACTCTACTACTCTACTGTGTTTTCTATGGGGTCTGAACAGTGAGCTTGCTCAGAACAAAAGAACTGTACTTCCTGCAAACATGGACATATCTAGTTCAATTCTGCTTAGGAAACTGACAAGAACAGTAGATCCTCTTCAGTGCAATACACTGTACATGCTGGGAACAGAAGCCAGTGCTATTTGCCCTGTGTATGAAATTGGGAGCACAATAGTGACTCTTCTTACCAGAAAACATCTCTTGCTCGTAGAAACAGAAACTGCATGTGATTCAACTCCATTTAGGACTTGGAAACAAACACTAGCTCGCCTTACAAAAAACATACTCTGCTTTTGAGAAAAGAGCACTCTGATACTCTACTGTGTTTCCTATAGGGCCAGAACAGTGAGCTTGCTCAGAACAAAAGAACTGTGCTTCCTACACACAAGGCTATATCTAGTTCAACTCTGCATAGGAAACTGACAAGAAAAGTAGATCCTCTTCAGTCCAATACACTGTACATGCTGGGAACAGACGCCAGTGCTATTTGCCCTGAGTATGACAATGGGAGTGCAATAGTGACTCTTCTTACCAAAAAACAACTCTTGCTTGTAGGACCAGAAACTGCATGTGATTCAACTCCATTTAGGTCTGGGAAGCAAACGCTATCTCGCCTTACAAGAAACTCACTGTGCTTTAGAGAAAAGAGCACTGTGATTCCTATGGGGTCCGCACAGTGAGCTTGCTCAGAACAAAAGAACTGTGCTTCCTATACACACGGGCCATATCTAGTTCAACTTTGCTTAGGAAACTGACAAGAACAGTAGCTCCTCTTCAGTCCAATACACTGTATTTGCTGGGAACAGACGTGAGTGCTATTTGCGCTGTGTATGGCAAAGGGAGCACAATAGTGACTTTCCTTACCAGAAAACAACTCTTGCTCATAGGACCAAAAACTACATGTGATTCAACTCCATTTAGGGGTGGGAAAGAAACGCTAGCTCACCTTACAAGAAAAATACTCTGCTTTTGAGAAAAGAGCACTCATCTACTCTACTGTGTTTCCTATGGTGTCCGAACAGTGAGCTTGCTCAGAACAAAAGAACTGTGCTTCCTACACACACGGGCCATATCTAGTTCAACTATGCTTAGGAAACTGACAAGAACAGTAGCTCCTCTTCAGTCCAATACACTGTACTTGCTGGGAACAGACGCCAGTGCTATTTGCACTGCGTAATGCAATGGGAGCACAATAGTGACTTTTCTCACCAGAAAACAACTCTTGCTCCTAGGAACAGAAACTGCATGTGATTCAACTCCATTTAGGACTGGGAAACAAACGCCAGCTCGCCTTACAAGAAACACACTCTGCTTTGGAGTAAAGAGCACTCTTCTACTCTACTGTGTTTCATATAGGGCCAGAAAAGTGAGCTTGCTCAGAACAAAAGGACTATGCTTCATACACACACGGGCCATGTCTAGGTCAACTCTGCTTAGGAAACTGACAAGAACAGTAGATCCTCTTCAGTCCAATACACTGTACAGGCTGGGAACAGACGCCAGTGCTATTTGCCCTGTTTATGACAATGCGAGCGCGATAGTGACTCTTCTTACCAGAAAACAACTCTTGCTCGTAGGACCAGAAACTGCATGTGATTCAACTCCATTTAGGTCTGGGAAGCAAACACTAGGTCGCCATACACTAAACACACTCGCTTTTGAGAGAAGAGCACTCTACTACTCTACTGTGTTTCCTATGGGGTCCGAACAGTGAGCTTGCTCAGAACAAAAGAACTGTGCTTTTACACACACGGGCCATATCTAGTTCAACTCTGCTTAGGAAACTGACAAGAAGAGCATCTCCTCTTCAGTCCAATACACTGTACTTGCTGGGAAAAGACGGCAGTGCTATTTGCACTGTGTATGTCAATAGGAGTGCAATAGTGACTCTTCTTACCAGAAAACAACTCTTGCACGTAGGACCAAAAACTGCATGTGATTCAACTCCATTTAGGACTGGGAAACAAACACTAGCTCGCCTTACAAGAAACACACTCTGCTTTTGAGAAAAGAGCACTCTTCTACTCTACTGTGTTTCCTATAGGGCCAGAAGAGTGAGCTTGCTCAGAACAAAAGAGCTGTGCTTCTTACACACACGGGCCATATCTAGTTCAACTCTGCTTAGGAAAAAGACAAGAACAGTAGCTCCTCTTCAGTCCAATACACTGTACTTGCTGGGAACAGACGCGAGTGCTATTTGCATTGTGTATGGCAAAGGGAGCGCAATAGTGACTTTCCTTACCAGAAAACATACCTTGCTTGTAGGACCAAAAGCTGCATGTGATTCAAATCCATTTAGGACTGGGAAACAAACGCTAGCTCGCATTACAAGAAACACACTCTGCTTTTGAGAAAAGACCACTCTTCTACTCTACTGTGTTTCCTATAGGGCCAGAACAGTAGGCTTGCTCAGAAAAAAAGAACTGTGCTTCCTACACACAAGGGCCATATCTAGTTCAACTCTGCTTAGGAAACTGACAAGAACAGTAGATCCTCTTCAGTCCAATATACTGTATATGCTGGGAACAGACGCCAGTGCTGTTTGCCCTGTGTATGACAATGGGAGCGCAATAGTGACTCTTCTTACCAGAAAACAACTCTTGCTCCTAGGATCAGAAACTGCATGTGATTCAACTCCATTTAGGACTGGGAAACAAACGCTAGCTCGCCTTACAAGAAACACACTCTGCTTTTGAGAAAAGAGCACTCTTCAACTCTACTGTGTTTCCTAAGGGTCCGAACAGTGAGCTTGCTCAGGACAAAAGAACTGTGCTTTCTACACTCACGGGCCATATCTAGTTCAATTCTGCTTAGGAAACTGACAAGAACAGTAGCTCCTCTTCTGTCCAATACGCTGTACTTGCTGGGAACAGACGCGAGTGCTATTTGCACTGGGTATGACAATGGAAGCACAATAGTGACACTTCTTACCAGAGAACAACTCTTGATCGTAGAACCAGAAACTGCATGTGATTCAATTCCAATTAGGACTGGGAAACAAACGTTAGCTCGCCTTACAAGAAACACACTCTGCTTTTGAGAAAAGAGCACTCTTCTACTATACTGTGTTTCCTATAGGCCAGAAGAGTGAGCATGCTGAGAACAAAAGAATGTGCTTTCTACACACATGGCCGTATCTAGTTCAATTCTGCTTAGGAAACTGACAAAAACAGTAGATCCTCTTCAGTCCAATACACTGTATATGCTGGGAACAGACGCCAATGCTATTTGTCCTGTGTATGACAATGGGAGGGCAATAGTGACTCTTCTTACCAGAAAACAACTCTTGCTTGTAGGACCAGAAACTGCATGTGATTCAAATCCATTTAGGACTTGGAAACAAACGCTAGATCACCTTACAAGAAACACACTCTGCTTTTGAGAAAAGAGCACTCTTCTACTCTACTTTGTTTCTTATAGGGCCAGAACAGTGAGCTTTCTCAGAACAAAACAACTGTGCTTCCTACACACACGGGACATATCTAGTTCAACTCTGATTAGGAAACTGACAAGAACAGTAGCTCCTCTTCAGTCCAATACACTGTACTTGCTGGGAACAGAGTCGAGTGCTATTTGCCCTGTGTATGGCAATGGGAGCGCAAAAGTGACTCTTCTTACCAGAAAACAACTCTTGCTGGTAGGACCAAAAACTGCATGTAATTCAACTCCTTTTAGGACTGGGAAACAAACACTAGCTCGCCTTACAAGAAACACACTCTGCTTTTGAGAAAAGAGCCCTCATCTACTCTACTGTGTTTCCTATGGTGTCCGAACAGTGAGCTTGCTCAGAACAAAAGAACTGTACTTCCTACACACACGGGCCATATCTAGTTCAACTCTGCTTAGGAAACTGACAAGAACAGTAGCTCCTCTTCTGTGCAATACTCTGTACTTGCTGGGAACAGACGCCAGTGCTATTTGCACTGTGTATGGCAATGGGAGCGCAATAGTGACTCTTCTTACCAGAAAACAACTCTTGCTCCTAGGAACAGAAACTGCATGTGATTTAACTCCATTTAGGACTGGGAAACAAACGCCAGCTCGCCTTACAAGAAACACACTCTGCTTTTGAGAAAAGAGCACTCATCTACTCTACTGTGTTTCCTATAGGGCCAGAACAGTGAGCTTGCTCAGAACAAAAGAAGTGTACTTTCTACACACACGGGCCATATCTATTTCAAGTTTGCTTAGGAAACTGACAAGAACAGTAGATCCTCTTCAGTCCAATACACTGTACATCCTGGGAACAGACGCGAGTGCCATTTGCCCTGAGTATGGCAAAGGGAGCACATTAGTGACTCTTCTTACCAGAAAACAACTCTTGCTCGTAGGATCAGAAACTGCATGTGATTCAACTCCATTTAGGTCTGGGAAGCAAACACTAGGTCGCCTTACACTAAACATACTCGGCTTTTGAGAAAGGAGCACTCTTCTACTCTACTGTGTTTCCTATGGGGTCCGAACAGTGAGCTTGCTCAGAACAAAAGAACTGTGCTTTTTACACACATGGGCCATATCTAGTTCAACTCTGCTTATGAAACTGACAAGAACAGTATCTCCTCTTCAGTCCAATACACTGTACTTGCTGGGAACAGACGCCAGTGCTATTTGCACTGTGTATGTCAATGGGAGTGCAATAGTGACTCTTCTTACCAGAAAACAACTCTTGCTCTTAGGACCAGAAACTGCATGTGATTCAACTCCATTTAGGACTGGGAAACAAACGCTAGCTCACCTTACATGAAACACACTCTGCTTTTGAGAAAAGAGCACTCTTCTACTGTACTGTTTCTCCTAAAGGGCCAGAACTGTGAGCTTGCTCAGAACAAAAGAACTGTGCTTCCTACACACACGGGCCATATCTAGTTCAACTCTGCTTAGGAAACTGACAAGAACAGTATCTCCTATTCTGTACAATACACTGTACTTGCTGGGAACAGACGCGACTGCTATTTGCACTGTGTATGGCAATGGTAGCACAATAGTGACTCTTCTTACCAGAAAACAACTCTTGCTCGTAGGACCAGAAACTGCATGTGATTCAACTCCATTTAGGACTGTGAAACAAAGCTTAGCTCGCCTTACAAGAAACACACTCTGCTTTTGAGAAAAGAGCACTCTTCTACTCCACTGTGTTTCCTATAGGGCCAGAAAAGTGAGCTTGCTCAGAACAAAAGAACTGTGCTTCCTACACACACGGGCCATATCTCTTTCAGCTCTGCTTAGGAAACTGACAAGAACAGCAGCTCCTCTTTAGTCCAATACACTGTACTTGCTGTGAGCAGACGCGAGTGCTATTTGCCCTGTGTATGGCAATGGGAGCGCAATAGTGACTCTTCTTACCAGAAAACAGCTCTTGCTCGTAGGACCAGAAACTGCATGGGATTGAACTCCTTTTAGCACTGGGAAACAAACACTAGCTCGCCATACAAGAAACACCCTCTGCTTTTGAGTAAGAGCCCTCTTCTACTCTACCGTGTTTCCTCTTGTGTCCGAACAGTGAGCTTGCTCAGAACAAAAGAACTGTGCTTCCTACACACACGGGACATATCTAGTTCAACTCTGCTTAGGAAACTGACAAGAACAGTAGCTCCTCTTCTGTGCAATACTCTGTACTTGCTGGGAACAGACGCCAGTGCTATTTGCACTGTGTATGGCAATGGGAGCGCAATAGTGACTCTTCTTACCAGAAAACAACTCTTGCTCCTAGGAACAGAAACTGCATGTGATTTAACTCCATTTAGGACTGGGAAACAAACGCCAGCTCGCCTTACAAGAAACACACTCTGCTTTTGAGAAAAGAGCACTCATCTACTCTACTGTGTTTCCTATAGGGCCAGAACAGTGAGCTTGCTCAGAACAAAAGAAGTGTACTTTCTACACACACGGGCCATATCTATTTCAAGTTTGCTTAGGAAACTGACAAGAACAGTAGATCCTCTTCAGTCCAATACACTGTACATCCTGGGAACAGACGCGAGTGCCATTTGCCCTGAGTATGGCAAAGGGAGCACATTAGTGACTCTTCTTACCAGAAAACAACTCTTGCTCGTAGGATCAGAAACTGCATGTGATTCAACTCCATTTAGGTCTGGGAAGCAAACACTAGGTCGCCTTACACTAAACATACTCGGCTTTTGAGAAAGGAGCACTCTTCTACTCTACTGTGTTTCCTATGGGGTCCGAACAGTGAGCTTGCTCAGAACAAAAGAACTGTGCTTTTTACACACATGGGCCATATCTAGTTCAACTCTGCTTATGAAACTGACAAGAACAGTATCTCCTCTTCAGTCCAATACACTGTACTTGCTGGGAACAGACGCCAGTGCTATTTGCACTGTGTATGTCAATGGGAGTGCAATAGTGACTCTTCTTACCAGAAAACAACTCTTGATCTTAGGACCAGAAACTGCATGTGATTCAACTCCATTTAGGACTGGGAAACAAACGCTAGCTCACCTTACATGAAACACACTCTGCTTTTGAGAAAAGAGCACTCTTCTACTGTACTGTTTCTCCTAAAGGGCCAGAACTGTGAGCTTGCTCAGAACAAAAGAACTGTGCTTCCTACACACACGGGCCATATCTAGTTCAACTCTGCTTAGGAAACTGACAAGAACAGTATCTCCTATTCTGTACAATACACTGTACTTGCTGGGAACAGACGCGACTGCTATTTGCACTGTGTATGGCAATGGTAGCACAATAGTGACTCTTCTTACCAGAAAACAACTCTTGCTCGTAGGACCAGAAACTGCATGTGATTCAACTCCATTTAGGACTGTGAAACAAAGCTTAGCTCGCCTTACAAGAAACACACTCTGCTTTTGAGAAAAGAGCACTCTTCTACTCTACTGTGTTTCCTATAGGGCCAGAAAAGTGAGCTTGCTCAGAACAAAAGAACTGTGCTTCCTACACACACGGGCCATATCTCTTTCAGCTCTGCTTAGGAAACTGACAAGAACAGCAGCTCCTCTTTAGTCCAATACACTGTACTTGCTGTGAGCAGACGCGAGTGCTATTTGCCCTGTGTATGGCAATGGGAGCGCAATAGTGACTCTTCTTACCAGAAAACAGCTCTTGCTCGTAGGACCAGAAACTGCATGGGATTGAACTCCTTTTAGCACTGGGAAACAAACACTAGCTCGCCATACAAGAAACACCCTCTGCTTTTGAGTAAGAGCCCTCTTCTACTCTACCGTGTTTCCTCTTGTGTCCGAACAGTGAGCTTGCTCAGAACAAAAGAACTGTGCTTCCTACACACACGGGACATATCTAGTTCAACTCTGCTTAGGAAACTGACAAGAACAGTAGCTCCTCTTCACTCCAATACACTGTACTTGCTGGGAACAGACGCCAGTGCTATTTGCACTGCGTAATGCAATGGGAGCACAATAGTGACTTTTCTTACCAGAAAACAACTCTTGCTCGTAGGACCAGAAACTGCATGTGATTCAACTATATTTAGGACTGGGAAAAAAACGCTAGCTCACCTTTCAAGAAACACACTCTGCTTTTGAGAAAAGAGCACTCTTCTACTCTACTGTGTTTCCTATGGTGTCCGAACAGTGAGCTTGCTCAGAACAAAAGAACTGTGCTTCCTACACACAAGGGCTATATCTAGTTCCACTCTGCTTAAGAAACTGACAAGAACAGTAGCTCCTCTTCAGTCCAATACACTGTACATGCTGGGAGCAGTCGCGAGTGCTATTTGCACTGTGTATGGCAATGGGAGCGCAATAGTGACTCTTCTTACCAGAAAACAACTCTTGCTCGTAGGACCAGAAACTGCAGGGGATTCAACTCCGTTTCTGACTGGGAAACAAACACTAGCTCGCCTTACAAGAAACACACTCTGCTTTTGAGAATAGAGCAGTCTTCTACTCTACTGTGTTTCCTATGGGGTCCGAACAGTGAGCTTGCTCAGAACAAAACAACTGTGCTTCCTACACACGGGCCATATCTAGTTCAACTCTGCATAAGAAACTGACAAGAACAGTAGCTCCTCTTCTGTCCAATACTCTGTAATTGCTGGGAACAGACGCCAGTGCTATTTGCACTGTGTATGGCTATGGGAGCGCAATAGTGACTCTTCTTACCAGAGAACAACTCTTGCTCCTAGGAACAGAAACTTCATGTGATTCAACTCCTTTTAGGACTGGGTAACAAACGCTAGCTCGCCTTACAAGAAACACACTCTGCTTCTGAGAAAAGAGCTCTCTTCTACTCTACTGTGTTTCCTATAGGGCCAGAACAGTGAGCTTGCTCAGAAAAAAAGAACTGTGCTTCCTACACACACGGGCCATATCTAGTTCATCTCTCCTTAGGAAACTGACAAGAACCGTAGAACCTCTTCAGTCCAATGCACTGTACTTGCTGGGAACAGACGCCAGTGCTATTTGCACTGTGTATGGCAAAAGGAGCACAATAGTGACTTTCCTTACCAGAAAACAACTCTTGCTCATAGGACCAGAAACTGCATGTGATTAAACTCCATTTAGGACTGGGAAACAAACGCTGGTTCGCCTTACAACAAACACACTCTGCTTTTGAGAAAAGAGCACTCTTCTACTCTACTGTGTTTCCTATAGGGCCAGAACAGTGAGCTTGCTCAGAAGAAAAGAACTGTGCATCCTACACAAACGGGCCATATCTAGTTAAACTCTGCTTAGGAAACTGACAAGAACAGTAGATCCTCTTCAGTCCAATACACTGTACATGCTGGGAACAGACACCAGTGCTATTTGCCCTGTGTATGACAATGGGAGCGCAATAGTGACTCTTCTTACCATAAAACAACTCTTGCTCCTAGGACCAGAAACTGCATGTGATTTAACTCCATTTAGGACTGGGAAACAAATGCTAGCTCGCCTTACAAGAAACACATTCTGCTTTTGAGAAAAGAGCACTCTTCTACTCTACTGTGTTTCCTACAGGGCCAGAACAGTGAGCTTGCTCAGAACAAAAGAAGTGTACTTTCTACACACACGGGCCATATCTATTTCAAGTTTGCTTAGGAAACTGACAAGAACAGTAGATCCTCTTCAGTCCAATACACTGTACATCCTGGGAACAGACGCGAGTGCCATTTGCCCTGAGTATGGCAAAGGGAGCACAATAGTGACTCTTCTTACCAGAAAACAACTCTTGCTCGTAGGACCAGAAACTGCATGTGACTCAACTCCATTTAGGTCTGGGAAGCAAACACTAGGTCGCCTTACACTAAACACACTCGGCTTTTCAGAAAGGAGCACTCTTCTACTGTACTCTGTCTCCTAAATGGCCAGAACAGTGAGCTTGCTCAAATAAAAGAACTGTGATTCCTACACACGGGCCATATCTAGTTCAACTCTGTTTAGGAAACTGACAAGAACAGTAGCCTCTCTTCAGTCCAATACACTGTACTTGCTGGGAACAGACGCCAGTGCTATTTGCACTGTGTATGGAAAAGGGAACACAGTAGTGACTTTCTTTACCAGAAAACATCCCTTGCTCATAGGACCAAAAACTGAATGTGATTCAACTCCATTTAGAACTGTGAAAAAAACACTAGCTCGCCTTACAAAAACACACTCTGCTTTTGAGAAAAGAGCACTCTTCTACTCTACTGTGTTTCCTATAGGGCGAGAACAGTGAGGTTGCTCAGAACAAAAGAACTGTGCTTCCTACACACACGGTCTATATCTAGTTCAGCTCTGCTTAGGAAACTGACAAGAACAGCAGCTCCTCTTCATTCCAATACACTGTACTTGCTGTGAGCAGACGCGAGTGCTATTTGCCCTGTGTATGGCAATGGGAGCGCAATAGTGACTCTTCTTCCCAGAAAAAAACTCTTGCTCGTAGGACCAGAAACTGCATGGGATTGAACTCCTTTTAGAACTGAAAAACAAACGCTAGCTCGCCTTACAAGAAACACACTCTGCTTTTGAGAAAAGAGCACTCTTCTACTCTACTGTGTTTCCTATAGGGCCAGAACTCTGAGCTTGCTCAGAACAAAAGAACTGTGCTTCCTACACACACGGGCCATATCTAGTTCAACTCTGCTTAGGAAACTGACAAGAACAGTATCTCCTCTTCTGTACAATACACTGTACTTGCTGGGAACAGACGCGACTGCTATTTGCACTGTGTATGACAATGGTAGCACAATAGTGACTCTTCTTACCAGAAAACAACTCTTGCTCGTAGGACCAGAAAATGCATGTGATTCAACTCCATTTAGGACTGCGAAACAAAGGCTAGCTCGCCTTACAAGAAACACACTCTGCTTTTGAGAAAAGAGCACTCTTCTACTCTACTCTGTTTCCTATAGGGCCAGAACAGTGAGCTTGCTCAGAAGAAAAGAACTGTGCTTCCTACACACACGGGCCATATCTAGTTTAACTCTGCTTAGGACTGACAAGAACAGTATCCCCTCTTCTGTCCAATACACTGTACTTGCTGGGAACAGATGCGAGTGCTATTTGCACTGGGTGTGGCAATGGAAGCACAATAGTGACTCTTCTTACCAGAAAACAACTCTTGCTGGTAGGACCAAAAACAGCATGTGATTCAACTCCTTTTAGCACTGGGAAACAAACACTAGCTCGCCATACAAGAAACACCCTCTGCTTTTGAGAAAGAGCCCTCTTCTACTCTACTGTGTTTCCTCTGGTGTCCGAAAAGTGAGCTTGCTCAGAACAAAAGAACTGTGCTTCCTACACACACGGGCCATATCTAGTTCAACTCTGCTTAGGAAACTGACAAGAACAGTAGCTCCTCTTCAGTCCAATACACTGTACTTGCTGGGAACAGACGCCAGTGCTATTTGCACTGCATAATTCAATGGGAGCACAATAGTGACTTTTCTTACCAGAAAACAACTCTTGCTCGTACGTCTAGAAACTGCATGTGATTCAACTATATTTAGGACTGGGAAAAAAAACGCTAGCTCACCTTTCAAGAAACACACTCTGCTTTTGAGAAAAGAGCACTCTTCTACTCTACTGTGTTTCCTATAGGGCCAGAACAGTGAGCTTGCTCAGAACAAAAGAACTGTGCTTCCTACACACACGGGCTATATCTAGTTCCACTCTGCTTAGGAAACTGACAAGAACAGTAGCTCCTCTTCAGTCCAATACACTATACATGCTGGGAGCAGTCGCGAGTGCTATTTGCACTGTGTATGGCAATGGGAGTGCAATAGTGACTCTTCTTACCAGAAAACAACTCTTGCGAGTAGGACCAGAAACTGCATGGGATTCAACTCCGTTTCTGACTGGGAAACAAACACTAGCTCGCCTTACAAGAAACACACTCTGCTTTTGAGAATAGAGCAGTCTTCTACTCTACTGTGTTTCCTATGGGGTCCGAAAAGTGAGCTTGCTCAGAACAAAAGAACTGTGCTTCACACACACGGGCCATATCTAGTTCAACTCTGCATAGGAAACTGACAAGAACAGTAGCTCCTCTACTGTCCAATGCTCTGTAATTGCTGGGAACAGACGCCAGTGCTATTTGCACTGTGTATGGCAATGGGAGCGCAATAGTGACTCTTCTTACCAGAAAACAACTCTTGCTCCTAGGAACAGAAACTTCATGTGATTCAATTCCTTTTAGGACTGGGTAACAAATGCTAGCTCGCCTTACAAGAAACACACTCTGCTTCTGAGAAAAGAGCACTCTTCTACTCTACTGTGTTTCCTATACGGCCAGAACAGTGAGCTTGCTCAGAACAAAAGAACTGTGCTTCCTACACACACGGGACATATCTAGTTCAACTCTGCTTAGGAAACTGACAAGAACAGTAGCTCCTCTTCAGTCCAATGCACTGTACTTGCTGGGAACAGACGCGAGTGCTATTTGCACTGTGTATGGCAAAAGGAGCACAATAGTGACTTTCCTTACCAGAAAACAACTCTTGCTCGTAGGACCAGAAACTGCATGTGATTCAACTCCATTTAGGACTGGGAAACAAACGCTAGCTCACCTTACAAGAAACACACTCTGCTTCTGAGAAAAGAGCACTCTTCTACTCTACTGTGTTTCCTATACGGCCAGAACAGTGAGCTTGCTCAGAACAAAAGAACTGTGCTTCCTACACACACGGGACATATCTAGTTCAACTCTGCTTAGGAAACTGACAAGAACAGTAGCTCATCTTCAGTCCAATGCACTGTACTTGCTGGGAACAGACGCCAGTGCTATTTGCACTGTGTATGGCAAAAGGAGCACAATAGTGACTTTCCTTAACAGAAAACAACTCTTGCTCATAGGACCAGAAACTGCATGTGATTCAACTCCATTTAGGACTGGGAAACAAACGCTAGCTCGCCTTACAAGAAACACATTCTGCTTTTGAGAAAAGAGCACTCTTCTACTCTACTGTGTTTCCTATAGGGCCAGAACTGTGAGCTTGCTCAGAAAAAAAGAAGTGTACTTCCTACACACAAGGGCAATATCTATTTCAAATTTGCTTAGAAAAACTGACAAGAACAGTAGTTCCTCTTCAGTCCAATACACTGTACATCCTGGGAAGAGACGCGAGTGCTATTTGCCCTTGTATGGCAATGGGAGCACAATAGTGACTCTTCTTACCAGAAAACAACTCTTGCTTGTAGGACCAGAAACTGCATGTAATTCAACTCCATTTAGGACTGCGAAACAAACTCTAGCTATCCTTACAAGAAACACACTCTGCTTTTGATAAAAGAGCACTCTTCTACTCTTCTGTGTTTCCTATGGGGTCCGAACAGTGAGCTTGCTCAGGACAAAAGAACTGTGCTTCCTACACACACGGGCCATATCTAGTTCAACTCTGCTTAGGAAACTGACAAGAACAGTAGATCCTCTTCAGTCCAATACACTGTACATGCTGGGAACAGACACCAGTGCTATTTGCCCTGTGTATGACAATGGGAGCGCAATAGTGACTCTTCTTACCATAAAACAACTCTTGCTCCTAGGACCAGAAACTGCATGTGATTCAACTCCATTTAGGACTGGGAAACAAACGCTAGTTCGCATTACAACAAACACACTCTGCTTTTGAGAAAAGAGCAGTCTTCTACTCTACTGTGTTTCCTATAGGGCCAGAACAGTGAGCTTGCTCAGAACAAAAGAACTGTGCTTCCTACACACACGGGCCATATCTAGTTCAACTCTGCTTAGGAAACACAGAAGAACAGTAGATCCTCTTCAGTCCAATACACTGCACATGCTGGGAACAGACACCAGTGCTATTTACCCTGTCTATGACAATGGAAGCGCAATAGTGACTCTTCTTACCAGAAAACAACTCTTGCTTCTAGGATCAGAAACTGCATGTGACTCAAACCATTTAGGACTGGGAAACAAACGCTAGCTCGCCTTACAAGAAACAAACTCTGCTTTTGAGAAAAGAGCACTCTTCTACTCTACTGTGTTTCCTATGGTGTCCGAACAGTGAGCTTGCTCAGAACAAAAGAACTGTGCTTCCTACACACACGGCCCATATCTAGTTCAACTCTGCTTAGGAAACTGACAAGAACAGTAGCTCCTCTTCAGTCCAATACACTGTACTTGTTGGGAACAGACGCCAGTGCTATTTGCACTGTGTATGTCAATGGGAGCGCAATAGTTACTCTTCTTACCAGAAAACAACTCTTGCTCTTAGGACCAGAAACTCCATGTGATTCAACTCCATTTAGGACTGGGAAACAAACGCTAGCTCACCTTACATGAAACACACTCTGCTTTTGAGAAAAGAGCACTCTTCTACTGTACTCTGTCTCCTAAAGGGCCAGAACAGTGAGCTTGCTCAAATAAAAGAACTGTGATTCCTACACACGGGCCATATCTAGTTCAACTCTGTTTAGGAAACTGACAAGAACAGTAGCCTCTCTTCAGTCCAATACACTGTACTTGCTGGGAACAGACGCCAGTGCTATTTGCACTGTGTATGGAAAAGGGAACACAGTAGTGACTTTCTTTACCAGAAAATATCCCTTGCTCATAGGACCAAAAACTGAATGTGATTCAACTCCATTTAGAACTGTGAAAAAAACACTAGCTCGCCTTACAAAAACACACTCTGCTTTTGAGAAAAGAGCACTCTTCTACTCTACTGTGTTTCCTATAGGGCGAGAACAGTGAGGTTGCTCAGAACAAAAGAACTGTGCTTCCTACACACACGGACTATATCTAGTTCAGCTCTGCTTAGGAAACTGACAAGAACAGCAGCTCCTCTTCATTCCAATACACTGTACTTGCTGTGAGCAGACGCAAGTGCTATTTGCCCTGTGTATGGCAATGGGAGCGCAATAGTGACTCTTCTTCCCAGAAAAAAACTCTTGCTCGTAGGACCAGAAACTGCATGGGATTGAACTCCTTTTAGAACTGAAAAACAAACGCTAGCTCGCCTTACAAGAAACACACTCTGCTTTTGAGAAAAGAGCACTCTTCTACTCTACTGTGTTTCCTATAGGGCCAGAACTGTGAGCTTGCTCAGAACAAAAGAACTGTGCTTCCTACACACACGGGCCATATCTAGTTCAACTCTGCTTAGGAAACTGACAAGAACAGTATCTCCTCTTCTGTACAATACACTGTACTTGCTGGGAACAGACGCGACTGCTATTTGCACTGTGTATGACAATGGTAGCACAATAGTGACTCTTCTTACCAGAAAACAACTCTTGCTCGTAGGACCAGAAACTGCATGTGATTCAACTCCATTTAGGACTGCGAAACAAAGGCTAGCTCGCCTTACAAGAAACACACTCTGCTTTTGAGAAAAGAGCACTCTTCTACTCTACTCTGTTTCCTATAGGGCCAGAACATTGAGCTTGCTCAGAAGAAAAGAACTGTGCTTCCTACACACACGGGCCATATCTAGTTTAACTCTGCTTAGGACTGACAAGAACAGTATCCCCTCTTCTGTCCAATACACTGTACTTGCTGGGAACAGATGCGAGTGCTATTTGCACTGGGTGTGGCAATGGAAGCACAATAGTGACTCTTCTTACCAGAAAACAACTCTTGCTGGTAGGACCAAAAACAGCATGTGATTCAACTCCTTTTAGCACTGGGAAACAAACACTAGCTCGCCATACAAGAAACACCCTCTGCTTTTGAGAAAGAGCCCTCTTCTACTCTACTGTGTTTCCTCTGGTGTCCGAAAAGTGAGCTTGCTCAGAACAAAAGAACTGTGCTTCCTACACACACGGGCCATATCTAGTTCAACTCTGCTTAGGAAACTGACAAGAACAGTAGCTCCTCTTCAGTCCAATACACTGTACTTGCTGGGAACAGACGCCAGTGCTATTTGCACTGCGTAATTCAATGGGAGCACAATAGTGACTTTTCTTACCAGAAAACAACTCTTGCTCGTACGTCTAGAAACTGCATGTGATTCAACTATACTTAGGACTGGGAAAAAAAACGCTAGCTCACCTTTCAAGAAACACACTCTGCTTTTGAGAAAAGAGCACTCTTCTACTCTACTGTGTTTCCTATAGGGCCAGAACAGTGAGCTTGCTCAGAACAAAAGAACTGTGCTTCCTACACACACGGGCTATATCTAGTTCCACTCTGCTTAGGAAACTGACAAGAACAGTAGCTCCTCTTCAGTCCAATACACTGTACATGCTGGGAGCAGTCGCGAGTGCTATTTGCACTGTGTATGGCAATGGGAGTGCAATAGTGACTCTTCTTACCAGAAAACAACTCTTGCGCGTAGGACCAGAAACTGCATGGGATTCAACTCCGTTTCTGACTGGGAAACAAACACTAGCTCGCCTTACAAGAAACACACTCTGCTTTTGAGAATAGAGCAGTCTTCTACTCTACTGTGTTTCCTATGGGTTCCGAAAAGTGAGCTTGCTCAGAACAAAAGAACTGTGCTTCACACACACGGGCCATATCTAGTTCAACTCTGCATAGGAAACTGACAAGAACAGTAGCTCCTCTTCTGTCCAATGCTCTGTAATTGCTGGGAACAGACGCCAGTGCTATTTGCACTGTGTATGGCAATGGGAGCGCAATAGTGACTCTTCTTACCAGAAAACAACTCTTGCTCCTAGGAACAGAAACTTCATGTGATTCAATTCCTTTTTGGACTGGGTAACAAATGCTAGCTCGCCTTACAAGAAACACACTCTGCTTCTGAGAAAAGAGCACTCTTCTACTCTACTGTGTTTCCTATACGGCCAGAACAGTGAGCTTGCTCAGAACAAAAGAACTGTGCTTCCTACACACACGGGACATATCTAGTTCAACTCTGCTTAGGAAACTGACAAGAACAGTAGCTCCTCTTCAGTCCAATGCACTGTACTTGCTGGGAACCGACGCGAGTGCTATTTGCACTGTGTATGGCAAAAGGAGCACAATAGTGACTTTCCTTACCAGAAAACAACTCTTGCTCGTAGGACCAGAAACTGCATGTGATTCAACTCCATTTAGGACTGGGAAACAAACGCTAGCTCACCTTACAAGAAACACACTCTGCTTCTGAGAAAAGAGCACTCTTCTACTCTACTGTGTTTCCTATACTGCCAGAACAGTGAGCTTGCTCAGAACAAAAGAACTGTGCTTCCTACACACACGGGACATATCTAGTTCAACTCTGCTTAGTAAACTGACAAGAACAGTAGCTCCTCTTCAGTCCAATACACTGTACTTGCTGGGAGCAGACGCCAGTGCTATTTGCACTGTGTATGGCAAAGGGAGCACAATAGTGACTTTCCTTAACAGAAAACATCCCTTGCTCGTAGGACCAAAAACTGCATGTGATTCAACTCCATTTAGGACTGGGAAACAAACGCTAGTTCGCCTTACAACAAACACACTCTGCTTTTGAGAAAAGAGCACTCTTCTACTCTACTGTGTTTCCTATAGGGCCAGAACAGTGAGCTTGCTCAGAAGAAAAGAACTGTGCATCCTACACACACGGGCCATATCTAGTTCAACTCTGCTTAGGAAACTGACACGAACAGTAGCTCCTCTTCAGTCCAATACACTGTACTTGCAGGTAGCAGACGCGAGTCCTATTTGCACTGTGTATGGCAATGGGAGCGCAATAGTGACTCCTCTTACCAGAAAACAACACTTACTTATAAGACCAAAAACTGCATGTGATTAAACTCCATTTAGGACTTGGAAACAAACGCTAGTTCGCCTTAGAAGAAACACACTCTGCTTTGGAGAAAAGAGCAGTCTTCTACTCTACTGTGTTTCCTATAGGGCCAGAACTGTGAGCTTGCTCACAACAAAAGAACTGTGCTTCCTACACACACGGGCCATATCTAGTTCAACTCTGCTTAGGAAACTGACAAGAACAGTAGATGCACTTCAGTCCAATACACTGTACATGCTGGGAACAGACACCAGTGCTATTTGCCCTGTGTATGACAATTGGAGCGCAATAGTGACTCTTCTTACCATAAAACAACTCTTGCTCCTAGGACCAGAAACTGCATGTGATTGAACTCCATTTAGGACTGGGAAACAAACGCTAGCTCGCCTTACAAGAAACACATTCTGCTTTTGAGAAAAGAGCACTCTTCTACTCTACTGTGTTTCCTATAGGGCCAGAACTGTGAGCTTGCTCAGAAAAAAAGAAGTGTACTTCCTACACACAAGGGCAATATCTATTTCAAGTTTGCTTAGGAAACTGACAAGAACAGTAGATCCTCTTCAGTCCAATACACTGTACTTGCTGGGAACAGACGCGAGTGCTATTTGCACTGTTTGAGGCAAAGAGAACACAATAGTGACTTTCCTTACCAGAAAACATCCCTTGCTCATAGGACCAAAAACTGCATGTGATTCAACTCCATTTAGGACTGGGAAACAAATGATAGCTCACCTTACAAGAAACACACTCTGCTTTAGAGAAAAGAGCACTCTTCTACTCTACTGTGTTTCCTATAAGGCCAGAACAGTGAGCTTGCTCAGAACAAAAGAACTGTGCTTCCTACACAATCGGGCTATTTCTAGTTCAACTCTGCTTAGGAAACTGACAAGAACAGTAGCTCCTCTTCAGTCCAATACACTGTACTTGAAGGTTGCAGACGTTAGTCCTATTTGCACTGCGTATGGCAATGGGAGAACAATAGTGACTCCTCTTACCAGAAAACAACTCTTACTTATAGGACCAGAAACTGCATGTGATTAAACTCCATTTAGGACTTGGAAACAAACGCTAGTTCACCTTAGAAGAAACACACTCTGCTTTGGAGAAAAGAGCACTCTTCGACTCTACTGTGTTTCCTATAGGGCCAGAACTGTGAGCTTGCTCAGAACAAAAGAACTGTGCTTCCTACACACGGGCCATATCTAGTTCAACTCTGCTTAGGAAACTGACAAGAACAGTAGATCCTCTTCAGTCCAATACACTGTACATGCTGGGAACAGACGCCAGTGCTATTTGCCCTGTGTATGACAATTGGAGAGCAATAGTGACTCTTCTTACCATAAAACAACTCTTGCTCCTAGGAACAGAAACTGCATGTGATTGAACTCCATTTAGGACTGGGAAACAAACGCTAGCTCGCCTTACAAGAAACACATTCTGCTTTTGAGAAAAGAGCACTCTTCTACTCTACTGTGTTTCCTATAGGGCCAGAAGAGTGAGCTTGCTCAGAACAAAAGAAGTGTACTTCCTACACACACGGGCCATATCTATTTCAAGTTTGCTTAGGAAACTGACAAGAACAGTAGATCCTCTTCAGTCCAATACACTGTACATCCTGGGAACAGACGCGAGTGCTATTTGCCCTGTGTATGGCAATGGGAGCACAATAGTGACTCTTCTTACCAGAAAACAACTCTTGCTTGTAGGACCAGAAACTGCATGTAATTCAACTCCATTTAGGACTGGGAAACAAACGCTAGCTCACCTTACAAGAAACACACTCTGCTTTAGAGAAAAGAGCACTCTTCTACTCTACTATGTTTCCTATGGGGTCTGAACAGTGAGCTTGCTCAGAACAAAACAACTGTGCTTCCTACAAACGGGCCATATCTAGTTCAACTCTGCTTAGGAAACTGACAAGAACAGTAGCTCCTATTCTGTCCAATACACTGTACTTGCAAAGATCAGTAGCAAGTGTTGTTTGCACTGTGTATGGCAATGGGAGCGCAATAGTGACTCTTTGCACCAGAAAACAAATCTTGCTCATAGGACCAGAAACTGCATGTAATTCAACTCCATTTAGGACTGGGAAGCAAACGCTAGCTCACCTTACAAGAAACACACTCTGCTTTGAGAAAAGAGCACTCTTCTACTCTTCTGTGTTTCCTATAGTGCCAGAACAGTGAGCTTGCTCAGAACAAAAGAACTGTGCTTCCTACACACACGGGAAATATCTAGTTCAACTCTCCTTAGGAAACTGACAAGAACAGTAGTTCCTCTTCAGTCCAATACACTGTACTTGCTGGGAACAGACGTGAGTGCTATTTGCACTGTGTTAGGCAAAGGGAGCACAATAGTGACTTTCCTTACCAGAAAACATCCCTTGCTCGTAGGACCAAAAACTGCATGTGATTCAACTCCATTTAGGACTGGGAATCAAACGATAGCTCACCTTACAAGAAACACACTCTGCTTTAGAGAAAAGAGCACTCTTCTACTCTACAGTGTTTCCTATAAGGCCAGAACAGTGAGCTTGCTCAGAACAAAAGAACTGTGCTTCCTACACACTCGGGCTATATCTAGTTCAACTCTGCTTAGGAAACTGACAAGAAAAGTAGCTCCTCTTCTGTCCAATACACTGTACTTGCTGGTAACAGACGAGAGTGCTATTTGCACTGTGTATGGCAATGGTAGCACAATAGTGACTTTCCTTACCAGAAAACATCCCATGCTCGTAGGACCAAAAACTGCATGTGATTCAACTCCATTTAGGACTGGGAAAGAAATGCTAGCTCGCCTTACAAGAAACACACTCTGCTTTTGAGAAAAGAGCACTCTTCTACTCTACTGTTTCCTATGGTGTCCGAACAGTGAGCTTGCTCAGAACAAAAGAACTGTGCTTCCTACACACAGGTCCCATATCTAGTTCAACTCTGCTTAGGAAACTGACAAGAACAGTAGCTCCTCTTCTGTCCAATACACTGTACTTGCAAGGAACAGTAGCGAGTGTTGTTTGCACTGTGTATGGCAATGGGAGCGCAATAGAAACTCTTCTTACCAGAAAACAACTCTTGCACATAGGACCAGAAACTGCATGTGATTCAACTCCATTTAGGACTGGGAAACAAACGCTAGCTCGCCTTACAAGAAACACACTCGGCTTTTGAGAAAAGAGCACTCTTCTACTCTACTGTGTTTCCTATAGGGCCAGAACAGTGAGCTTGCTCAGAACAAAAGAACTGTGCTTCCTACACACACACGGGCCATATCTAGTTCAACTCTGCTTAGGAAACTGACAAGAACAGTAGATCCTCTTCAGTCCAATACACTGTACTTGCTGGGAGCAGACGCGAGTGCTATTTGCACTGTATGGCAAAGGGAGCACAATAGTGACTTTCCTTACCAGAAAACATCTCTTGCTCATAGGACCAAAAACTGCATGGGATTCAACTCCATTTAGGACTGGGAAACAAACGATAGCTCGCCTTACAAGAAACACACTCTGCTTTAGAGAAAAGAGCACTCTTCTACTCTACTGTGATTCCTATAAGGCCAGGAAAGTGAGCTTGCTCAGAACAAAAGAACTGTGCTTCCTACACACACGGGCCATATTTAGTTCAACTCTACTTAGGAAACTGACAAGAACTGTAGTTCCTCTTCAGTACAATACACTGTACATGCTGGGAACAGACGCCAGTGCTATTTACCCTGTGTATGACAATGGGAGCACAATATTGACTCTTCTTACCAGAAAACAACTCTTGCTCCTAGGATCAGAAACTGCATGTGATTCAACTCCATTTAGGACTGGGAAAGAAACGCTAGCTCGCCTTACAAGAAACACACTCTGCTTTTGAGAAAAGAGCACTCTTCTACTCTACTCTGTTTCCTATGGTGTCCGAACAGTGAGCTTGCTCAGTACAAAAGAACTGTGCTTCCTACACACACGGCCCATATCTAATTCAACTCGGCTTAGGAAACTGACAAAAACAATAGCTCCTCTTTTGTCCAATACACTGTACTTGCAAGGAACAGTAGCGAGTGTTGTTTGCACTGTGTATGGCAATGGGAGCGCAATAGTGACTCTTCTTACCAGAAAACAACTCTTGCTCATAGGACCAGAAACTGCATGTGATTCAACTCTATTTAGGACTGGGAAACAAACGCTAGCTCGCCTTACAAAAAACACACTCTGCTTTTGAGAAAAGAGCACTCTTCTACTCTACTGTGTTTCCTATGGGGTCCGAACAGTGAGCTTGCTCAGAACAAAACAACTGTGCTTCCTACACACGGGCCATATCTAGTTCAACTCTGCTTAGGAAACTGACAAGAACAGTAGATCCAATTCAGTCCAATACACTGTACTTTCTGGGAACAGACGTGAGTGCTATTTGCACTGTTTATGGCAAAGGGAGCACAATAGTGACTTTCCTTACCAGAAAACATCCCTTGCTCGTAGGACCAAAAACTGCATGTGATTCAACTCCATTTAGGACTGGGAAACAAACGCTAGCTCGCCTTACAAGAAACACACTCTGCTTTTGAGAAAAGAGCAGTCTTCTACTCTACTGTGTTTCCTATAGGGCCAGAACAGTGAGCTTCTCAGAAGAAAAGAACTGTGCTTCCTACACACACACACTATATCTAGTTCAACTCTGCTTAGGAAACTGACAAGAACAGTAGATCCTCTTCAGTCCAATACACTGTACTTGCTGGGAGCAGACGCGAGTGCTATTTGCACTGTGTATGGCAAAGGGAGCACAATAGTGACTTTCCTTACCAGAAAACATCCCTTGCTTGTAGGACCTAAAACTGCATGGGATTCAACTCCATTTAGGACTGGGAAACAAACGATAGCTCACCTTACAAGAAACACACTCTGCTTTAGAGAAAAGAGCACTCTTCTACTCTACTGTGATTCCTATAGGGCCAGAAGAGTGAGCTTGCTCAGAACAAAAGAACTGTGCTTCCTACACACAAGGGCAATATCTAGTTCAACTCTGCTTAGGAAACTGACAAGAACAGTAGTTCCTCTTCAGTCCAATACACTGTACTTGCTGGGAACAGACGTGAGTGCTATTTGCACTATGTAAGGCAAAGGGAACACAGTAGTGACTTTCCTTACCAGAAAACATCCCTTGTTCGTAGGACCAAAAACTGCATGTGATTAAACTCCATTTAGGACTGGGAAACAAACGCTAGCTCACCTTACAAGAAACACACTCTGCTTTAGAGAAAAGAGCACTCTTCTACTCTACTGTGTTTCCTATAGGGACAGAACAGTGAGCTTGCTCAGAACAAAAGAACTGTGCTTCCTACACACACGGGCCATATCTAGTTCAACTCTGCGTAGGAAACTGACAATAAACAGTAGCTCCTCTTCAGTCCAATACACTGTACTTGCTGGGAACAGACGCCAGTGCTATTTGCACTGTTTATGGCAAAGGGAGCGCATAGTGACTTTCTTTACCAGAAAACATCCCTTGCTCGTAGGACCAGAAACTGTATGTGATTCAACTCCATTTAGGACTTGGAAACAAATGCTAGCTCACCTTACAAGAAACACACTCTGCTTTTGAGAAAAGAGCACTCTTCTACTCTACTGGGTTTCCTGTAGGGCCAGAACAGTGAGCTTGCTCAGAACAAAAGAACTGTGCTTCCTACAATCACGGGCTATATCTAGTTCAACTCTGCTTAGGAAACTGACCAGAACAGTAGCTCCTCTTCAGTCCAATACACTGTACTTGCTGGGAGCAGACGCGAGTGCTATTTTCACTGTGTATGGCAATGGGAGTGCAATAGTGACTCTTCCTACCAGAAAACAACTCTTGCTTGTAGGATCAGAAACTTCATGTGATTCAACTCTGTTTCTGACTGGGAAACAAACACCAGCTAGCCTTACAAGAAACACACTCTGCTTTTGAGAATAGAGCACTATTCTACTCTACAGTGTTTCCTATGGGGTCCGAAAATTGAGCTTGCTCAGAACAAAAGAACTGTGCTTCACACACACGGGCCATATTTAGTTCAACTCTGCTTAGGAAACTGACAAGATGGGTAGCTCCTCTTCTGTCCAATACACTGTACTTGCTGGGAACAGACGCGACTGCTATTTGCACTGTTTATGGCAATGTAGCACAATAGTGACTCTTCTTACCAGAAAACAACTCTTGCTCGTAAGACTAGAAACTGCATGGGATTCAACTCCATTTAAGACTGGGAAAAAAACGCTAGCTCGCCTTACAAGAAACACACTCTGCTTTTGAGAAAAGAGCACTCTTCTACTCTACTGTGTTTCCTAAGGGTCCAAACAGTGAGCTTGCTCAGAACAAAAGAACTGTGCTTTCTACACACTGACCATATGTAGTTCAACTCTGCTTAGGAAACTGACAAGAACAGTAGCTCCTATTCAGTCCAATACACTGTACTTGCTGGGAAAAGACGCGAGTGCTATTTGCCCTGTGTATGGCAATGGGAGCACAATAGTGACTTTCCTTACCAGAAAACAACTCTTGTTTGTAGGACCAGAAACTTCATGTGATTCAACTCCATTTAGGACTAGAAAACAAACGCTAGCTCGCCTTACAAGAAACACACTCTGCTTTTGAGAAAAGAGCACTCTTCTACTCTACTGTGTTTCCTATAGGGCCAGAACAGTGAGCTTGCTCAGAACATAAGAACTGTGCTTCCTACACACACTGGCCATATCTAGTTCAACTCTGCTTAGGAAACTGACAAGAACAGTAGCTCCTCTTCAGTCCGATACACTGTACTTGCTGGGAACAGACGCCAGTGCTATTTGCCCTTTGTATGACAATTGGAGCGCAATAGTGACTCTTCTTACCATAAAACAACTCTTGCTCCTAGGACCAGAAACTGCATGTGATTGAACTCCATTTAGGACTGGGAAACAAACGCTAGCTCGACTTACAAGAAACACATTCTGCTTTTGAGAAAAGAGCACTCTTCTACTTTACTGTGTTTCCTATAGGGCCAGAAGAGTGAGCTTGCTCAGAACAAAAGAAGTGTACTTCCTACACACACGGGCCATATCTATTTCAAGTTTGCTTAGGAAACTGACAAGAACAGTAGATCCTCTTCAGTCCAATACACTGTACATCCTGGAAACAGACGCGAGTGCTATTTGCCCTGTGTATGGCAATGGGAGCACAATAGTGACTCTTCCTACCAGAAAACAACTCTTGCTTGTAGGACCAGAAACTGCATGTAATTCAACTCCATTTAGGACTGGGAAACAAACGCTTGCTCACCTTACAAGAAACACGCTCTGCTTTAGAGAAAAGAGCACTCTTCTACTCTTCTGTGTTTCCTATGGGGTCCGAACAGTGAGCTTGCTCAGAACAAAAGAACTGTGCTTCCTACACACACGAGCCATATCTAGTTCAACTCTGCTTAGGAAACTGACAAGAACAGTAGCTCCTCTTCAGTCCAATACACTGTACTTGCTGAGAACAGACGCGAGTGCTATTTGCACTGTTTAAGGCAAAGAGAACACAATAGTGACTTTCCTTACCAGAAAACATCCCTTGCTCATAGGACCAAAAACTGCATGTGATTCAACTCCATTTAGGACTGGGAAACAAATGATAGCTCACCACACAAGAAACACACTCTGCTTTAGAGAAAAGAGCACTTTTCTACTCTACTGTGTTTCCTAAAAGGCCAGAACAGTGAGCTTGCTCAGAACAAAAGAACTGTGCATCCTACACACTCGGGCTATATCTAGTTCAACTCTGCTTAGGAAACTGACAAGAACAGTAGCTCCTCTTCTGTCCAATACACTGTACTAGCTGGGAACAAACGAGAGTGCTATTTGCACTGTGTATGGCAATGGTAGCACAATAGTGACTTTCCTTACCAGAAAATATCCCTTGCTCGTAGGACCAAAAACTGCATGTGATTCAACTCCATTTAGGACTGGGAATCAAACGCTAGTTCGGCTTACAACAAACACACTCTACTTTGGAGAAAAGAGCACTCTTCTACACTACTGTGTTTCCTATAGGGCCAGAACAGTGAGCTTGCTCAGAAGAAAAGAACTGTGCATCCTACACAAACGGGCCATATCTAGTTAAACTCTGCTTAGGAAACTGACAAGAACAGTAGCTCCTCTTCAGTCCAATACACTGTACTTGCAGGTTGCAGACGTGAGTCCTATTTGCACTGTGTATGGCAATGGGAGCACAATAGTGACTCCTCTTACCAGAAAACAACTCTTACTTATAGGACCAGAAACTGCATGTGATTAAACTCCATTTAGGACTTGGAAACAAACGCTAGTTCACCTTAGAAGAAACACACTCTGCTTTGGAGAAAAGAGCACTCTTCGACTCTACTGTGTTTCCTATAGGGCCAGAACTGTGAGCTTGCTCAGAACAAAAGAACTGTGCTTCCTACACACACGGGCCATATCTAGTTCAACTCTGCTTAGGAAACTGACAAGAACAGTAGATCCTCTTCAGTCCAATACACTGTACATGCTGGGAACAGACGCCAGTGCTATTTGCCCTGTGTATGACAATTGGAGAGCAATAGTGACTCTTCTTACCATAAAACAACTCTTGCCCTATGAACAGAAACTGCATGTGATTGAACTCCATTTAGGACTGGGAAACAAACGCTAGCTCGCCTTACAAGAATCACATTCTGCTTTTGAGAAAAGAGCACTCTTCTACTCTACTGTGTTTCCTATAGGGCCAGAAGAGTGAGCTTGCTCAGAACAAAAGAAGTGTACTTCCTACACACAGGGGCCATATCTATTTCAAGTTTGCTTAGGAAACTGACAAGAACAGTAGATCCTCTTCAGTCCAATACACTGTACATCCTGGGAACAGACGCGAGTGCTATTTGCCCTTTGTATGGCAATGGGAACACAATAGTGACTCTTCTTACCAGAAAACAACTCTTGCTTGTAGGACCAGAAACTGCATGTAATTCAACTCCATTTAGAACTGGGAAACAAACACTAGCTCACCTTACAAGAAACACACTCTGCTTTAGAGAAAAGAGCACTCATCTACTCTACTGTGTTTCCTATAAGGCCAGAACAGTGAGCTTGCTCACAACAAAAGAACTGTGCTTCCTACACACTCAGGCTATATCTAGTTCAACTCTGCTTAGGAAACTGACAAGAACAGTAGCTCCTCTTCTGTCCAATACACTGTACTTGGTGGGAACAGACAAGAGTGCTATTTGCACTGTGTATGTCAATGGTAGCACAATAGTGACTTTCCTTCCCAGAAAACATCCCTTGCTCGTAGGACCAAAAACTGCATGTTATTCAACTCCATTTAGGACTGGGAAACAAACGCTAGTTCGCCTTACAACAAACACACTCTGCTTTTGAGAAAAGAGCACTCTTCTACACTACTGTGTTTCCTATAGGGCCAGAAAAGGGAGCTTGCTCAGAAGAAAAGAACTGTGCATCCTACACAAACGGGCCATATCTAGTTAAACTCTGCTTAGGAAACTGACAAGAACAGTAGCTCCTCTTCAGTCCAATACACTGTACTTGCAGGTAGTAGACGCGAGTCCTATTTGCACTGTGTATGGCAATGGGAGCACAATAGTGACTCCTCTTAACAGAAAACAACTCTTACTTATAGGACCAGAAACTGCATGTGATTCAACTCCATTTAGGACTTGGGAACAAACGCTAGTTCGCCTTAGAAGAAACACACTCTGCTTTGGAGAAAAGAGCACTCTTCTACTCTTCTGTGTTTCCTATGGGGTCCGAACAGTGAGCTTGCTCTGAACAAAAGAACTGTGCTTCCTACACACACGGGCCATATCTAGTTCAACTCTGCTTAGGAAACTGACAAGAACAGTAGCTCCTCTTCAGTCCAATACACTGTACTTGCTGGGAACAGACGAGAGTGCTATTTGCACTGGGTATGGCAAAGGGAGCACAATAGTGACTTTCCTTACCAGAAAACATCCCTTGCTCGTAGGACCAAAAACTGCATGTGATTCAACTCCATTTAGGACTGCGAAAAAAACGCTAGCTCATATTACAAGAAACACACTCTGCTTTAGAGAAAAGAGCACTCTTCTACTCTACTGTGTTTCCTATAGGGCCAGAACAGTGAGCTTGCTCAGAACAAAAGAACTGTGCTTCCTACACACACACGCTATATCTAGTTCAACTCTGCTTAGGAAACTGACAAGAACAGTAGATCCTATTCAGTCCAATACACTGTACTTGCAGGGAGCAGACGCGAGTGCTATTTGCACTGTGTATGGCAAAGGGAGCACAATAGTGACTTTCCTTACCAGAAAACATCCCTTGCTCGTAGGACCAAAAACTGCATGGGATTCAACTCCATTTAGGACTGGGAAACAAACGATAGCTCGCCTTACAAGAAACACACTCTGCTTTAGAGAAAAGAGCACTCTTCTACTCTACTGTGATTCCTATAAGGCCAGGACAGTGAGCTTGCTCAGAACAAAAGAACTGTGCTTCCTACACACACGGGCAATATCTTGTTCAACTCTACTTAGGAAACTGACAAGAACTGTAGTTCCTCTTCAGTACAATACACTGTACTTTCTGGGAACAGACGTGAGTGCTATTTGCACTGTTTATGGCAAAGGGAGCACAATAGTGACTTTCCTTACCAGAAAACATCCCTTGCTCGTAGGACCAAAAACTGCATGTGATTCAACTCCATTTAGGACTGGGAAACAAACGCTAGCTCGCCTTACAAGAAACACACTCTGCTTTTGAGAAAAGAGCATTCTTCTACTCTACTGTGTTTCCTATAGGGCCAGAACAGTGAGCTTGCTCAGAACAAAAGAACTGTGCTTCCTACACACACACGCTATATCTAGTTCAACTCTGCTTAGGAAACTCAAAGGAACAGTAGATCCTCTTCAGTCCAATACACTGTCCTTGCTGGGAACAGAAGCCAGTGCTATTTGCACTGTGTATGGCAATGGTAGCACAATAGTGACTTTCCTTACCAGAAAATATCCCTTGCTTGTAGGACCTAAAACTGCATGGGATTCAACTCCATTTAGGACTGGGAAACAAACGATAGCTCACCTTACAAGAAACACACTCTGCTTTAGAGAAAAGAGCACTCTTCTACTCTACTGTGATTCCTATAGGGCCAGAAGAGTGAGCTTGCTCAGAACAAAAGAACTGTGCTTCCTACACACAAGGGCAATATCTAGTTCAACTCTGCTTAGGAAACTGACAAGAACAGTAGTTCCTCTTCAGTCCAATTCACTGTAATTGCTGGGAACAGACGTGAGTGCTATTTGCACTGTGTAAGGCAAAGGGAACACAGTAGTGACTTTCCTTACCAGAAAACATCCCTTGTTCGTAGGACCAAAAACTGCATGTGATTAAACTCCATTTAGGACTGGGAAACAAACGCTAGCTCACCTTACAAGAAACACACTCTGCTTTAGAGAAAAGAGCACTCTTCTACTCTACTGTGTTTCCTATAGGGACAGAACAGTGAGCTTGCTCAGAACAAAAGAACTGTGCTTCCTACACACACGGGCCATATCTAGTTCAACTCTGCGTAGGAAACTGACAAGAACAGTAGCTCCTCTTCAGTCCAATACACTGTACTTGCTGGGAACAGACGCCAGTGCTATTTGCACTGTTTATGGCAAAGGGAGCGCAATAGTGACTTTCTTTACCAGAAAACATCCCTTGCTCGTAGGACCAGAAACTGTATGTGATTCAACTCCATTTAGGACTGGGAAACAAACGCTAGCTCACCTTACAAGAAACACACTCTGCTTTTGAGAAAAGAGCACTCTTCTACTCTACTGTGTTTCCTGTAGGGCCAGAACAGTGAGCTTGCTCAGAACAAAAGAACTGTGCTTCCTACAATCACGGGCTATATCTAGTTCAACTCTGATTAGGAAACTGACAAGAACAGTAGCTCCTCTTCAGTCCAATACACTGTACTTGCTGGGAGCAGACGCGAGTGCTATTTTCACTGTGTATGGCAATGGGAGTGCAATAGTGACTCTTCCTACCAGAAAACAACTCTTGCTTGTAGGATCAGAAACTTCATGGGATTCAACTCCATTTCTGACTGGGAAACAAACACCAGCTAACCTTACAAGAAACACACTCTGCTTTTGAGAATAGAGCACTATTCTACTCTACAGTGTTTCCTATGGGGTCCGAAAATTGAACTTGCTCAGAACAAAAGAACTGTGCTTTCTACACACGGACCATATGTAGTTCAACTCTGCTTAGGAAACTGACAAGAACACTAGCTCCTCTTCAGTCCAATACACTGTACTTGCTGGGAAAAGACGCGTGTGCTATTTGCCCTGTTAATGGCAATGGGAGCACAATAGTGACTTTCCTTACCAGAAAACAAATCTTGTTTGTAGGACCAGAAACTTCATGTGATTCAACTCCATTTAGGACTAGAAAACAAACGCTAGCTCGCCTTACAAGAAACACACTCTGCTTTTGAGAAAAGAGCACTCTTCTACTCTACTGTGTTTCCTATAGGGCCAGAACAGTGAGCTTGCTCAGAACATAAGAACTGTGCTTCCTACACACACTGGCCATATCTAGTTCAACTCTGCTTAGGAAACTGACAAGAACAGTAGCTCCTCTTCAGTCCGATACACTGTACTTGCTGGGAACAGACGCCAGTGCTATTTGCCCTGTGCATGACAATTGGAGCGCAATAGTGACTCTTCTTACCATAAAACAACTCTTGCTCCTAGGACCAGAAACTGCATGTGATTGAACTCCATTTAGGACTGGGAAACAAACGCTAGCTCGCCTTACAAGAAACACATTCTGCTTTTGAGAAAAGAGCACTCTTCTACTTTACTGTGTTTCCTATAGGGCCAGAAGCGTGAGCTTGCTCAGAACAAAAGAAGTGTACTTCCTACACACACGGGCCATATCTATTTCAAGTTTGCTTAGGAAACTGACAAGAACAGTAGATCCTCTTCAGTCCAATACACTGTACATCCTGGAAACAGACGCGAGTGCTATTTGCCCTGTGTATGGCAATGGGAGCACAATAGTGACTCTTCCTAGCAGAAAACAACTCTTGCTTGTAGGACCAGAAACTGCATGTAATTCAACTCCATTTAGGACTGGGAAACAGACGCTAGCTCACCTTACAAGAAACACGCTCTGCTTTTGAGAAAAGAGCACTCTTTTACTCTTCTGTGTTTCCTATGGGGTCCGAACAGTGAGCTTGCTCAGAACAAAAGAACTGTGCTTCCTACACACACGGGCCATATCTACTTCAACTCTGCTTAGGAAACTGACAAGAACAGTAGCTCCTCTTCAGTCCAATACACTGTACTTGCTGGGAACAGACGCGAGTGCTATTTGCACTGTTTAAGGCAAAGAGAACACAATAGTGACTTTTCTTACCAGAAAACATCCCTTGCTCATAGGACCAAAAACTGCATGTGATTCAACTCCATTTAGGACTGGGAAACAAATGATAGCTCACCTTACAAGAAACACACTCTGCTTTAGAGAAAAGAGCACTCATCTACTCTACTGTGTTTCCTATAAGGCCAGAACAGTGAGCTTGCTCACAACAAAAGAACTGTGCTTCCTACACACTCAGGCTATATCTAGTTCAACTCTGCTTAGGAAACTGACAAGAACAGTAGCTCCTCTTCTGTCCAATACACTGTACTTGGTGGGAACAGACAAGAGTGCTATTTGCACTGTGTATGTCAATGGTAGCACAATAGTGACTTTCCTTCCCAGAAAACATCCCTTGCTCGTAGGACCAAAAACTGCATGTTATTCAACTCCATTTAGGACTGGGAAACAAACGCTAGTTCGCCTTACAACAAACACACTCTGCTTTTGAGAAAAGAGCACTCTTGTACACTACTGTGTTTCCTATAGGGCCAGAAAAGGGAGCTTGCTCAGAAGAAAAGAACTGTGCATCCTACACAAACGGGCCATATCTAGTTAAACTCTGCTTAGGAAACTGACAAGAACAGTAGCTCCTCTTCAGTCCAATACACTGTACTTGCAGGTAGTAGACGCGAGTCCTATTTGCACTGTGTATGGCAATGGGAGCACAATAGTGACTCCTCTTAACAGAAAACAACTCTTACTTATAGGACCAGAAACTGCATGTGATTCAACTCCATTTAGGACTTGGGAACAAACGCTAGTTCGCCTTAGAAGAAACACACTCTGCTTTGGAGAAAAGAGCACTCTTCTACTCTTCTGTGTTTCCTATGGGGTCCGAACAGTGAGCTTGCTCTGAACAAAAGAACTGTGCTTCCTACACACACGGGCCATATCTAGTTCAACTCTGCTTAGGAAACTGACAAGAACAGTAGCTCCTCTTCAGTCCAATACACTGTACTTGCTGGGAACAGACGAGAGTGCTATTTGCACTGGGTATGGCAAAGGGAGCACAATAGTGACTTTCCTTACCAGAAAACATCCCTTGCTCGTAGGACCAAAAACTGCATGTGATTCAACTCCATTTAGGACTGCGAAAAAAACGCTAGCTCATATTACAAGAAACACACTCTGCTTTAGAGAAAAGAGCACTCTTCTACTCTACTGTGTTTCCTAAAGGGCCAGAACAGTGAGCTTGCTCAGAACAAAAGAACTGTGCTTCCTACACACACACGCTATATCTAGTTCAACTCTGCTTAGGAAACTGACAAGAACAGTAGATCCTATTCAGTCCAATACACTGTACTTGCAGGGAGCAGACGCGAGTGCTATTTGCACTGTGTATGGCAAAGGGAGCACAATAGTGACTTTCCTTACCAGAAAACATCCCTTGCTCGTAGGACCAAAAACTGCATGGGATTCAACTCCATTTAGGACTGGGAAACAAACGATAGCTCGCCTTACAAGAAACACACTCTGCTTTAGAGAAAAGAGCACTCTTCTACTCTACTGTGATTCCTATAAGGCCAGGACAGTGAGCTTGCTCAGAACAAAAGAACTGTGCTTCCTACACACACGGGCAATATCTTGTTCAACTCTACTTAGGAAACTGACAAGAACTGTAGTTCCTCTTCAGTACAATACACTGTACTTTCTGGGAACAGACGTGAGTGCTATTTGCACTGTTTATGGCAAAGGGAGCACAATAGTGACTTTCCTTACCAGAAAACATCCCGTGCTCGTAGGACCAAAAACTGCATGTGATTCAACTCCATTTAGGACTGGGAAACAAACGCTAGCTCGCCTTACAAGAAACACACTCTGCTTTTGAGAAAAGAGCATTCTTCTACTCTACTGTGTTTCCTATAGGGCCAGAACAGTGAGCTTGCTCAGAACAAAAGAACTGTGCTTCCTACACACACACGCTATATCTAGTTCAACTCTGCTTAGGAAACTCAAAGGAACAGTAGATCCTCTTCAGTCCAATACACTGTCCTTGCTGGGAACAGAAGCCAGTGCTATTTGCACTGTGTATGGCAAAGGGAGCACAATAGTGACTTTCCTTACCAGAAAATATCCCTTGCTTGTAGGACCTAAAACTGCATGGGATTCAACTCCATTTAGGACTGGGAAACAAACGATAGCTCACCTTACAAGAAACACACTCTGCTTTAGAGAAAAGAGCACTCTTCTACTCTACTGTGATTCCTATAGGGCCAGAAGAGTGAGCTTGCTCAGAACAAAAGAACTGTGCTTCCTACACACAAGGGCAATATCTAGTTCAACTCTGCTTAGGAAACTGACAAGAACAGTAGTTCCTCTTCAGTCCAATTCACTGTAATTGCTGGGAACAGACGTGAGTGCTATTTGCACTGTGTAAGGCAAAGGGAACACAGTAGTGACTTTCCTTACCAGAAAACATCCCTTGTTCGTAGGACCAAAAACTGCATGTGATTAAACTCCATTTAGGACTGGGAAACAAACGCTAGCTCACCTTACAAGAAACACACTCTGCTTTAGAGAAAAGAGCACTCTTCTACTCTACTGTGTTTCCTATAGGGACAGAACAGTGAGCTTGCTCAGAACAAAAGAACTGTGCTTCCTACACACACGGGCCATATCTAGTTCAACTCTGCGTAGGAAACTGACAAGAACAGTAGCTCCTCTTCAGTCCAATACACTGTACTTGCTGGGAACAGACGCCAGTGCTATTTGCACTGTTTATGGCAAAGGGAGCGCAATAGTGACTTTCTTTACCAGAAAACATCCCTTGCTCGTAGGACCAGAAACTGTATGTGATTCAACTCCATTTAGGACTGGGAAACAAACGCTAGCTCACCTTACAAGAAACACACTCTGCTTTTGAGAAAAGAGCACTCTTCTACTCTACTGTGTTTCCTGTAGGGCCAGAACAGTGAGCTTGCTCAGAACAAAAGAACTGTGCTTCCTACAATCACGGGCTATATCTAGTTCAACTCTGCTTAGGAAACTGACAAGAACAGTAGCTCCTCTTCAGTCCAATACACTGTACTTGCTGGGAGCAGACGCGAGTGCTATTTTCACTGTGTATGGCAATGGGAGTGCAATAGTGACTCTTCCTACCAGAAAACAACTCTTGCTTGTAGGATCAGAAACTTCATGGGATTCAACTCCATTTCTGACTGGGAAACAAACACCAGCTAACCTTACAAGAAACACACTCTGCTTTTGAGAATAGAGCACTATTCTACTCTACAGTGTTTCCTATGGGGTCCGAAAATTGAACTTGCTCAGAACAAAAGAACTGTGCTTCACACACACGGGCCATATTTAGTTCAACTCTGCTTAGGAAACTGACAAGAAGGGTAGCTCCTCTTCTGTCCAATACACTGTACTTGCTGGGAACAGACGCGACTGCTATTTGCACTGTTTATGGCAATGGTAGCACAATAGTGACTCTTCTTACCAGAAAACAACTATTGCTCGTAAGACTAGAAACTGCATGGGATTCAACTCCATTTAAGACTGGGAAACAAACACTAGCTCGCCTTACAAGAAACACACTCTGCTTTTGAGAAAAGAGCACTCTTCTACTCTACTGTGTTTCCTAAGGGTCCAAACAGTGAGCTTGCTCAGAACAAAAGAACTGTGCTTTCTACACACGGACCATATGTAGTTCAACTCTGCTTAGGAAACTGACAAGAACACTAGCTCCTCTTCAGTCCAATACACTGTACTTGCTGGGAAAAGACGCGAGTGCTATTTGCCCTGTTAATGGCAATGGGAGCACAATAGTGACTTTCCTTACCAGAAAACAAATCTTGTTTGTAGGACCAGAAACTTCATGTGATTCAACTCCATTTAGGACTAGAAAACAAACGCTAGCTCGCCTTACAAGAAACACACTCTGCTTTTGAGAAAAGAGCACTCTTCTACTCTACTGTGTTTCCTATAGGGCCAGAACAGTGAGCTTGCTCAGAACATAAGAACTGTGCTTCCTACACACACTGGCCATATCTAGTTCAACTCTGCTTAGGAAACTGACAAGAACAGTAGCTCCTCTTCAGTCCGATACACTGTACTTGCTGGGAACAGACGCCAGTGCTATTTGCCCTGTGCATGACAATTGGAGCGCAATAGTGACTCTTCTTACCATAAAACAACTCTTGCTCCTAGGACCAGAAACTGCATGTGATTGAACTCCATTTAGGACTGGGAAACAAACGCTAGCTCGCCTTACAAGAAACACATTCTGCTTTTGAGAAAAGAGCACTCTTCTACTTTACTGTGTTTCCTATAGGGCCAGAAGCGTGAGCTTGCTCAGAACAAAAGAAGTGTACTTCCTACACACACGGGCCATATCTATTTCAAGTTTGCTTAGGAAACTGACAAGAACAGTAGATCCTCTTCAGTCCAATACACTGTACATCCTGGAAACAGACGCGAGTGCTATTTGCCCTGTGTATGGCAATGGGAGCACAATAGTGACTCTTCCTACCAGAAAACAACTCTTGCTTGTAGGACCAGAAACTGCATGTAATTCAACTCCATTTAGGACTGGGAAACAGACGCTAGCTCACCTTACAAGAAACACGCTCTGCTTTTGAGAAAAGAGCACTCTTTTACTCTTCTGTGTTTCCTATGGGGTCCGAACAGTGAGCTTGCTCAGAACAAAAGAACTGTGCTTCCTACACACACGGGCCATATCTAGTTCAACTCTGCTTAGGAAACTGACAAGAACAGTAGCTCCTCTTCAGTCCAATACACTGTACTTGCTGGGAACAGACGCGAGTGCTATTTGCACTGTTTAAGGCAAAGAGAACACAATAGTGACTTTCCTTACCAGAAAACATCCCTTGCTCATAGGACCAAAAACTGCATGTGATTCAACTCCATTTAGGACTGGGAAACAAATGATAGCTCACCTTACAAGAAACACACTCTGCTTTAGAGAAAAGAGCACTTTTCTACTCTACTGTGTTTCCTATAAGGCCAGAACAGTGAGCTTGCTCAGAACAAAAGAACTGTGCTTCCTACACACTCGGGCTATATCTAGTTCAACTCTGCTTAGGAAACTGACAAGAACAGTAGCTCCTCTTCTGTCCAATACACTGTACTAGCTGGGAACAAACGAGAGTGCTATTTGCACTGTGTATGACAATGGTAGCACAATAGTGACTTTCCTTACCAGAAAATATCCCGTGCTCGTAGGACCAAAAAGTGCATGTGATTCAACTCCATTTAGGACTGGGAAACAAACGCTAGTTCGCCTTACAACAAACACACTCTGCTTCTGAGAAAAGAGCACTCTTCTACACTACTGTGTTTCCTATAGGGCAAGAACAGTGAGCTTGCTCAGAAGAAAAGAACTGTGTATCTTACACAAACGGGCCATATCTAGTTAAACTCTGCTTAGGAAACTGACAAGAACAGTAGCTCCTCTTCAGTCTAATACACTGTACTTGCAGGTAGCAGACGCGAGTCCTATTTGCACTGTGTATGGCAATGGGAGCGCAATAGTGACTCCTCTTACCAGAAAACAACTCTTACTTATAGGACCAGAAACTGCATGTGATTAAACTCCATTTAGGACTTCGAAACAAACACTAGTTCGCCTTAGAAGAAACACACTCTGCTTTGGAGAAATGAGCACTCTTCTACTCTACTGTGTTTCCTATAGGGCCAGAACTGTGAGCTTGCTCAGAACAAAAGAACTGTGCTTCCTACACACGGGCCATATTTGTTCAACTCTGCTTAGGAAACTGACAAGAACAGTAGATCCACTTCAGTCCAATACACTGTACATGCTGGGAACAGACACCAGTGCTATTTGCCCTGTGTATGACAATTGGAGCGCAATAGTGACTCTTCTTACCATAAAACAACTCTTGCTCCTAGGACCAGAAACTGCATGTGATTGAACTCCATTTAGGACTGGGAAACAAACGCTAGCTCGCCTTACAAGAAACACATTCTGCTTTTGAGAAAAGAGCACTCTTCTAATCTACTGTGTTTCCTATAGGGCCAGAACTGTGAGCTTGCTTAGAAAAAAAGAAGTGTACTTCCTACACACAAGGGCAATATCTATTTCAAATTTGCTTAGGAAACTGACAAGAACAGTAGTTCCTCTTCAGTCCAATACACTGTACATCCTGGGAAGAGACGCGAGTGCTATTTGCCCTAGTATGGCAATGGGAGCACAATAGTGACTCTTCTTACCAGAAAACAACTCTTGCTTGTAGGACCAGAAACTGCATGTAATTCAACTCCATTTAGGACTGCGAAACAAACTCTAGCTCACCTTACAAGAAACACACTCTGCTTTTGATAAAAGAGCACTCTTCTACTCTTCTGTGTTTCCTATGGGGTCCGAACAGTGAGCTTGCTCCGGACAAAAGAACTGTGCTTCCTACACACACGGGCCATATCTAGTTCAACTCTGCTTAGGAAACACAGAAGAACAGTAGATCCTCTTCAGTCCAATACACTACACATGCTGGGAACAGACACCAGTGCTATTTACCCTGTCTATGACAATGGAAGCGCAATAGTGACTCTTCTTACCAGAAAACAACTCTTGCTCATAGGACCAGCAACTGCATGTAATTCAACTCCATTTAGGACTGGGAAACAAACGCTAGCTCACCTTACAAGAAACACACTCTGCTTTTGAGAAAAGAGCACTCTTCTACTCTACTGTGTTTCCTATGGTGTCCGAACAGTGAGCTTGCTCAGAACAAAAGAACTGTGCTTCCTACACACACGGCCCATATCTAGTTCAACTCTGCTTAGGAAACTGACAAGAACAGTAGCTCCTCTTCTGTCCAATACACTGTACTTGCAAGGAACAGTAGCGAGTGTTGTTTGCACTGTGTATGGCAATGGGAGCGCAATAGTTACTCTTCTTACCAGAAAACAACTCTTGCTCATAGGACCAGAAACTGCATGTGATTCAACTCCATTCAGGACTGGGAAACAAACGCTAGCTCGCCTTACAAGAAACACACTCTGCTTTTGAGAAAAGAGCACTCTTCTACTCTACTGTGTTCCTATGGGGTCCGAACAGTGAGCTTGCTCAGAACAAAACAACTGTGCTTCCTACACACGGGCCATATCTAGTTCAACTCTGCTTAGGAAACTGACAAGAACAGTAGCTCCTCTTCTGTCCAATACACTGTACTTGTTGGGAACAGACGCCAGTGCTATTTGCACTGTGTATGTCAATGGGAGCGCAATAGTGACTCTTCTTACCAGAAAACAACTCTTGCTCTTAGGACCAGAAACTGCATGTGATTCAACTCCATTTAGGACTGGGAAACAAACGCTAGCTCACCTTACATGAAACACACTCTGCTTTTGAGAAAAGAGCACTCTTCTACTGTACTCTGTCTCCTAAAGGGCCAGAACAGTGAGCTTGCTCAAATAAAAGAACTGTGATTCCTACACACGGGCCATATCTACTTCAACTCTGTTTAGGAAACTGACAAGAACAGTAGCCTCTCTTCAGTCCAATACACTGTACTTGCTGGGAACAGACGCCAGTGCTATTTGCACTGTGTATGGAAAAGGGAACACAGTAGTGACTTTCTTTACCAGAAAACATCCCTTGCTCATAGGACCAAAAACTGAATGTGATTCAACTCCATTTAGAACTGTGAAAAAAACACTAGCTCGCCTTACAAAAACACACTCTGCTTTTGAGAAAAGAGCACTCTTCTACTCTACTGTGTTTCCTATAGGGCGAGAACAGTGAGGTTGCTCAGAACAAAAGAACTGTGCTTCCTACACACACGGTCTATATCTAGTTCAGCTCTGCTTAGGAAACTGACAAGAACAGCAGCTCCTCTTCATTCCAATACACTGTACTTGCTGTGAGCAGACGCAAGTGCTATTTGCCCTGTGTATGGCAATGGGAGCGCAATAGTGACTCTTCTTCCCAGAAAAAAACTCTTGCTCGTAGGACCAGAAACTGCATGGGATTGAACTCCTTTTAGAACTGAAAAACAAACGCTAGCTCGCCTTACAAGAAACACACTCTGCTTTTGAGAAAAGAGCACTCTTCTACTCTACTGTGTTTCCTATAGGGCCAGAACTGTGAGCTTGCTCAGAACAAAAGAACTGTGCTTCCTACACACACGGGCCATATCTAGTTCAACTCTGCTTAGGAAACTGACAAGAACAGTATCTCCTCTTCTGTACAATACACTGTACTTGCTGGGAACAGACGCGACTGCTATTTGCACTGTGTATGACAATGGTAGCACAATAGTGACTCTTCTTACCAGAAAACAACTCTTGCTCGTAGGACCAGAAACTGCATGTGATTCAACTCCATTTAGGACTGCGAAACAAAGGCTAGCTCGCCTTACAAGAAACACACTCTGCTTTTGAGAAAAGAGCACTCTTCTACTCTACTCTGTTTCCTATAGGGCCAGAACAGTGAGCTTGCTCAGAAGAAAAGAACTGTGCTTCCTACACACACGGGCCATATCTAGTTTAACTCTGCTTAGGACTGACAAGAACAGTATCCCCTCTTCTGTCCAATACACTGTACTTGCTGGGAACAGATGCGAGTGCTATTTGCACTGGGTGTGGCAATGGAAGCACAATAGTGACTCTTCTTACCAGAAAACAACTCTTGCTGGTAGGACCAAAAACAGCATGTGATTCAACTCCTTTTAGCACTGGGAAACAAACACTAGCTCGCCATACAAGAAACACCCTCTGCTTTTGAGAAAGAGCCCTCTTCTACTCTACTGTGTTTCCTCTGGTGTCCGAAAAGTGAGCTTGCTCAGAACAAAAGAACTGTGCTTCCTACACACACGGGCCATATCTAGTTCAACTCTGCTTAGGAAACTGACAAGAACAGTAGCTCCTCTTCAGTCCAATACACTGTACTTGCTGGGAACAGACGCCAGTGCTATTTGCACTGCATAATTCAATGGGAGCACAATAGTGACTTTTCTTACCAGAAAACAACTCTTGCTCGTACGTCTAGAAACTGCATGTGATTCAACTATATTTAGGACTGGGAAAAAAAACGCTAGCTCACCTTTCAAGAAACACACTCTGCTTTTGAGAAAAGAGCACTCTTCTACTCTACTGTGTTTCCTATAGGGCCAGAACAGTGAGCTTGCTCAGAACAAAAGAACTGTGCTTCCTACACACACGGGCTATATCTAGTT
Organism: Peromyscus eremicus; assembly: GCF_949786415.1. Classification (NCBI taxonomy): domain Eukaryota; kingdom Metazoa; phylum Chordata; class Mammalia; order Rodentia; family Cricetidae; genus Peromyscus; species Peromyscus eremicus. The sequence continues at coordinate 54,752 of NW_026734568.1, read as the reverse complement.
CCACTCTGCTTAGGAAACTGACAAGAACAGTAGCTCCTCTTCAGTCCAATACACTGTACATGCTGGGAGCAGTCGCGAGTGCTATTTGCACTGTGTATGGCAATGGGAGTGCAATAGTGACTCTTCTTACCAGAAAACAACTCTTGCGCGTAGGACCAGAAACTGCATGGGATTCAACTCCGTTTCTGACTGGGAAACAAACACTAGCTCGCCTTACAAGAAACACACTCTGCTTTTGAGAATAGAGCAGTCTTCTACTCTACTGTGTTTCCTATGGGGTCCGAAAAGTGAGCTTGCTCAGAACAAAAGAACTGTGCTTCACACACACGGGCCATATCTAGTTCAACTCTGCATAGGAAACTGACAAGAACAGTAGCTCCTCTACTGTCCAATGCTCTGTAATTGCTGGGAACAGACGCCAGTGCTATTTGCACTGTGTATGGCAATGGGAGCGCAATAGTGACTCTTCTTACCAGAAAACAACTCTTGCTCCTAGGAACAGAAACTTCATGTGATTCAATTCCTTTTAGGACTGGGTAACAAATGCTAGCTCGCCTTACAAGAAACACACTCTGCTTCTGAGAAAAGAGCACTCTTCTACTCTACTGTGTTTCCTATACGGCCAGAACAGTGAGCTTGCTCAGAACAAAAGAACTGTGCTTCCTACACACACGGGACATATCTAGTTCAACTCTGCTTAGGAAACTGACAAGAACAGTAGCTCCTCTTCAGTCCAATGCACTGTACTTGCTGGGAACAGACGCGAGTGCTATTTGCACTGTGTATGGCAAAAGGAGCACAATAGTGACTTTCCTTACCAGAAAACAACTCTTGCTCGTAGGACCAGAAACTGCATGTGATTCAACTCCATTTAGGACTGGGAAACAAACGCTAGCTCACCTTACAAGAAACACACTCTGCTTCTGAGAAAAGAGCACTCTTCTACTCTACTGTGTTTCCTATACGGCCAGAACAGTGAGCTTGCTCAGAACAAAAGAACTGTGCTTCCTACACACACGGGACATATCTAGTTCAACTCTGCTTAGGAAACTGACAAGAACAGTAGCTCCTCTTCAGTCCAATGCACTGTACTTGCTGGGAACAGACGCCAGTGCTATTTGCACTGTGTATGGCAAAAGGAGCACAATAGTGACTTTCCTTAACAGAAAACAACTCTTGCTCATAGGACCAGAAACTGCATGTGATTCAACTCCATTTAGGACTGGGAAACAAACGCTAGTTCGCCTTACAACAAACACACTCTGCTTTTGAGAAAAGAGCACTCTTCTACTCTACTGTGTTTCCTATAGGGCCAGAACAGTGAGCTTGCTCAGAAGAAAAGAACTGTGCATCCTACACAAACGGGCCATATCTAGTTAAACTCTGCTTAGGAAACTGACACGAACAGTAGCTCCTCTTCAGTCCAATACACTGTACTTGCAGGTAGCAGACGCGAGTCCTATTTGCACTGTGTATGGCAATGGGAGCGCAATAGTGACTCCTCTTACCAGAAAACAACACTTACTTATAAGACCAGAAACTGCATGTGATTAAACTCCATTTAGGACTTGGAAACAAATGCTAGTTCGCCTTAGAAGAAACACACTCTGCTTTGGAGAAAAGAGCAGTCTTCTACTCTATTGTGTTTCCTATAGGGCCAGAACTGTGAGCTTGCTCACAACAAAAGAACTGTGCTTCCTACACACACGGGCCATATCTAGTTCAACTCTGCTTAGGAAACTGACAAGAACAGTAGATGCACTTCAGTCCAATACACTGTACATGCTGGGAACAGACACCAGTGCTATTTGCCTTGTGTATGACAATTGGAGCGCAATAGTGACTCTTCTTACCATAAAACAACTCTTGCTCCTAGGACCAGAAACTGCATGTGATTGAACTCCATTTAGGACTGGGAAACAAACGCTAGCTCGCCTTACAAGAAACACATTCTGCTTTTGAGAAAAGAGCACTCTTCTACTCTACTGTGTTTCCTATAGGGCCAGAACTGTGAGCTTGCTCAGAAAAAAAGAAGTGTACTTCCTACACACAAGGGCAATATCTATTTCAAATTTGCTTAGGAAACTGACAAGAACAGTAGTTCCTCTTCAGTCCAATACACTGTACATCCTGGGAAGAGACGCGAGTGCTATTTGCCCTGTGTATGGCAATGGGAGCACAATAGTGACTCTTCTTACCAGAAAACAACTCTTGCTTGTAGGACCAGAAACTGCATGTAATTCAACTCCATTTAGGACTGCGAAACAAACTCTAGCTATCCTTACAAGAAACACACTCTGCTTTTGATAAAAGAGCACTCTTCTACTCTTCTGTGTTTCCTATGGGGTCCGAACAGTGAGCTTGCTCAGGACAAAAGAACTGTGCTTCCTACACACACGGGCCATATCTAGTTCAACTCTGCTTAGGAAACTGACAAGAACAGTAGATCCTCTTCAGTCCAATACACTGTAAATGCTGGGAACAGACACCAGTGCTATTTGCCCTGTGTATGACAATGGGAGCGCAATAGTGACTCTTCTTACCATAAAACAACTCTTGCTCCTAGGACCAGAAACTGCATGTGATTCAACTCCATTTAGGACTGGGAAACAAACGCTAGTTCGCATTACAACAAACACACTCTGCTTTTGAGAAAAGAGCAGTCTTCTACTCTACTGTGTTTCCTATAGGGCCAGAACAGTGAGCTTGCTCAGAACAAAAGAACTGTGCTTCCTACACACACGGGCCATATCTAGTTCAACTCTGCTTAGGAAACACAGAAGAACAGTAGATCCTCTTCAGTCCAATACACTGCACATGCTGGGAACAGACACCAGTGCTATTTACCCTGTCTATGACAATGGAAGCGCAATAGTGACTCTTCTTACCAGAAAACAACTCTTGCTTCTAGGATCAGAAACTGCATGTGACTCAAACCATTTAGGACTGGGAAACAAACGCTAGCTCGCCTTACAAGAAACAAACTCTGCTTTTGAGAAAAGAGCACTCTTCTACTCTACTGTGTTTCCTATGGTGTCCGAACAGTGAGCTTGCTCAGAACAAAAGAACTGTGCTTCCTACACACACGGCCCATATCTAGTTCAACTCTGCTTAGGAAACTGACAAGAACAGTAGCTCCTCTTCAGTCCAATACACTGTACTTGTTGAGAACAGACGCCAGTGCTATTTGCACTGTGTATGTCAATGGGAGCGCAATAGTTACTCTTCTTACCAGAAAACAACTCTTGCTCTTAGGACCAGAAACTGCATGTGATTCAACTCCATTTAGGACTGGGAAACAAACGCTAGCTCACCTTACATGAAACACACTCTGCTTTTGAGAAAAGAGCACTCTTCTACTGTACTCTGTCTCCTAAAGGGCCAGAACAGTGAGCTTGCTCAAATAAAAGAACTGTGATTCCTACACACGGGCCATATCTAGTTCAACTCTGTTTAGGAAACTGACAAGAACAGTAGCCTCTCTTCAGTCCAATACACTGTACTTGCTGGGAACAGACGCCAGTGCTATTTGCACTGTGTATGGAAAAGGGAACACAGTAGTGACTTTCTTTACCAGAAAACATCCCTTGCTCATAGGACCAAAAACTGAATGTGATTCAACTCCATTTAGAACTGTGAAAAAAACACTAGCTCACCTTACAAAAACACACTCTGCTTTTGAGAAAAGAGCACTCTTCTACTCTACTGTGTTTCCTATAGGGCGAGAACAGTGAGGTTGCTCAGAACAAAAGAACTGTGCTTCCTACACACACGGACTATATCTAGTTCAGCTCTGCTTAGGAAACTGACAAGAACAGCAGCTCCTCTTCATTCCAATACACTGTACTTGCTGTGAGCAGACGCGAGTGCTATTTGCCCTGTGTATGGCAATGGGAGCGCAATAGTGACTCTTCTTCCCAGAAAAAAACTCTTGCTCGTAGGACCAGAAACTGCATGGGATTGAACTCCTTTTAGAACTGAAAAACAAACGCTAGCTCGCCTTACAAGAAACACACTCTGCTTTTGAGAAAAGAGCACTCTTCTACTCTACTGTGTTTCCTATAGGGCCAGAACTGTGAGCTTGCTCAGAACAAAAGAACTGTGCTTCCTACACACACGGGCCATATCTAGTTCAACTCTGCTTAGGAAACTGACAAGAACAGTATCTCCTCTTCTGTACAATACACTGTACTTGCTGGGAACAGACGCAACTGCTATTTGCACTGTGTATGACAATGGTAGCACAATAGTGACTCTTCTTACCAGAAAACAACTCTTGCTTGTAGGACCAGAAACTGCATGTGATTCAACTCCATTTAGGACTGCGAAACAAAGGCTAGCTCGCCTTACAAGAAACACACTCTGCTTTTGAGAAAAGAGCACTCTTCTACTCTACTCTGTTTCCTATAGGGCCAGAACATTGAGCTTGCTCAGAAGAAAAGAACTGTGCTTCCTACACACACGGGCCATATCTAGTTTAACTCTGCTTAGGACTGACAAGAACAGTATCCCCTCTTCTGTCCAATACACTGTACTTGCTGGGAACAGATGCGAGTGCTATTTGCACTGGGTGTGGCAATGGAAGCACAATAGTGACTCTTCTTACCAGAAAACAACTCTTGCTGGTAGGACCAAAAACAGCATGTGATTCAACTCCTTTTAGCACTGGGAAACAAACACTAGCTCGCCATACAAGAAACACCCTCTGCTTTTGAGAAAGAGCCCTCTTCTACTCTACTGTGTTTCCTCTGGTGTCCGAAAAGTGAGCTTGCTCAGAACAAAAGAACTGTGCTTCCTACACACACGGGCCATATCTAGTTCAACTCTGCTTAGGAAACTGACAAGAACAGTAGCTCCTCTTCAGTCCAATACACTGTACTTGCTGGGAACAGACGCCAGTGCTATTTGCACTGTGTAATTCAATGGGAGCACAATAGTGACTTTTCTTACCAGAAAACAACTCTTGCTCGTACGTCTAGAAACTGCATGTGATTCAACTATATTTAGGACTGGGAAAAAAAACGCTAGCTCACCTTTCAAGAAACACACTCTGCTTTTGAGAAAAGAGCACTCTTCTACTCTACTGTGTTTCCTATAGGGCCAGAACAGTGAGCTTGCTCAGAACAAAAGAACTGTGCTTCCTACACACACGGGCTATATCTAGTTCCACTCTGCTTAGGAAACTGACAAGAACAGTAGCTCCTCTTCAGTCCAATACACTGTACATGCTGGGAGCAGTCGCGAGTGCTATTTGCACTGTGTATGGCAATGGGAGTGCAATAGTGACTCTTCTTACAAGAAAACAACTCTTGCGCGTAGGACCAGAAACTGCATGGGATTCAACTCCGTTTCTGACTGGGAAACAAACACTAGCTCGCCTTACAAGAAACACACTCTGCTTTTGAGAATAGAGCAGTCTTCTACTCTACTGTGTTTCCTATGGGGTCCGAAAAGTGAGCTTGCTCAGAACAAAAGAACTGTGCTTCACACACACGGGCCATATCTAGTTCAACTCTGCATAGGAAACTGACAAGAACAGTAGCTCCTCTTCTGTCCAATGCTCTGTAATTGCTGGGAACAGACGCCAGTGCTATTTGCACTGTGTATGGCAATGGGAGCGCAATAGTGACTCTTCTTACCAGAAAACAACTCTTGCTCCTAGGAACAGAAACTTCATGTGATTCAATTCCTTTTAGGACTGGGTAACAAATGCTAGCTCGCCTTACAAGAAACACACTCTGCTTCTGAGAAAAGAGCACTCTTCTACTCTACTGTGTTTCCTATACGGCCAGAACAGTGAGCTTGCTCAGAACAAAAGAACTGTGCTTCCTACACACACGGGACATATCTAGTTCAACTCTGCTTAGGAAACTGACAAGAACAGTAGCTCCTCTTCAGTCCAATGCACTGTACTTGCTGGGAACAGACGCGAGTGCTATTTGCACTGTGTATGGCAAAAGGAGCACAATAGTGACTTTCCTTACCAGAAAACAACTCTTGCTCGTAGGACCAGAAACTGCATGTGATTCAACTCCATTTAGGACTGGGAAACAAACGCTAGCTCACCTTACAAGAAACACACTCTGCTTCTGAGAAAAGAGCACTCTTCTACTCTACTGTGTTTCCTATACGGCCAGAACAGTGAGCTTGCTCAGAACAAAAGAACTGTGCTTCCTACACACACGGGACATATCTAGTTCAACTCTGCTTAGGAAACTGACAAGAACAGTAGCTCCTCTTCAGTCCAATACACTGTACTTGCTGGGAGCAGACGCCAGTGCTATTTGCACTGTGTATGGCAAAGGGAGCACAATAGTGACTTTCCTTAACAGAAAACATCCCTTGCTCGTAGGACCAAAAACTGCATGTGATTCAACTCCATTTAGGACTGGGAAACAAACGCTAGTTCGCCTTACAACAAACACACTCTGCTTTTGAGAAAAGAGCACTCTTCTACTCTACTGTGTTTCCTATAGGGCCAGAACAGTGAGCTTGCTCAGAAGAAAAGAACTGTGCATCCTACACACACGGGCCATATCTAGTTCAACTCTGCTTAGGAAACTGACACGAACAGTAGCTCCTCTTCAGTCCAATACACTGTACTTGCAGGTAGCAGACGCGAGTCCTATTTGCACTGTGTATGGCAATGGGAGCGCAATAGTGACTCCTCTTACCAGAAAACAACACTTACTTATAAGACCAAAAACTGCATGTGATTAAACTCCATTTAGGACTTGGAAACAAACGCTAGTTCGCCTTAGAAGAAACACACTCTGCTTTGGAGAAAAGAGCAGTCTTCTACTCTACTGTGTTTCCTATAGGGCCAGAACTGTGAGCTTGCTCACAACAAAAGAACTGTGCTTCCTACACACACGGGCCATATCTAGTTCAACTCTGCTTAGGAAACTGACAAGAACAGTAGATGCACTTCAGTCCAATACACTGTACATGCTGGGAACAGACACCAGTGCTATTTGCCCTGTGTATGACAATTGGAGCGCAATAGTGACTCTTCTTACCATAAAACAACTCTTGCTCCTAGGACCAGAAACTGCATGTGATTGAACTCCATTTAGGACTGGGAAACAAACGCTAGCTCGCCTTACAAGAAACACATTCTGCTTTTGAGAAAAGAGCACTCTTCTACTCTACTGTGTTTCCTATAGGGCCAGAACTGTGAGCTTGCTCAGAAAAAAGAAGTGTACTTCCTACACACAAGGGCAATATCTATTTCAAGTTTGCTTAGGAAACTGACAAGAACAGTAGATCCTCTTCAGTCCAATACACTGTACTTGCTGGGAACAGACGCGAGTGCTATTTGCACTGTTTGAGGCAAAGAGAACACAATAGTGACTTTCCTTACCAGAAAACATCCCTTGCTCATAGGACCAAAAACTGCATGTGATTCAACTCCATTTAGGACTGGGAAACAAATGATAGCTCACCTTACAAGAAACACACTCTGCTTTAGAGAAAAGAGCACTCTTCTACTCTACTGTGTTTCCTATAAGGCCAGAACAGTGAGCTTGCTCAGAACAAAAGAACTGTGCTTCCTACACAATCGGGCTATTTCTAGTTCAACTCTGCTTAGGAAACTGACAAGAACAGTAGCTCCTCTTCAGTCCAATACACTGTACTTGAAGGTTGCAGACGTTAGTCCTATTTGCACTGCGTATGGCAATGGGAGAACAATAGTGACTCCTCTTACCAGAAAACAACTCTTACTTATAGGACCAGAAACTGCATGTGATTAAACTCCATTTAGGACTTGGAAACAAACGCTAGTTCACCTTAGAAGAAACACACTCTGCTTTGGAGAAAAGAGCACTCTTCGACTCTACTGTGTTTCCTATAGGGCCAGAACTGTGAGCTTGCTCAGAACAAAAGAACTGTGCTTCCTACACACACGGGCCATATCTAGTTCAACTCTGCTTAGGAAACTGACAAGAACAGTAGATCCTCTTCAGTCCAATACACTGTACATGCTGGGAACAGACGCCAGTGCTATTTGCCCTGTGTATGACAATTGGAGAGCAATAGTGACTCTTCTTACCATAAAACAACTCTTGCTCCTAGGAACAGAAACTGCATGTGATTGAACTCCATTTAGGACTGGGAAACAAACGCTAGCTCGCCTTACAAGAAACACATTCTGCTTTTGAGAAAAGAGCACTCTTCTACTCTACTGTGTTTCCTATAGGGCCAGAAGAGTGAGCTTGCTCAGAACAAAAGAAGTGTACTTCCTACACACACGGGCCATATCTATTTCAAGTTTGCTTAGGAAACTGACAAGAACAGTAGATCCCCTTCAGTCCAATACACTGTACATCCTGGGAAGAGACGCGAGTGCTATTTGCCCTGTGTATGGCAATGGGAGCACAATAGTGACTCTTCTTACCAGAAAACAACTCTTGCTTGTAGGACCAGAAACTGCATGTAATTCAACTCCATTTAGGACTGGGAAACAAACGCTAGCTCACCTTACAAGAAACACACTCTGCTTTAGAGAAAAGAGCACTCTTCTACTCTACTATGTTTCCTATGGGGTCTGAACAGTGAGCTTGCTCAGAACAAAACAACTGTGCTTCCTACAAACGGGCCATATCTAGTTCAACTCTGCTTAGGAAACTGACAAGAACAGTAGCTCCTATTCTGTCCAATACACTGTACTTGCAAAGATCAGTAGCAAGTGTTGTTTGCACTGTGTATGGCAATGGGAGCGCAATAGTGACTCTTTGCACCAGAAAACAAATCTTGCTCATAGGACCAGAAACTGCATGTAATTCAACTCCATTTAGGACTGGGAAGCAAACGCTAGCTCACCTTACAAGAAACACACTCTGCTTTGAGAAAAGAGCACTCTTCTACTCTTCTGTGTTTCCTATAGTGCCAGAACAGTGAGCTTGCTCAGAACAAAAGAACTGTGCTTCCTACACACACGGGAAATATCTAGTTCAACTCTTCTTAGGAAACTGACAAGAACAGTAGTTCCTCTTCAGTCCAATACACTGTACTTGCTGGGAACAGACGTGAGTGCTATTTGCACTGTGTTAGGCAAAGGGAGCACAATAGTGACTTTCCTTACCAGAAAACATCCCTTGCTCGTAGGACCAAAAACTGCATGTGATTCAACTCCATTTAGGACTGGGAATCAAACGATAGCTCACCTTACAAGAAACACACTCTGCTTTAGAGAAAAGAGCACTCTTCTACTCTACAGTGTTTCCTATAAGGCCAGAACAGTGAGCTTGCTCAGAACAAAAGAACTGTGCTTCCTACACACTCGGGCTATATCTAGTTCAACTCTGCTTAGGAAACTGACAAGAAAAGTAGCTCCTCTTCAGTCCAATACACTGTACTTGCTGGTAACAGACGAGAGTGCTATTTGCACTGTGTATGGCAATGGTAGCACAATAGTGACTTTCCTTACCAGAAAACATCCCATGCTCGTAGGACCAAAAACTGCATGTGATTCAACTCCATTTAGGACTGGGAAAGAAATGCTAGCTCGCCTTACAAGAAACACACTCTGCTTTTGAGAAAAGAGCACTCTTCTACTCTACTGTTTCCTATGGTGTCCGAACAGTGAGCTTGCTCAGAACAAAAGAACTGTGCTTCCTACACACAGGTCCCATATCTAGTTCAACTCTGCTTAGGAAACTGACAAGAACAGTAGCTCCTCTTCTGTCCAATACACTGTACTTGCAAGGAACAGTAGCGAGTGTTGTTTGCACTGTGTATGGCAATGGGAGCGCAATAGTGACTCTTCTTACCAGAAAACAACTCTTGCACATAGGACCAGAAACTGCATGTGATTCAACTCCATTTAGGACTGGGAAACAAACGCTAGCTCGCCTTACAAGAAACACACTCGGCTTTTGAGAAAAGAGCACTCTTCTACTCTACTGTGTTTCCTATAGGGCCAGAACAGTGAGCTTGCTCAGAACAAAAGAACTGTGCTTCCTACACACACACGCTATATCTAGTTCAACTCTGCTTAGGAAACTGACAAGAACAGTAGATCCTCTTCAGTCCAATACACTGTACTTGCTGGGAGCAGACGCGAGTGCTATTTGCACTGTATGGCAAAGGGAGCACAATAGTGACTTTCCTTACCAGAAAACATCCCTTGCTCATAGGACCAAAAACTGCATGGGATTCAACTCCATTTAGGACTGGGAAACAAACGATAGCTCGCCTTACAAGAAACACACTCTGCTTTAGAGAAAAGAGCACTCTTCTACTCTACTGTGATTCCTATAAGGCCAGGAAAGTGAGCTTGCTCAGAACAAAAGAACTGTGCTTCCTACACACACGGGCCATATTTAGTTCAACTCTACTTAGGAAACTGACAAGAACTGTAGTTCCTCTTCAGTACAATACACTGTACATGCTGGGAACAGACGCCAGTGCTATTTACCCTGTGTATGACAATGGGAGCACAATATTGACTCTTCTTACCAGAAAACAACTCTTGCTCCTAGGATCAGAAACTGCATGTGATTCAACTCCATTTAGGACTGGGAAAGAAACGCTAGCTCGCCTTACAAGAAACACACTCTGCTTTTGAGAAAAGAGCACTCTTCTACTCTACTCTGTTTCCTATGGTGTCCGAACAGTGAGCTTGCTCAGTACAAAAGAACTGTGCTTCCTACACACACGGCCCATATCTAATTCAACTCGGCTTAGGAAACTGACAAAAACAATAGCTCCTCTTTTGTCCAATACACTGTACTTGCAAGGAACAGTAGCGAGTGTTGTTTGCACTGTGTATGGCAATGGGAGCGCAATAGTGACTCTTCTTACCAGAAAACAACTCTTGCTCATAGGACCAGAAACTGCATGTGATTCAACTCTATTTAGGACTGGGAAACAAACGCTAGCTCGCCTTACAAAAAACACACTCTGCTTTTGAGAAAAGAGCACTCTTCTACTCTACTGTGTTTCCTATGGGGTCCGAACAGTGAGCTTGCTCAGAACAAAACAACTGTGCTTCCTACACACGGGCCATATCTAGTTCAACTCTGCTTAGGAAACTGACAAGAACAGTAGATCCAATTCAGTCCAATACACTGTACTTTCTGGGAACAGACGTGAGTGCTATTTGCACTGTTTATGGCAAAGGGAGCACAATAGTGACTTTCCTTACAAGAAAACATCCCTTGCTCGTAGGACCAAAAACTGCATGTGATTCAACTCCATTTAGGACTGGGAAACAAACGCTAGCTCGCCTTACAAGAAACACACTCTGCTTTTGAGAAAAGAGCAGTCTTCTACTCTACTGTGTTTCCTATAGGGCCAGAACAGTGAGCTTCTCAGAAGAAAAGAACTGTGCTTCCTACACACACACACTATATCTAGTTCAACTCTGCTTAGGAAACTGACAAGAACAGTAGATCCTCTTCAGTCCAATACACTGTACTTGCTGGGAGCAGACGCGAGTGCTATTTGCACTGTGTATGGCAAAGGGAGCACAATAGTGACTTTCCTTACCAGAAAACATCCCTTGCTTGTAGGACCTAAAACTGCATGGGATTCAACTCCATTTAGGACTGGGAAACAAACGATAGCTCACCTTACAAGAAACACACTCTGCTTTAGAGAAAAGAGCACTCTTCTACTCTACTGTGATTCCTATAGGGCCAGAAGAGTGAGCTTGCTCAGAACAAAAGAACTGTGCTTCCTACACACAAGGGCAATATCTAGTTCAACTCTGCTTAGGAAACTGACAAGAACAGTAGTTCCTCTTCAGTCCAATACACTGTACTTGCTGGGAACAGACGTGAGTGCTATTTGCACTGTGTAAGGCAAAGGGAACACAGTAGTGACTTTCCTTACCAGAAAACATCCCTTGTTCGTAGGACCAAAAACTGCATGTGATTAAACTCCATTTAGGACTGGGAAACAAACGCTAGCTCACCTTACAAGAAACACACTCTGCTTTAGAGAAAAGAGCACTCTTCTACTCTACTGTGTTTCCTATAGGGACAGAACAGTGAGCTTGCTCAGAACAAAAGAACTGTGCTTCCTACACACACGGGCCATATCTAGTTCAACTCTGCGTAGGAAACTGACAATAAACAGTAGCTCCTCTTCAGTCCAATACACTGTACTTGCTGGGAACAGACGCCAGTTCTATTTGCACTGTTTATGGCAAAGGGAGCGCATAGTGACTTTCTTTACCAGAAAACATCCCTTGCTCGTAGGACCAGAAACTGTATGTGATTCAACTCCATTTAGGACTTGGAAACAAATGCTAGCTCACCTTACAAGAAACACACTCTGCTTTTGAGAAAAGAGCACTCTTCTACTCTACTGGGTTTCCTGTAGGGCCAGAACAGTGAGCTTGCTCAGAACAAAAGAACTGTGCTTCCTACAATCACGGGCTATATCTAGTTCAACTCTGCTTAGGAAACTGACAAGAACAGTAGCTCCTCTTCAGTCCAATACACTGTACTTGCTGGGAGCAGACGCGAGTGCTATTTTCACTGTGTATGGCAATGGGAGTGCAATAGTGACTCTTCCTACCAGAAAACAACTCTTGCTTGTAGGATCAGAAACTTCATGTGATTCAACTCTGTTTCTGACTGGGAAACAAACACCAGCTAGCCTTACAAGAAACACACTCTGCTTTTGAGAATAGAGCACTATTCTACTCTACAGTGTTTCCTATGGGGTCCGAAAATTGAGCTTGCTCAGAACAAAAGAACTGTGCTTCACACACACGGGCCATATTTAGTTCAACTCTGCTTAGGAAACTGACAAGATGGGTAGCTCCTCTTCTGTCCAATACACTGTACTTGCTGGGAACAGACGCGACTGCTATTTGCACTGTTTATGGCAATGTAGCACAATAGTGACTCTTCTTACCAGAAAACAACTCTTGCTCGTAAGACTAGAAACTGCATGGGATTCAACTCCATTTAAGACTGGGAAAAAAACGCTAGCTCGCCTTACAAGAAACACACTCTGCTTTTGAGAAAAGAGCACTCTTCTACTCTACTGTGTTTCCTAAGGGTCCAAACAGTGAGCTTGCTCAGAACAAAAGAACTGTGCTTTCTACACACTGACCATATGTAGTTCAACTCTGCTTAGGAAACTGACAAGAACAGTAGCTCCTATTCAGTCCAATACACTGTACTTGCTGGGAAAAGACGCGAGTGCTATTTGCCCTGTGTATGGCAATGGGAGCACAATAGTGACTTTCCTTACCAGAAAACAACTCTTGTTTGTAGGACCAGAAACTTCATGTGATTCAACTCCATTTAGGACTAGAAAACAAACGCTAGCTCGCCTTACAAGAAACACACTCTGCTTTTGAGAAAAGAGCACTCTTCTACTCTACTGTGTTTCCTATAGGGCCAGAACAGTGAGCTTGCTCAGAACATAAGAAATGTGCTTCCTACACACACTGGCCATATCTAGTTCAACTCTGCTTAGGAAACTGACAAGAACAGTAGCTCCACTTCAGTCCGATACACTGTACTTGCTGGGAACAGACGCCAGTGCTATTTGCCCTTTGTATGACAATTGGAGCGCAATAGTGACTCTTCTTACCATAAAACAACTCTTGCTCCTAGGACCAGAAACTGCATGTGATTGAACTCCATTTAGGACTGGGAAACAAACGCTAGCTCGACTTACAAGAAACACATTCTGCTTTTGAGAAAAGAGCACTCTTCTACTTTACTGTGTTTCCTATAGGGCCAGAAGAGTGAGCTTGCTCAGAACAAAAGAAGTGTACTTCCTACACACACGGGCCATATCTATTTCAAGTTTGCTTAGGAAACTGACAAGAACAGTAGATCCTCTTCAGTCCAATACACTGTACATCCTGGAAACAGACGCGAGTGCTATTTGCCCTGTGTATGGCAATGGGAGCACAATAGTGACTCTTCCTACCAGAAAACAACTCTTGCTTGTAGGACCAGAAACTGCATGTAATTCAACTCCATTTAGGACTGGGAAACAAACGCTTGCTCACCTTACAAGAAACACGCTCTGCTTTAGAGAAAAGAGCACTCTTCTACTCTTCTGTGTTTCCTATGGGGTCCGAACAGTGAGCTTGCTCAGAACAAAAGAACTGTGCTTCCTACACACACGGACTATATCTAGTTCAACTCTGCTTAGGAAACTGACAAGAACAGTAGCTCCTCTTCAGTCCAATACATTGTACTTGCTGAGAACAGACGCGAGTGCTATTTGCACTGTTTAAGGCAAAGAGAACACAATAGTGACTTTCCTTACCAGAAAACATCCCTTGCTCATAGGACCAAAAACTGCATGTGATTCAACTCCATTTAGGACTGGGAAACAAATGATAGCTCACCACACAAGAAACACACTCTGCTTTAGAGAAAAGAGCACTTTTCTACTCTACTGTGTTTCCTAAAAGGCCAGAACAGTGAGCTTGCTCAGAACAAAAGAACTGTGCATCCTACACACTCGGGCTATATCTAGTTCAACTCTGCTTAGGAAACTGACAAGAACAGTAGCTCCTCTTCTGTCCAATACACTGTACTAGCTGGGAACAAACGAGAGTGCTATTTGCACTGTGTATGGCAATGGTAGCACAATAGTGACTTTCCTTACCAGAAAATATCCCTTGCTCGTAGGACCAAAAACTGCATGTGATTCAACTCCATTTAGGACTGGGAAACAAACGCTAGTTCGGCTTACAACAAACACACTCTACTTTGGAGAAAAGAGCACTCTTCTACACTACTGTGTTTCCTATAGGGCCAGAACAGTGAGCTTGCTCAGAAGAAAAGAACTGTGCATCCTACACAAACGGGCCATATCTAGTTCAACTCTGCTTAGGAAACTGACAAGAACAGTAGCTCCTCTTCAGTCCAATACACTGTACTTGCAGGTTGCAGACGTGAGTCCTATTTGCACTGTGTATGGCAATGGGAGCACAATAGTGACTCCTCTTACCAGAAAACAACTCTTACTTATAGGACCAGAAACTGCATGTGATTAAACTCCATTTAGGACTTGGAAACAAACGCTAGTTCACCTTAGAAGAAACACACTCTGCTTTGGAGAAAAGAGCACTCTTCGACTCTACTGTGTTTCCTATAGGGCCAGAACTGTGAGCTTGCTCAGAACAAAAGAACTGTGCTTCCTACACACACGGGCCATATCTAGTTCAACTCTGCTTAGGAAACTGACAAGAACAGTAGATCCTCTTCAGTCCAATACACTGTACATGCTGGGAACAGACGCCAGTGCTATTTGCCCTGTGTATGACAATTGGAGAGCAATAGTGACTCTTCTTACCATAAAACAACTCTTGCCCTATGAACAGAAACTGCATGTGATTGAACTCCATTTAGGACTGGGAAACAAACGCTAGCTCGCCTTACAAGAAACACATTCTGCTTTTGAGAAAAGAGCACTCTTCTACTCTACTGTGTTTCCTATAGGGCCAGAAGAGTGAGCTTGCTCAGAACAAAAGAAGTGTACTTCCTACACACAGGGGCCATATCTATTTCAAGTTTGCTTAGGAAACTGACAAGAACAGTAGATCCTCTTCAGTCCAATACACTGTACATCCTGGGAACAGACGCGAGTGCTATTTGCCCTTTGTATGGCAATGGGAACACAATAGTGACTCTTCTTACCAGAAAACAACTCTTGCTTGTAGGACCAGAAACTGCATGTAATTCAACTCCATTTAGGACTGGGAAACAAACACTAGCTCACCTTACAAGAAACACACTCTGCTTTAGAGAAAAGAGCACTCATCTACTCTACTGTGTTTCCTATAAGGCCAGAACAGTGAGCTTGCTCACAACAAAAGAACTGTGCTTCCTACACACTCAGGCTATATCTAGTTCAACTCTGCTTAGGAAACTGACAAGAACAGTAGCTCCTCTTCTGTCCAATACACTGTACTTGGTGGGAACAGACAAGAGTGCTATTTGCACTGTGTATGTCAATGGTAGCACAATAGTGACTTTCCTTCCCAGAAAACATCCCTTGCTCGTAGGACCAAAAACTGCATGTTATTCAACTCCATTTAGGACTGGGAAACAAACGCTAGTTCGCCTTACAACAAACACACTCTGCTTTTGAGAAAAGAGCACTCTTCTACACTACTGTGTTTCCTATAGGGCCAGAAAAGGGAGCTTGCTCAGAAGAAAAGAACTGTGCATCCTACACAAACGGGCCATATCTAGTTAAACTCTGCTTAGGAAACTGACAAGAACAGTAGCTCCTCTTCAGTCCAATACACTGTACTTGCAGGTAGTAGACGCGAGTCCTATTTGCACTGTGTATGGCAATGGGAGCACAATAGTGACTCCTCTTAACAGAAAACAACTCTTACTTATAGGACCAGAAACTGCATGTGATTCAACTCCATTTAGGACTTGGGAACAAACGCTAGTTCGCCTTAGAAGAAACACACTCTGCTTTGGAGAAAAGAGCACTCTTCTACTCTTCTGTGTTTCCTATGGGGTCCGAACAGTGAGCTTGCTCTGAACAAAAGAACTGTGCTTCCTACACACACGGGCCATATCTAGTTCAACTCTGCTTAGGAAACTGACAAGAACAGTAGCTCCTCTTCAGTCCAATACACTGTACTTGCTGGGAACAGACGAGAGTGCTATTTGCACTGGGTATGGCAAAGGGAGCACAATAGTGACTTTCCTTACCAGAAAACATCCCTTGCTCGTAGGACCAAAAACTGCATGTGATTCAACTCCATTTAGGACTGCGAAAAAAACGCTAGCTCATATTACAAGAAACACACTCTGCTTTAGAGAAAAGAGCACTCTTCTACTCTACTGTGTTTCCTAAAGGGCCAGAACAGTGAGCTTGCTCAGAACAAAAGAACTGTGCTTCCTACACACACACGCTATATCTAGTTCAACTCTGCTTAGGAAACTGACAAGAACAGTAGATCCTATTCAGTCCAATACACTGTACTTGCAGGGAGCAGACGCGAGTGCTATTTGCACTGTGTATGGCAAAGGGAGCACAATAGTGACTTTCCTTACCAGAAAACATCCCTTGCTCGTAGGACCAAAAACTGCATGGGATTCAACTCCATTTAGGACTGGGAAACAAACGATAGCTCGCCTTACAAGAAACACACTCTGCTTTAGAGAAAAGAGCACTCTTCTACTCTACTGTGATTCCTATAAGGCCAGGACAGTGAGCTTGCTCAGAACAAAAGAACTGTGCTTCCTACACACACGGGCAATATCTTGTTCAACTCTACTTAGGAAACTGACAAGAACTGTAGTTCCTCTTCAGTACAATACACTGTACTTTCTGGGAACAGACGTGAGTGCTATTTGCACTGTTTATGGCAAAGGGAGCACAATAGTGACTTTCCTTACCAGAAAACATCCCGTGCTCGTAGGACCAAAAACTGCATGTGATTCAACTCCATTTAGGACTGGGAAACAAACGCTAGCTCGCCTTACAAGAAACACACTCTGCTTTTGAGAAAAGAGCATTCTTCTACTCTACTGTGTTTCCTATAGGGCCAGAACAGTGAGCTTGCTCAGAACAAAAGAACTGTGCTTCCTACACACACACGCTATATCTAGTTCAACTCTGCTTAGGAAACTCAAAGGAACAGTAGATCCTCTTCAGTCCAATACACTGTCCTTGCTGGGAACAGAAGCCAGTGCTATTTGCACTGTGTATGGCAAAGGGAGCACAATAGTGACTTTCCTTACCAGAAAATATCCCTTGCTTGTAGGACCTAAAACTGCATGGGATTCAACTCCATTTAGGACTGGGAAACAAACGATAGCTCACCTTACAAGAAACACACTCTGCTTTAGAGAAAAGAGCACTCTTCTACTCTACTGTGATTCCTATAGGGCCAGAAGAGTGAGCTTGCTCAGAACAAAAGAACTGTGCTTCCTACACACAAGGGCAATATCTAGTTCAACTCTGCTTAGGAAACTGACAAGAACAGTAGTTCCTCTTCAGTCCAATTCACTGTAATTGCTGGGAACAGACGTGAGTGCTATTTGCACTGTGTAAGGCAAAGGGAACACAGTAGTGACTTTCCTTACCAGAAAACATCCCTTGTTCGTAGGACCAAAAACTGCATGTGATTAAACTCCATTTAGGACTGGGAAACAAACGCTAGCTCACCTTACAAGAAACACACTCTGCTTTAGAGAAAACAGCACTCTTCTACTCTACTGTGTTTCCTATAGGGACAGAACAGTGAGCTTGCTCAGAACAAAAGAACTGTGCTTCCTACACACACGGGCCATATCTAGTTCAACTCTGCGTAGGAAACTGACAAGAACAGTAGCTCCTCTTCAGTCCAATACACTGTACTTGCTGGGAACAGACGCCAGTGCTATTTGCACTGTTTATGGCAAAGGGAGCGCAATAGTGACTTTCTTTACCAGAAAACATCCCTTGCTCGTAGGACCAGAAACTGTATGTGATTCAACTCCATTTAGGACTGGGAAACAAACGCTAGCTCACCTTACAAGAAACACACTCTGCTTTTGAGAAAAGAGCACTCTTCTACTCTACTGTGTTTCCTATAGGGCCAGAACAGTGAGCTTGCTCAGAACATAAGAACTGTGCTTCCTACACACACTGGCCATATCTAGTTCAACTCTGCTTAGGAAACTGACAAGAACAGTAGCTCCTCTTCAGTCCGATACACTGTACTTGCTGGGAACAGACGCCAGTGCTATTTGCCCTGTGCATGACAATTGGAGCGCAATAGTGACTCTTCTTACCATAAAACAACTCTTGCTCCTAGGACCAGAAACTGCATGTGATTGAACTCCATTTAGGACTGGGAAACAAACGCTAGCTCGCCTTACAAGAAACACATTCTGCTTTTGAGAAAAGAGCACTCTTCTACTTTACTGTGTTTCCTATAGGGCCAGAAGCGTGAGCTTGCTCAGAACAAAAGAAGTGTACTTCCTACACACACGGGCCATATCTATTTCAAGTTTGCTTAGGAAACTGACAAGAACAGTAGATCCTCTTCAGTCCAATACACTGTACATCCTGGAAACAGACGCGAGTGCTATTTGCCCTGTGTATGGCAATGGGAGCACAATAGTGACTCTTCCTACCAGAAAACAACTCTTGCTTGTAGGACCAGAAACTGCATGTAATTCAACTCCATTTAGGACTGGGAAACAGACGCTAGCTCACCTTACAAGAAACACGCTCTGCTTTTGAGAAAAGAGCACTCTTTTACTCTTCTGTGTTTCCTATGGGGTCCGAACAGTGAGCTTGCTCAGAACAAAAGAACTGTGCTTCCTACACACACGGGCCATATCTAGTTCAACTCTGCTTAGGAAACTGACAAGAACAGTAGCTCCTCTTCAGTCCAATACACTGTACTTGCTGGGAACAGACGCGAGTGCTATTTGCACTGTTTAAGGCAAAGAGAACACAATAGTGACTTTTCTTACCAGAAAACATCCCTTGCTCATAGGACCAAAAACTGCATGTGATTCAACTCCATTTAGGACTGGGAAACAAATGATAGCTCACCTTACAAGAAACACACTCTGCTTTAGAGAAAAGAGCACTTTTCTACTCTACTGTGTTTCCTATAAGGCCAGAACAGTGAGCTTGCTCAGAACAAAAGAACTGTGCTTCCTACACACTCGGGCTATATCTAGTTCAACTCTGCTTAGGAAACTGACAAGAACAGTAGCTCCTCTTCTGTCCAATACACTGTACTAGCTGGGAACAAACGAGAGTGCTATTTGCACTGTGTATGACAATGGTAGCACAATAGTGACTTTCCTTACCAGAAAATATCCCGTGCTCGTAGGACCAAAAAGTGCATGTGATTCAACTCCATTTAGGACTGGGAAACAAACGCTAGTTCGCCTTACAACAAACACACTCTGCTTCTGAGAAAAGAGCACTCTTCTACACTACTGTGTTTCCTATAGGGCAAGAACAGTGAGCTTGCTCAGAAGAAAAGAACTGTGTATCTTACACAAACGGGCCATATCTAGTTAAACTCTGCTTAGGAAACTGACAAGAACAGTAGCTCCTCTTCAGTCTAATACACTGTACTTGCAGGTAGCAGACGCGAGTCCTATTTGCACTGTGTATGGCAATGGGAGCGCAATAGTGACTCCTCTTACCAGAAAACAACTCTTACTTATAGGACCAGAAACTGCATGTGATTAAACTCCATTTAGGACTTCGAAACAAACACTAGTTCGCCTTAGAAGAAACACACTCTGCTTTGGAGAAATGAGCACTCTTCTACTCTACTGTGTTTCCTATAGGGCCAGAACTGTGAGCTTGCTCAGAACAAAAGAACTGTGCTTCCTACACACGGGCCATATTTGTTCAACTCTGCTTAGGAAACTGACAAGAACAGTAGATCCACTTCAGTCCAATACACTGTACATGCTGGGAACAGACACCAGTGCTATTTGCCCTGTGTATGACAATTGGAGCGCAATAGTGACTCTTCTTACCATAAAACAACTCTTGCTCCTAGGACCAGAAACTGCATGTGATTGAACTCCATTTAGGACTGGGAAACAAACGCTAGCTCGCCTTACAAGAAACACATTCTGCTTTTGAGAAAAGAGCACTCTTCTAATCTACTGTGTTTCCTATAGGGCCAGAACTGTGAGCTTGCTCAGAAAAAAAGAAGTGTACTTCCTACACACAAGGGCAATATCTATTTCAAATTTGCTTAGGAAACTGACAAGAACAGTAGTTCCTCTTCAGTCCAATACACTGTACATCCTGGGAACAGACGCGAGTGCTATTTGCCCTGTGTATGGCAATGGGAGCACAATAGTGACTCTTCTTACCAGAAAACAACTCTTGCTTGTAGGACCAGAAACTGCATGTAATTCAACTCCATTTAGGACTGCGAAACAAACTCTAGCTCACCTTACAAGAAACACACTCTGCTTTTGATAAAAGAGCACTCTACTACTCTTCTGTGTTTCCTATGGGGTCCGAACAGTGAGCTTGCTCCGGACAAAAGAACTGTGCTTCCTACACACACGGGCCATATCTAGTTCAACTCTGCTTAGGAAACACAGAAGAACAGTAGATCCTCTTCAGTCCAATACACTGCACATGCTGGGAACAGACACCAGTGCTATTTACCCTGTCTATGACAATGGAAGCGCAATAGTGACTCTTCTTACCAGAAAACAACTCTTGCTCATAGGACCAGCAACTGCATGTAATTCAACTCCATTTAGGACTGGGAAACAAACGCTAGCTCACCTTACAAGAAACACACTCTGCTTTTGAGAAAAGAGCACTCTTCTACTCTACTGTGTTTCCTATGGTGTCCGAACAGTGAGCTTGCTCAGAACAAAAGAACTGTGCTTCCTACACACACGGGCCATATCTAGTTCAACTCTGCTTAGGAAACTGACAAGAACAGTAGCTCCTCTTCTGTCCAATACACTGTACTTGCAAGGAACAGTAGCGAGTGTTGTTTGCACTGTGTATGGCAATGGGAGCGCAATAGTTACTCTTCTTACCAGAAAACAACTCTTGCTCATAGGACCAGAAACTGCATGTGATTCAACTCCATTCAGGACTGGGAAACAAACGCTAGCTCGCCTTACAAGAAACACACTCTGCTTTTGAGAAAAGAGCACTCTTCTACTCTACTGTGTTCCTATGGGGTCCGAACAGTGAGCTTGCTCAGAACAAAACAACTGTGCTTAATACACACGGGCCATATCTAGTTCAACTCTGCTTAGGAAACTGACAAGAACAGTAGCTCCTCTTCTGTCCAATACACTGTACTTGCAAAGATCAGTAGCGAGTGTTGTTTGCACTGTGTATGGCAACGGGAGCGCAATAGTGACTCTTTGCACCAGAAAACAACTCTTGCTCATAGGACCAGCAACTGCATGTAATTCAACTCCATTTAGGACTGGGAAACAAACGCTAGCTAACCTTACAAGAAACACACTCTGCTTTTGAGAAAAGAGCACTCTTCTACTCTTCTGTGTTTCCTATAGGGCCAGAACAGTGAGCTTGCTCAAAACAAAAGAACTGTGCTTCCTACACACACGGGCCATATCTAGTTCAACTCTGCTTAGGAAACTGACAAGAACAGTAGCTCCTCTTCAGTCCAATACACTGTACTTGCTGGGAACAGAAGTGAGTGCTATTTGCGCTGTGTATGGCAAAGTGAGCACAATAGTGACTTTCCTTACCAGAAAACAACTCTTGCTCGTATGACCAAAAACTGCATGTGATTCAACTCCATTTAGGACTGGGAAACAAACGCTAGCTCACCTTGCAAGAAACACACTCTGCTTTTGAGAAAAGAGCACTGTTCTACTCTACTGTGTTTCCAATAGGGCCAGAACAGTCAGCTTGCTCAGAACAAAAGAACTGTGCTTCCTACACACATGGCCATATCTAGTTCAATTCTGCTTAGGAAACTGACAAGAACAGTAGATCCTCTTCAGTCTAATACACTGTACATGCTGGGAACAGACGCCAGTGCTATTTGCCCTGTGTATGACAATGGGAGGGCAATAGTGACTCTTCTTACCAGAAAACAACTCTTGCTTGTAGGACCAGAAACTGCACGTGATTCAACTCCATTTAGGACTGGGAAACAAATGCTAGCTCGCTTTACAAGAAACACACTCTGCTTTTGAGAAAAGAGCACTCTTCTACTCTACTGTGTTTCCTATGGTGTCCGAACAGTGAGCTTGCTCAGAACAAAAGAACTGTGCTTCCTACACACACGGGTCATATCTAGTTCAACTATGCTTAGGAAACTGACAAGAACAGTAGCTCCTCTTCAGTCCAATACACTGTACTTGCTGGGAACAGACGCCAGTGCTATTTGCACTGTGTATGGCAATGGGAGTGCAATAGTGACTCTTCTTACCAGAAAACAACTCTTGCTCCTAGGAACAGAAACTGCATGTGATTCAATTCCATTTAGGTCTGGGAAGCAAACGCTAACTCGCCTTAGAAGAAACACACTCTGCTTTTGAGAAAAGAGCTCTCTTCTACTCTACTGTGTTTCCTATAGGGCCAGAACAGTGAGCTTGCTCAGAACAAAAGAACTGTGCTTCCTATACACACGGTCCATATCTAGTTCAACTCTGCTTAGGAAACTGACAAGACCTGTATCACCTCTTCAGTCCAATACACTGTACTTGATTGGAACAGACGCAAGTGCTATTTGCACTGTGTATGGCAATGGGAGCGCAATAGTGACTTTTTTTTTTATTTACCAAATAACAACTCTACTCATAGGACCAGAAACTGCATGTGATTCAACTCCATTTAGGACTGGGAAACAAAAGCTAGCTCGCCTTACAAGAAACACACTCTGCTTTTGAAAAAAGAGCACTCTTCTACTCTACTGTGTTTCCTATTGGGTCCGAACAGTGAGCTTGCTCAGAACAAATGAACTGTGCTTCGTACACACACGGGCCATATCTAGTTCAAGTCTGCTTAGGAAACTGACAAGAACAGTAGCTCCTCTTCAATCCAATACACTGTACTTGCTAAGAGCAGACGCGAGTGCTATTTGCACTGTGTATGGCAATGGGAGCACAATAGTGAATCTTCTTACCAGAAAACAACTCTTGCTCGTAGGACCAGAAACTGGATGTGATTCAACACCATTTAGGACTGGGAAACAAACGCTAGGTCGCCTTACACTAAACACACTCGGCTTTAGAGAAAAGAGCACTCTTCTACTCTACTGTGTTTCCTATGGGGTCCGAACAGTGAGCTTGCTCAGAACAAATGAACTGTGTTTTTTTACACACATGGGCCATATCTAGTTCAACTCTGCTTAGGAAACTGACAAGAAGAGTATCTCCTCTTCAGTCCAATGCACTGTACTTGCTGGGAACAGACGAGTGCTATTTGTACTGTGTACAGCAATGGGAGCACAATAGTGACCCTTCTTACCAGAAAACAACTCTGGCTCTTAGGACCAGAAACTGCATGCGATTCAACTCCACTTAGGACTGGGAAACAAACGCTAGCTTGCTTTACAAGAAACACACTCTGCTTTTGAGAAAAGAGTACTCTTCTACTCTACTGTTTTTCCTATAGGGCCAGAACAGTAAGCTTGCTCAGAACAAAAGAAATGTGCTTCCTACACACAGGGGCCATATCTTGTTCAACTCTGCATCAGAAACTGACAAGAACAGTAGATCCTCTTCATTCCAATACACTGTACATGCTGGGAACAGACACGAGTGCTATTTGCCCTGTGTATGACAATGGGAGCGAAATAGTGACTCTTCTTACCAGAAAACAACTCTTGATCATAGGACCAGAAACAGCATGTGATTCAACTCCATTTAGGTCTGGGAAGCAAACGCTAGCTCGCCTTACAAGAAACACACTCTGCTTTTGAGAAAAGAGCACTCTTCTACTCTACTGTGTTTCCTATGGGGTCCGAACAGTGAGCTTGCTCAGAACAAATGAACTGTGCTTCCTATACATACGGGCCATATCTAGTTCAACTCTGCTTAGGAACCTGACAAGAACAGTAGCTCCTCTTCAGTCCAATACACTGTACTTGATTGGAACAGACACAAGTGCTATTTGTACTGTGTATGGCATTGGGAGCGCAATAGTGACTCTTCTTACCAAAAAATAACTCTACTCGTAGGACCAGAAACTGCATGTGATTCAAATTCATTTAGGACTGGGAAACAAAAGCTAGTCGCCTTACAAGAAATACACTCTGCTTTTGAGAAAAGAGCACTCTTCTTCTCTGCTATGTGTCCTATGGAGTCCGAACAGTGAGCTTGCTCAGAACAAAAGAACTGTGCTTCCTACGCACAGGGGCCATATCTAGTTCAACTCTGCTTAGGAAACTGACAAGAACAGTAGCTCCTCTTCAGTCCAATACACTGTACTTGCTGGGAACAGACGCGAGTGCTATTTGCACTGTGTAAGGATTTGGGAGCACAAAAGTGACTCTTTTTACCAGAAAACAACTCTTGCTCATAGGACCAGAAACTGCATGTGTTTCAACTCCATTTAGGACTGGGAAACAAATGATATCTCGCCTTACAAGAAAGGCACTCTGCTTTTGAGAAAAGAGCACTCTTCTACTCTACTGTGTTTCCTATAGGGCCAGTACAGTGAGCTTGCTCAGAACAAAAGAACTGTGCTTCCTACACAAATGGCCATATCCAGTTCAATCCTGCTTAGGAAACTGACAAGAACAGTAGCTCCTCTTCAGTCCAATACACTGTACTTGCTGGGAACAGATGCAAGTGCTATTTGCACTGTGTTTGGCAATGGGAGCGCAATAGTGACTTTCGTTACCAGAAAACAACTCTTGCTCGTATGACCAAAAACTGCATGTGATTCAACTCCATTTAGGACTGGGAAACAAACGCTAGCTCACCTTGCAAGAAACACACTCTGCTTTTGAGAAAAGAGCACTGTTCTACTCTACTGTGTTTCCAATAGGGCCAGAACAGTCAGCTTGCTCAGAACAAAAGAACTGTGCTTCCTACACACATGGCCATATCTAGTTCAATTCTGCTTAGGAAACTGACAAGAACAGTAGATCCTCTTCAGTCCAATACACTGTACATGCTGGGAACAGACGCCAGTGCTATTTGCCCTGTGTATGACAATGGGAGGGCAATAGTGACTGTTCTTACCAGAAAACAACTCTTGCTTGTAGGACCAGAAACTGCACGTGATTCAACTCCATTTAGGACTGGGAAACAAATGCTAGCTCGCCTTATAAGAAACACACTCTGCTTTTGAGAAAAGAGCACTCTTCTACTCTACTGTGTTTCCTATGGTGTCCGAACAGTGAGCTTGCTCAGAACAAAAGAACTGTGCTTCCTACACACACGGTCCATATCTAGTTCAACTATGCTTAGGAAACTGACAAGAACAGTAGCTCCTCTTCAGTCCAATACACTGTACTTGCTGGGAACAGACGCCAGTGCTATTTGCACTGTGTATGGCAATGGGAGTGCAATAGTGACTCTTCTTACCAGAAAACAACTCTTGCTCCTAGGAACAAAACTGCATGTGATTCAATTCCATTTAGGTCTGGGAAGCAAACGCTAACTCGCCTTAGAAGAAACACACTCTGCTTTTGAGAAAAGAGCACTCTTCTACTCTACTGTGTTTCCTATAGGGCCAGAACAGTGAGCTTGCTCAGAACAAAAGAACTGTGCTTCCTATACACACGGTCCATATCTAGTTCAACTCTGCTTAGGAAACTGACAAGACCTGTATCACCTCTTCAGTCCAATACACTGTACTTGATTGGAACAGACGCAAGTGCTATTTGCACTGTGTATGGCAATGGGAGCGCAATAGTGACTTTTTTTTTTATTTACCAAATAACAACTCTACTCATAGGACCAGAAACTGCATGTGATTCAACTTCATTTAGGACTGGGAAACAAAAGCTAGCTCGCCTTACAAGAAACACACTCTGCTTTTGAAAAAAGAGTACTCTTCTACTCTACTGTGTTTCCTATTGGGTCCGAACAGTGAGCTTGCTCAGAACAAATGAACTGTGCTTCGTACACACACGGGCCATATCTAGTTCAAGTCTGCTTAGGAAACTGACAAGAACAGTAGCTCCTCTTCAATCCAATACACTGTACTTGCTAAGAGCAGACGCGAGTGCTATTTGCACTGTGTATGGCAATGGGAGCGCAATAGTGAATCTTCTTTCCAGAAAACAACTCTTGCTCGTACGACAAGAAACTGCATGTGATTCAACTCCATTTAGGACTGGGAAACAAACGCTAGGTCGCCTTACAAGAAACACACTCTGCTTTTGAGAAAAGAGCACTCTTCTACTCTACTGTGTTTCCTATAGGGCCAGAACAGTGAGCTTTCTCAGGATAAAAGAACTGTGCTTCCTACACACACGGGCCATATCTAGTTCAACTCTGCTTAGGAAACTGACAAGAACAGTAGATCCTCTTCAGTCCAATACAATGTACAGGCTGGGAACAGACGCCAGTGATATTTGCCCTGTGTATGACAATGGGAGCACGATAGTGACTCTTCTTACCAGAAAACAACTCTTGCTCGTAGGACCAGAAACTGGATGTGATTCAACACCATTTAGGACTGGGAAACAAACGCTAGGTCGCCTTACACTAAACACACTCGGCTTTAGAGAAAAGAGCACTCTTCTACTCTACTGTGTTTCCTATGGGGTCCGAACAGTGAGCTTGCTCAGAACAAATGAACTGTGTTTTTTACACACATGGGCCATATCTAGTTCAACTCTGCTTAGGAAACTGACAAGAAGAGTATCTCCTCTTCAGTCCAATGCACTGTACTTGCTGGGAACAGACGAGTGCTATTTGTACTGTGTACAGCAATGGGAGCACAATAGTGACCCTTCTTACCAGAAAACAACTCTGGCTCTTAGGACCAGAAACTGCATGTGATTCAACTCCACTTAGGACTGGGAAACAAACGCTAGCTTGCCTTACAAGAAACACACTCTGCTTTTGAGAAAAGAGTACTCTTCTACTCTACTGTTTTTCCTATAGGGCCAGAACAGTAAGCTTGCTCAGAACAAAAGAAATGTGCTTCCTACACACAGGGGCCATATCTTGTTCAACTCTGCATCAGAAACTGACAAGAACAGTAGATCCTCTTCATTCCAATACACTGTACATGCTGGGAACAGACACGAGTGCTATTTGCCCTGTGTATGACAATGGGAGCGAAATAGTGACTCTTCTTACCAGAAAACAACTCTTGATCATAGGACCAGAAACAGCATGTGATTCAACTCCATTTAGGTCTGGGAAGCAAACGCTAGCTCGCCTTACAAGAAACACACTCTGCTTTTGAGAAAAGAGCACTCTTCTACTCTACTGTGTTTCCTATGGGGTCCGAACAGTGAGCTTGCTCAGAACAAATGAACTGTGCTTCCTATACACACGGGCCATATCTAGTTCAACTCTGCTTAGGAACCTGACAAGAACAGTAGCTCCTATTCAGTCCAATACACTGTACTTGATTGGAACAGACACAAGTGCTATTTGTACTGTATATGGCATTGGGAGCGCAATAGTGACTCTTCTTACCAAAAAATAACTCTACTCGTAGGACCAGAAACTGCATGTGATTCAAATTCATTTAGGACTGGGAAACAAAAGCTAGTCGCCTTACAAGAAATACACTCTGCTTTTGAAAAAAGAGCACTCTTCTTCTCTGCTATGTGTCCTATTAGGTCCGAACAGTGAGCTTGCTCAGAACAATGAACTGTGCTTCCTACGCACAGGGGCCATATCTAGTTCAACTCTGCTTAGGAAACTGACAAGAACAGTAGCTCCTCTTCAGTCCAATACACTGTACTTGCTGGGAACAGACGCGAGTGCTATTTGCACTGTGTAAGGATTTGGGAGCACAAAAGTGACTCTTTTTACCAGAAAACAACTCTTGCTCATAGGACCAGAAACTGCATGTGTTTCAACTCCATTTAGGACTGGGAAACAAATGATATCTCGCCTTACAAGAAAGGCACTCTGCTTTTGAGAAAAGAGCACTCTTCTACTCTACTGTGTTTCCTATAGGGCCAGTACAGTGAGCTTGCTCAGAACAAAAGAACTGTGCTTCCTACACAAATGGCCATATCCAGTTCAATCCTGCTTAGGAAACTGACAAGAACAGTAGCTCCTCTTCAGTCCAATACACTGTACTTGCTGGGAACAGATGCAAGTGCTATTTGCACTGTGTTTGGCAATGGGAGCGCAATAGTGACTTTCGTTACCAGAAAACAACTCTTGCTCGTATGACCAAAAACTGCATGTGATTCAACTCCATTTAGGACTGGGAAACAAACGCTAGCTCACCTTGCAAGAAACACACTCTGCTTTTGAGAAAAGAGCACTGTTCTACTCTACTGTGTTTCCAATAGGGCCAGAACAGTCAGCTTGCTCAGAACAAAAGAACTGTGCTTCCTACACACATGGCCATATCTAGTTCAATTCTGCTTAGGAAACTGACAAGAACAGTAGATCCTCTTCAGTCCAATACACTGTACATGCTGGGAACAGACGCCAGTGCTATTTGCCCTGTGTATGACAATGGGAGGGCAATAGTGACTCTTCTTACCAGAAAACAACTCTTGCTTGTAGGACCAGAAACTGCATGTGATTCAAATTCATTTAAGACTTGGAAACAAAAGCTAGCTCACCTTACAAGAAACACACTCTGCTTTTGAGAAAAGAGCATTCTTCTTCTCTACTATGTTTCCTATGGGGTCTGAACATTGAGCTTTCTCAGAACAAAAGAACTGTGCTTCCTACACACACGGGCCATATCTAGTTCAACTCTGCTTAGGAAACTGACAAGAACAGTAGCTCCCCTTCAATACAATACACTGTACTTGCTGGAAACGGAGGCGAGTGCTATTTGCACTGTGTATGGCAATGGGAGCGCAATAGTGACTTTCCTTACCAGAAAACAACTCTTGCTCGTAGGACCAAAAACTGCATGTGATTGAACTCCATTTGGGACTGGGAAACAAACGCTAGATCGCCTTACAAGAAACACACTCTGCTTTTGAGAAAAGAGCACTCTTCTACTCTACTGTGTTTCCTATAGGGCCAGAACAGTGAGCTTGCTCAGAACAAAAGAAATGTGCTTCATACACACACGGGCCATATCTAGTTCAATTCTGCTTAGGAAACTGACAAGAACAGTAGCTCCTCTTCTGTCCAATACACTGTACTTGCTGGAAACAGACGCGAGTGCTATTTGCACTGTGTATGTCAACGGGAGCGCAATAGTGACTTTCCTTACCAGAAAACAACTCTTGCTCGTAGGACCAAAAACTGCATGTGATTCAACTCCATTTAGGACTGGGAAACAAACGCTGGCTCGCCTTACAAGAAACACACTCTGCTTTTGAGAAAAGAGCACTCTTCTACTCTACTGTGTTTCCTATAGGGCCAGTACAGTGAGCTTGCTCAGAACAAAAGAACTGTGCTTCCTACACAAATGGCCATATTCAGTTCAATCCTGCTTAGGAAACTGACAAGAACAGTAGCTCCTCTTCAGTCCAATACACTGTACTTGCTGGGAACAGATGCGAGTGCTATTTGCACTGTGTATGGCAATGGGAGCGCAATAGTGACTTTCGTTACCAGAAAACAACTCGTGCACATAGGACCAAAAACTGCATGTGATTCAACTCCATTTAGGACTAGGAAACAAACACCAGCTCGCCTAACAAGAAACATACTCTGCTTTTGAGAAAAGAGCACTCTTCTATTCTACTGTGTTTCCTATAGGGCCAGAACAGTGAGCTTGCTCAGAACAAAAGAACTGTGCTTCCTGCACACAGGGGCCATATCTAGTTCAACTCTGGTTAGGAAACTGACAAGAATAGTAGCTCCTCTTCAGTCCAATACACTGTACTTGCTGGGAACAGACGTGAGTGCTATTTGCACTGTGTATGGCACTGGGAGTGCAGTAGTGACTCTTTTTACCAGAAAACAACTCTTGCTCGTTGGACCAGAAACTGCATGGGATTCAACTCCATTTAGGACTGGGAAACAAATGCTAGCTTGCCTTACAAGAAACACACTCTTCTTTTGAGAAAAGAGCACTCTTCTACTCTACTGTGTTTCCTATAGGGCCAGAACAGTGAGCTTGCTCAGAACAAAAGAAATGTGCTTCATAAACACACGGGCCATATCTAGTTCAACTCTGCTTAGGAACCTGACAAGAACAATAGATCCTCTTCAGTCCAATACACTGTACATGCTGGGAACAAATGCCAGTGCTATTTGCCCTGTGTTTGACAATGGTAGCGCAATAGTGACTCTTCTTAACAGAAAATACTCTTGTTGTAGGACCAGAAACTGCATGTGATTCAACTCCATTTAGGACTGGGAAACAAATGCTATCTCGCCTTACAAGAAACACACTCTGATTTTGAGAAAAGAGCACTCTTGTACTCTACTGTGTTTCCTATAGGGCCAGTACAGTGAGCTTGCTAAGAACAAAAGAACTGTGCTTCCTACACAAATGGCCATATCCAGTTCAATTCTGCTTAGGAAACTGAGAAGTACAGTAGCTCCTCTTCAGTCCAATACACTGTACTTGCTGGGAACAGATGCGAGTGCTATTTGCACTGTGTTTGGCAATGGGAGCGCAATAGTGACTTTCCTTACCAGAAAACAACTCTTGCGCGTAGGACCAAAAAGTGCATGTGATTCAACTCCATTTAGGACTGGGAAACAAACACTAGCTCGCCTTACAAGAAACACACTCTGCTTTTGAGAAAAGAACACTCTTCTACTCTACTGTGTTTCCTATAGGGCCAGAACAGTGAGCTTGCTCAGAAGAAAAGAACTGTGCTTTCTGCACACACGGGCCATATCTAGTTCAACTCTGCTTAGGAAACTGACAAGAACAGTAGCTCGTCTTCAGTCCAATACACTGTACTTTCTAGGAACAGATGCAAGTGCTATTTGCATTGTGTATGACAATGGGAGCGCAATAGTGACTCTTCTTACCACAAAACAACTCTTGCTCGTAAGACCAGAAACTACATGGGATTCAACTCCATTTAGGACTGGGAAACAAACGCTAGCTTGCTTTACAAGAAACACACTCTGCTTTTGATGAAAGAGCAATGTGTTTCCTATCGGGTCCACACAGTGAGCTTGCTCAGAACAAAAAAACTGTGCTTCCTATACACACTGGACATATCTAGTTCAACTCTGCTTAGGAAACTGATAAGAACAGTAGCTCCTCTTCAGTCCAATACACTGTACTTGCTGGGAACAGAAGTGAGTGCTATTTGCGCTGTGTATGGCAAAGTGAGCGCAATAGTGACTTTCCTTACCAGAAAACAACTCTTGCTCGTATGACCAAAAACTGCATGTGATTCAACTCCATTTAGGACTGGGAAACAAACGCTAGCTCACCTTGCAAGAAACACACTCTGCTTTTGAGAAAAGAGCACTGTTCTACTCTACTGTGTTTCCAATAGGGCCAGAACAGTCAGCTTGCTCAGAACAAAAGAACTGTGCTTCCTACACACATGGCCATATCTAGTTCAATTCTGCTTAGGAAACTGACAAGAACAGTAGATCCTCTTCAGTCCAATACACTGTACATGCTGGGAACAGACGCCAGTGCTATTTGCCCTGTGTATGACAATGGGAGGGCAATAGTGACTCTTCTTACCAGAAAACAACTCTTGCTTGTAGGACCAGAAACTGCACGTGATTCAACTCCATTTAGGACTGGGAAACAAATGCTAGCTCGCCTTACAAGAAACACACTCTGCTTTTGAGAAAAGAGCACTCTTCTACTCTACTGTGTTTCCTATGGTGTCCGAACAGTGAGCTTGCTCAGAACAAAAGAACTGTGCTTCCTACACACACGGGTCATATCTAGTTCAACTATGCTTAGGAAACTGACAAGAACAGTAGCTCCTCTTCAGTCCAATACACTGTACTTGCTGGGAACAGACGCCAGTGCTATTTGCACTGTGTATGGCAATGGGAGTGCAATAGTGACTCTTCTTACCAGAAAACAACTCTTGCTCCTAGGAACAGAAACTGCATGTGATTCAATTCCATTTAGGTCTGGGAAGCAAACGCTAACTCGCCTTAGAAGAAACACACTCTGCTTTTGAGAAAAGAGCACTCTTCTACTCTACTGTGTTTCCTATAGGGCCAGAACAGTGAGCTTGCTCAGAACAAAAGAACTGTGCTTCCTATACACACGGTCCATATCTAGTTCAACTCTGCTTAGGAAACTGACAAGACCTGTATCACCTCTTCAGTCCAATACACTGTACTTGATTGGAACAGACGCAAGTGCTATTTGCACTGTGTATGGCAATGGGAGCGCAATAGTGACTTTTTTTTTTTTTACCAAATAACAACTCTACTCATAGGACCAGAAACTGCATGTGATTCAACTTCATTTAGGACTGGGAAACAAAAGCTAGCTCGCCTTACAAGAAACACACTCTGCTTTTGAAAAAAGAGTACTCTTCTACTCTACTGTGTTTCCTATTGGGTCCGAACAGTGAGCTTGCTCAGAACAAATGAACTGTGCTTCGTACACACACGGGCCATATCTAGTTCAAGTCTGCTTAGGAAACTGACAAGAACAGTAGCTCCTCTTCAATCCAATACACTGTACTTGCTAAGAGCAGACGCGAGTGCTATTTGCACTGTGTATGGCAATGGGAGCGCAATAGTGAATCTTCTTTCCAGAAAACAACTCTTGCTCGTACGACCAGAAACTGCATGTGATTCAACTCCATTTAGGACTGGGAAACAAACGCTAGGTCGCCTTACAAGAAACACACTCTGCTTTTGAGAAAAGAGCACTCTTCTACTCTACTGTGTTTCCTATAGGGCCAGAACAGTGAGCTTTCTCAGGATAAAAGAACTGTGCTTCCTACACACACGGGCCATATCTAGTTCAACTCTGCTTAGGAAACTGACAAGAACAGTAGATCCTCTTCAGTCCAATACAATGTACAGGCTGGGAACAGACGCCAGTGATATTTGCCCTGTGTATGACAATGGGAGCACGATAGTGACTCTTCTTACCAAAAAACAACTCTTGCTCGTAGGACCAGAAACTGGATGTGATTCAACACCATTTAGGACTGGGAAACAAACGCTAGGTCGCCTTACACTAAACACACTCGGCTTTAGAGAAAAGAGCACTCTTCTACTCTACTGTGTTTCCTATGGGGTCCGAACAGTGAGCTTGCTCAGAACAAATGAACTGTGTTTTTTACACACATGGGCCATATCTAGTTCAACTCTGCTTAGGAAACTGACAAGAAGAGTATCTCCTCCTCAGTCCAATGCACTGTACTTGCTGGGAACAGACGAGTGCTATTTGTACTGTGTACAGCAATGGGAGCACAATAGTGACCCTTCTTACCAGAAAACAACTCTGGCTCTTAGGACCAGAAACTGCATGTGATTCAACTCCACTTAGGACTGGGAAACAAACGCTAGCTTGCCTTACAAGAAACACACTCTGCTTTTGAGAAAAGAGTACTCTTCTACTCTACTGTTTTTCCTATAGGGCCAGAACAGTAAGCTTGCTCAGAACAAAAGAAATGTGCTTCCTACACACAGGGGCCATATCTTGTTCAACTCTGCATCAGAAACTGACAAGAACAGTAGATCCTCTTCATTCCAATACACTGTACATGCTGGGAACAGACACGAGTGCTATTTGCCCTGTGTATGACAATGGGAGCGAAATAGTGACTCTTCTTACCAGAAAACAACTCTTGATCATAGGAGCAGAAACAGCATGTGATTCAACTCCATTTAGGTCTGGGAAGCAAACGCTAGCTCGCCTTACAAGAAACACACTCTGCTTTTGAGAAAAGAGCACTCTTCTACTCTACTGTGTTTCCTATGGGGTCCGAACAGTGAGCTTGCTCAGAACAAATGAACTGTGCTTCCTATACACACGGGCCATATCTAGTTCAACTCTGCTTAGGAACCTGACAAGAACAGTAGCTCCTATTCAGTCCAATACACTGTACTTGATTGGAACAGACACAAGTGCTATTTGTACTGTATATGGCATTGGGAGCGCAATAGTGACTCTTCTTACCAAAAAATAACTCTACTCGTAGGACCAGAAACTGCATGTGATTCAAATTCATTTAGGACTGGGAAACAAAAGCTAGTCGCCTTACAAGAAATACACTCTGCTTTTGAGAAAAGAGCACTCTTCTTCTCTGCTATGTGTCCTATGGGGTCCGAACAGTGAGCTTGCTCAGAACAAAAGAACTGTGCTTCCTACGCACAGGGGCCATATCTAGTTCAACTCTGCTTAGGAAACTGACAAGAACAGTAGCTCCTCTTCAGTCCAATACACTGTACTTGCTGGGAACAGACGCGAGTGCTATTTGCACTGTGTAAGGATTTGGGAGCACAAAAGTGACTCTTTTTACCAGAAAACAACTCTTGCTCATAGGACCAGAAACTGCATGTGTTTCAACTCCATTTAGGACTGGGA
The DNA here is from genome assembly GCF_949786415.1 of Peromyscus eremicus. Taxonomy (NCBI): domain Eukaryota; kingdom Metazoa; phylum Chordata; class Mammalia; order Rodentia; family Cricetidae; genus Peromyscus; species Peromyscus eremicus. The sequence goes on along the minus strand of NW_026734568.1, from coordinate 19,766 downwards.
AACAAATGATATCTCGCCTTACAAGAAAGGCACTCTGCTTTTGAGAAAAGAGCACTCTTCTACTCTACTGTGTTTCCTATAGGGCCAGTACAGTGAGCTTGCTCAGAACAAAAGAACTGTGCTTCCTACACAAATGGCCATATCCAGTTCAATCCTGCTTAGGAAACTGACAAGAACAGTAGCTCCTCTTCAGTCCAATACACTGTACTTGCTGGGAACAGATGCAAGTGCTATTTGCACTGTGTTTGGCAATGGGAGCACAATAGTGACTTTCGTTACCAGAAAACAACTCTTGCTCGTATGACCAAAAACTGCATGTGATTCAACTCCATTTAGGACTGGGAAACAAACGCTAGCTCACCTTGCAAGAAACACACTCTGCTTTTGAGAAAAGAGCACTGTTCTACTCTACTGTGTTTCCAATAGGGCCAGAACAGTCAGCTTGCTCAGAACAAAAGAACTGTGCTTCCTACACACATGGCCATATCTAGTTCAATTCTGCTTAGGAAACTGACAAGAACAGTAGATCCTCTTCAGTCCAATACACTGTACATGCTGGGAACAGACGCCAGTGCTATTTGCCCTGTGTATGACAATGGGAGGGCAATAGTGACTCTTCTTACCAGAAAACAACTCTTGCTTGTAGGACCAGAAACTGCATGTGATTCAAATTCATTTAAGACTTGGAAACAAAAGCTAGCTCACCTTACAAGAAACACACTCTGCTTTTGAGAAAAGAGCATTCTTCTTCTCTACTATGTTTCCTATGGGGTCTGAACATTGAGCTTTCTCAGAACAAAAGAACTGTGCTTCCTACACACACGGGCCATATCTAGTTCAACTCTGCTTAGGAAACTGACAAGAACAGTAGCTCCCCTTCAGTACAATACACTGTACTTGCTGGAAACGGAGGCGAGTGCTATTTGCACTGTGTATGGCAATGGGAGCACAATAGTGACTTTCCTTACCAGAAAACAACTCTTGCTCGTAGGACCAAAAACTGCATGTGATTGAACTCCATTTGGGACTGGGAAACAAACGCTAGATCGCCTTACAAGAAACACACTCTGCTTTTGAGAAAAGAGCACTCTTCTACTCTACTGTGTTTCCTATAGGGCCAGAACAGTGAGCTTGCTCAGAACAAAAGAAATGTGCTTCATACACACACGGGCCATATCTAGTTCAATTCTGCTTAGGAAACTGACAAGAACAGTAGCTCCTCTTCTGTCCAATACACTGTACTTGCTGGAAACAGACGCGAGTGCTATTTGCACTGTATATGTCAACGGGAGCGCAATAGTGACTTTCCTTACCAGAAAACAGCTCTTGCTCGTAGGACCAAAAACTGCATGTGATTCAACTCCATTTAGGACTGGGAAACAAACGCGGGCTCGCCTTACAAGAAACACACTCTGCTTTTGAGAAAAGAGCACTCTTCTACTCTACTGTGTTTCCTATAGGGCCAGTACAGTGAGCTTGCTCAGAACAAAAGAACTGTGCTTCCTACACAAATGGCCATATTCAGTTCAATCCTGCTTAGGAAACTGACAAGAACAGTAGCTCCTCTTCAGTCCAATACACTGTACTTGCTGGGAACAGATGCAAGTGCTATTTGCACTGTGTATGGCAATGGGAGTGCAATAGTGACTCTTCCTACCAGAAAACAACTCTTGCACGTAGGACCAAAAACTGCATGTGATTCAACTCCATTTAGGACTAGGAAACAAACACCAGATCGCCTAACAAGAAACATACTCTGCTTTTGAGAAAAGAGCACTCTTCTATTCTACTGTGTTTCCTATAGGGCCAGAACAGTGAGCTTGCTCAGAACAAAAGAACTGTGCTTCCTGCACACAGGGGCCATATCTAGTTCAACTCTGGTTAGGAAACTGACAAGAATAGTAGCTCCTCTTCAGTCCAATACACTGTACTTGCTGGGAACAGACGTGAGTGCTATTTGCACTGTGTATGGCACTGGGAGCGCAGTAGTGACTCTTTTTACCAGAAAACAACTCTTGCTCGTTGGACCAGAAACTGCATGGGATTCAACTCCATTTAGGACTGGGAAACAAATGCTAGCTTGCCTTACAAGAAACACACTCTGCTTTTGAGAAAAGAGCACTCTTCTACTCTACTGTGTTTCCTATAGGGCCAGAACAGTGAGCTTGCTCAGAACAAAAGAAATGTGCTTCATAAACACACGGGCCATATCTAGTTCAACTCTGCTTAGGAACCTGACAAGAACAATAGATCCTCTTCAGTCCAATACACTGTACATGCTGGGAACAAATGCCAGTGCTATTTGCCCTGTGTTTGACAATGGTAGCGCAATAGTGACTCTTCTTAACAGAAAATACTCTTGTTGTAGGACCAGAAACTGCATGTGATTCAACTCCATTTAGGACTGGGAAACAAATGCTATCTCGCCTTACAAGAAACACACTCTGCTTTTGAGAAAAGAGCACTCTTGTACTCTACTGTGTTTCCTATAGGGCCAGTACAGTGAGCTTGCTAAGAACAAAAGAACTGTGCTTCCTACACAAATGGCCATATCCAGTTCAATTCTGCTTAGGAAACTGAGAAGAACAGTAGCTCCTCTTCAGTCCAATACACTGTACTTGCTGGGAACAGATGCGAGTGCTATTTGCACTGTGTTTGGCAATGGGAGCGCAATAGTGACTTTCCTTACCAGAAAACAACTCTTGCGCGTAGGACCAAAAAGTGCATGTGATTCAACTCCATTTAGGACTGGGAAACAAACACTAGCTCGCCTTACAAGAAACACACTCTGCTTTTGAGAAAAGAACACTCTTCCACTCTACTGTGTTTCCTATAGGGCCAGAACAGTGAGCTTGCTCAGAAGAAAAGAACTGTGCTTTCTGCACACACGGGACATATCTAGTTCAACTCTGCTTAGGAAACTGACAAGAACAGTAGCTCGTCTTCAGTCCAATACACTGTACTTTCTAGGAACAGATGCAAGTGCTATTTGCATCGTGTATGACAATGGGAGCGCAATAGTGACTCTTCTTACCACAAAACAACTCTTGCTCGTAAGACCAGAAACTACATGGGATTCAACTCCATTTAGGACTGGGAAACAAACGCTAGCTTGCTTTACAAGAAACACACTCTGCTTTTGATGAAAGAGCAATGTGTTTCCTATCGGGTCCACACAGTGAGCTTGCTCAGAACAAAAAAACTGTGCTTCCTATACACACTGGACATATCTAGTTCAACTCTGCTTAGGAAACTGATAAGAACAGTAGCTCCTCTTCAGTCCAATACACTGTACTTGCTGGGAACAGAAGTGAGTGCTATTTGCGCTGTGTATGGCAAAGTGAGCGCAATAGTGACTTTCCTTACCAGAAAACAACTCTTGCTCGTATGACCAAAAACTGCATGTGATTCAACTCCATTTAGGACTGGGAAACAAACGCTAGCTCACCTTGCAAGAAACACACTCTGCTTTTGAGAAAAGAGCACTGTTCTACTCTACTGTGTTTCCAATAGGGCCAGAACAGTCAGCTTGCTCAGAACAAAAGAACTGTGCTTCCTACACACATGGCCATATCTAGTTCAATTCTGCTTAGGAAACTGACAAGAACAGTAGATCCTCTTCAGTCCAATACACTGTACATGCTGGGAACAGACGCCAGTGCTATTTGCCCTGTGTATGACAATGGGAGGGCAATAGTGACTCTTCTTACCAGAAAACAACTCTTGCTTGTAGGACCAGAAACTGCACGTGATTCAACTCCATTTAGGACTGGGAAACAAATGCTAGCTCGCCTTACAAGAAACACACTCTGCTTTTGAGAAAAGAGCACTCTTCTACTCTACTGTGTTTCCTATGGTGTCCGAACAGTGAGCTTGCTCAGAACAAAAGAACTGTGCTTCCTACACACACGGGTCATATCTAGTTCAACTATGCTTAGGAAACTGACAAGAACAGTAGCTCCTCTTCAGTCCAATACACTGTACTTGCTGGGAACAGACGCCAGTGCTATTTGCACTGTGTATGGCAATGGGAGTGCAATAGTGACTCTTCTTACCAGAAAACAACTCTTGCTCCTAGGAACAGAAACTGCATGTGATTCAATTCCATTTAGGTCTGGGAAGCAAACGCTAACTCGCCTTAGAAGAAACACACTCTGCTTTTGAGAAAAGAGCACTCTTCTACTCTACTGTGTTTCCTATAGGGCCAGAACAGTGAGCTTGCTCAGAACAAAAGAACTGTGCTTCCTATACACACGGTCCATATCTAGTTCAACTCTGCTTAGGAAACTGACAAGACCTGTATCACCTCTTCAGTCCAATACACTGTACTTGATTGGAACAGACGCAAGTGCTATTTGCACTGTGTATGGCAATGGGAGCGCAATAGTGACTTTTTTTTTTTTTTACCAAATAACAACTCTACTCATAGGACCAGAAACTGCATGTGATTCAACTTCATTTAGGACTGGGAAACAAAAGCTAGCTCGCCTTACAAGAAACACACTCTGCTTTTGAAAAAAGAGTACTCTTCTACTCTACTGTGTTTCCTATTGGGTCCGAACAGTGAGCTTGCTCAGAACAAATGAACTGTGCTTCGTACACACACGGGCCATATCTAGTTCAAGTCTGCTTAGGAAACTGACAAGAACAGTAGCTCCTCTTCAATCCAATACACTGTACTTGCTAAGAGCAGACGCGAGTGCTATTTGCACTGTGTATGGCAATGGGAGCGCAATAGTGAATCTTCTTTCCAGAAAACAACTCTTGCTCGTACGACAAGAAACTGCATGTGATTCAACTCCATTTAGGACTGGGAAACAAACGCTAGGTCGCCTTACAAGAAACACACTCTGCTTTTGAGAAAAGAGCACTCTTCTACTCTACTGTGTTTCCTATAGGGCCAGAACAGTGAGCTTTCTCAGGATAAAAGAACTGTGCTTCCTACACACACGGGCCATATCTAGTTCAACTCTGCTTAGGAAACTGACAAGAACAGTAGATCCTCTTCAGTCCAATACAATGTACAGGCTGGGAACAGACGCCAGTGATATTTGCCCTGTGTATGACAATGGGAGCACGATAGTGACTCTTCTTACCAAAAAACAACTCTTGCTCGTAGGACCAGAAACTGGATGTGATTCAACACCATTTAGGACTGGGAAACAAACGCTAGGTCGCCTTACACTAAACACACTCGGCTTTAGAGAAAAGAGCACTCTTCTACTCTACTGTGTTTCCTATGGGGTCCGAACAGTGAGCTTGCTCAGAACAAATGAACTGTGTTTTTTACACACATGGGCCATATCTAGTTCAACTCTGCTTAGGAAACTGACAAGAAGAGTATCTCCTCTTCAGTCCAATGCACTGTACTTGCTGGGAACAGACGAGTGCTATTTGTACTGTGTACAGCAATGGGAGCACAATAGTGACCCTTCTTACCAGAAAACAACTCTGGCTCTTAGGACCAGAAACTGCATGTGATTCAACTCCACTTAGGACTGGGAAACAAACACTAGCTTGCCTTACAAGAAACACACTCTGCTTTTGAGAAAAGAGTACTCTTCTACTCTACTGTTTTTCCTATAGGGCCAGAACATTAAGCTTGCTCAGAACAAAAGAAATGTGCTTCCTACACACAGGGGCCTTATCTTGTTCAACTCTGCATCAGAAACTGACAAGAACAGTAGATCCTCTTCATTCCAATACACTGTACATGCTGGGAACAGACACGAGTGCTATTTGCCCTGTGTATGACAAAGGGAGCGAAATAGTGACTCTTCTTACCAGAAAACAACTCTTGATCATAGAACCAGAAACAGCATGTGATTCAACTCCATTTAGGTCTGGGAAGCAAACGCTAGCTCGCCTTACAAGAAACACACTCTGCTTTTGAGAAAAGAGCACTCTTCTACTCTACTGTGTTTCCTATGGGGTCCGAACAGTGAGCTTGCTCAGAACAAATGAACTGTGCTTCCTATACACACGGGCCATATCTAGTTCAACTCTGCTTAGGAAACTGACAAGAACAGTAGCTCCTCTTCAGTCCAATACACTGTACTTGCTGGAAACAGACGCGAGTGCTATTTGCACTGTGTAAGGATTTGGGAGCACAAAAGTGACTCTTTTTACCAGAAAACAACTCTTGCTCGTAGGACCAGAAACTGCATGTGTTTCAACTCCATTTAGGACTGGGAAACAAATGATATCTCGCCTTACAAGAAAGGCACTCTGCTTTTGAGAAAAGGGCACTCTTCTACTCTACTGTGTTTCCTATAGGGCCAGTACAGTGAGCTTGCTCAGAACAAAAGAACTGTGCTTCCTACACAAATGGCCATATCCAGTTCAATCCTGCTTAGGAAACTGACAAGAACAGTAGCTCCTCTTCAGTCCAATACACTGTACTTGCTGGGAACAGATGCGAGTGCTATTTGCACTGTGTTTGGCAATGGGAGCACAATAGTGACTTTCGTTACCAGAAAACAACTCTTGCACGTAGGACCAAAAACTGCATGTGATTCAACTCCATTTAGGACTGGGAAACAAACACCAGCTCGCCTAACAAGAAACATACTCTGCTTTTGAGAACAGAGCACTCTTCTACTCTACTCTGTTTCCTATAGGGCCAGAACAATGAGCTTGCTCAGAACAAAAGAAATGTGCTTCATACGCACACAGGCCATATTTAGTTCAATTCTGCATAGGAAACTGGCAAGAAGAGTAGCTCCATTTCAGTCCAATACACTGTACTTGATTGGAACAGACGCAAGTGCTATTTGTAATGTGTATTGGATTGGGAGCGCAATAGTGACTCTTCTTACCAAAAAATAACTCTACTCGTAGGACCAGAAACTGCATGTGATTCAAATTCATTTAAGACTTGGAAACAAAAGCTAGCTCACCTTACAAGAAACACACTCTGCTTTTGAGAAAAGAGCATTCTTCTTCTCTACTATGTTTCCTATGGGGTCTGAACATTGAGCTTTCTCAGAACAAAAGAACTGTGCTTCCTACACACACGGGCCATATCTAGTTCAACTCTGCTTAGGAAACTGACAAGAACAGTAGCTCCCCTTCAGTACAATACACTGTACTTGCTGGAAACGGAGGCGAGTTCTATTTGCACTGTGTATGGCAATGGGAGCGCAATAGTGACTTTCCTTACCAGAAAACAACTCTTGCTCGTAGGACCAAAAACTGCATGTGATTGAACTCCATTTGGGACTGGGAAACAAACGCTAGATCGCCTTACAAGAAACACACTCTGATTTTGAGAAAAGAGCACTCTTCTACTCTACTGTGTTTCCTATAGGGCCAGAACAGTGAGCTTGCTCAGGATAAAAGAACTGTGCTTCCTACACACACGGGCCATATCTAGTTCAACTCTGCTTAGGAAACTGACAAGAACAGTAGATCCTCTTCAGTCCAATACAATGTACAGGCTGGGAACAGACGCCAGTGATATTTGCCCTGTGTATGACAATGGGAGCGCGATAGTGACTCTTCTTACCAGAAAACAACTCTTGCTCGTAGGACCAGAAACTGGATGTGATTCAACACCATTTAGGACTGGGAAACAAACGCTAGGTCGCCTTACACTAAACACACTCGGCTTTAGAGAAAAGAGCACTCTTCTACTCTACTGTGTTTCCTATGGGGTCCGAACAGTGAGCTTGCTCAGAACAAATGAACTGTGTTTTTTACCCACATGGGCCATATCTAGTTCAACTCTGCTTAGGAAACTGACAAGAAGAGTATCTCCTCTTCAGTCCAATACACTGTACTTGCTGGGAACAGACGAGTGCTATTTGTACTGTGTACAGCAATGGAGCACAATAGTGACCCTTCTTACCAGAAAACAACTCTGGCTCTTAGGACCAGAAACTGCATGTGATTCAACTCCATTTAGGACTGGGAAACAAACTCTAGCTCACCTTGCAAGAAACACACTCTGCTTTTGAGAAAAGAGCACTGTTCTACTCTACTGTGTTTCCAATAGGGCCAGAACAGTGAGCTTGCTCAGAACAAAAGAACTGTGCTTCCTACACACATGGCCATATCTAGTTCAATTCTGCTTAGGAAACTGACAAGAACAGTAGATCCTCTTCAGTCCAATACACTGTACATGCTGGGAACAGACGCCAGTGCTATTTGCCCTGTGTATGACAATGGGAGGGCAATAGTGACTCTTCTTACCAAAAAACAACTCTTGCTTGTTGGACCAGAAACTGCACGTGATTCAACTCCATTTAGGACTGGGAAACAAATGCTAGCTCGCCTTACAAGAAACACACTCTGCTTTTGAGAAAAGAGCACTCTTCTACTCTACTGTGTTTCCTATTTTGTCCGAACAGTGAGCTTGCTCAGAACAAAAGAACTGTGCTTCCTACACACACGGGTTATATCTAGTTCAACTATGCTTAGGAACTGACAAGAACAGTAGCTCCTCTTCAGTCAATACACTGTACTTGCTGGGAACAGACGTGAGTGCTATTTGCACTGTGTAATGCAATGGGAGCACAATAGTGACTTTCCTTACCAGAAAACAACTCTTGCTCGTACGTCCAGAAACTGCATGTGATTCAACTCCATTTAGGACTGGAAAACAAACGCTAGCTCGCCTTACAAGAAACACACTCCGCTTTTGAGAAAAGAGCACTCTTCTACTCTACTGTGTTTCCTATAGGGCCAGAACAGTGAGCTTGCCTAGAACAAAAGAACTGTGCTTCCTACACACGGGTCATATCTATTTCAACTCTGCATAGGAAACTGACAAGAACAGTAGATCCTCTTCAGTCCAATACACTGTACATACTGGGAACAGACGCCAGTGCTATTTGCCCTGTGTATGACAATGCGAGCGAAATAGTGACTCTTCTTACCAGAAAACAACTCTTTATCGTAGGACCAGAAACTGCATGTGATTCAACTCCATTGGGTCGGGGAAGCAAACGCTAACTCGCCTTAGAAGAAACACACTCTGCTTTTGAGAAAAGAGCACTCTTTTACTCTACTGTGTTTCCTACAGGGCCAGAAAGTGAGCTTGCTCAGAACAAAAGAACTGTGCTTCCTATACACAGGGGCCATATCTAGTTCAACTCTTCTTAGGAAACTGACAAAACCTGTATCACCTCTTCAGTCCAATACACTGTACTTTATTGAACAGACGCAAGTGCTATTTGCACTGTGTATGGCAATGGGAGCGCAATAGTGACTTTTTTTTTTTTTTACCAAATAACAACTCTACTCATAGGACCAGAAACTGCATGTGATTCAACTTCATTTAGGATTGGGAAACAAAAGCTAGCTCGCCTTACAAGAAACCCACTCTGCTTTTGAGAAAAGAGTACTCTTCTACTCTACTATGTTTCCTATAGGGTCCGAACAGTGAGCTTGCTCAGAACAAATGAACTGTGCTTCATACACACACGGGCCATATCTAGTTCAAGTCCGCTTAGGAAACGGACAAGAACAGTAGCTCCTCTTCAATCCAATACACTGTACTTGCTAAGAGCAGACGCAAGTGCTATTTGCACTGTGTATGGCAATGGGAGCGCAATAGTGAATCTTCTTTCCAGAAAACAACTCTTGCTCATACGACCAGAAACTGCATGTAATTCAACTCCATTTAGGACTGGGAAACAAACGCTAGGTCGCCTTACAAGAAACACACTCTGCTTTTGAGAAAAGAGCACTATTCTACACTACTGTGTTTCCTATAGGGCCAGAACAGTGAGCTTGCTCAGGATAAAAGAACTGTGCTTCCTACACACACGGGCCATATCTAGTTCAACTCTGCTTAGGAAACTGACAAGAACAGTAGATCGTCTTCATTCCACTACAATGTACAGGCTGGGAACAGACGCCATTGATATTTGCCCTGTGTATGACAATGGGAGCGCGATAGTGACTCTTCTTACCAGAAAACAACTCTTGCTCGTAAGACCAGAAACTGGATGTGATTCAACTCCATTTAGGACTGGAAGCAAACGCTAGGTCTCCTTACACTAAACACACTCGGCTTTAGAGAAAAGAGCACTCTTCTACTCTACTGTGTTTCCTATGGGGTCCGAACAGTGAGCTTGCTCAGAACAAATGAACTGTGCTTTTTACACACATGGGCCATATCTAGTTCAACTCTGCTTAGGAAACTGACAAGAACAGTAGCTCCTCTTCAGTCTAATACACTGTACTTGCTGGGAACAGACGCCAGTGATATTTGCACTGTGTATAGCAAAGGGAGCGCAATAGTGACTCTTCTTACCAGAAAACAACTCTTGCTCTTAGGACCAGAAACTGCTTGAGATTCAACTCCATTTAGGACTGGGAAACAAACGCTAGCTCACCTTACAAGAAACACACTCTGCTTTTGAGAAAAGAGCACTCTTCTACTCTACTGTGTTTCCTATAGGGCCAGAACAGTGAGCTTGCTCAGAACAAAAGAACTGTGCTTCCTAGGCACACGTGCCATATCTAGTTCAACTCTGCTTAGGAAACTGACAAGAACAGTAGCTCCTCTTCAGTCCAATACACTGTACTTGCTGGTAGCAGATGTGAGTGCTATTTGTGCTGTGTATGGCAAAGGGAGCGCAATAGTGACTTTCCTTACCAGAAAAAAACTCTTGCTCCTACGTCCAGAAACTGCATGTGATTCAACTCCATTTAGGACTGGGAAACAAACGCTAGCTCGCCTTACAAGAAACACACTCTGCTTTTGAGAAAAGAGCACTCTTCTACTCTACTGTGTTTCCTATAGGGCCAGAACAGTGAGCTTGCTCAGAACAAAAGAACTGTGCTTCCGACACACACGGGTCATAACTATGTCAACTCTGCATAGGAAACTGACAAGAACAGTAGATCCTCTTCAGTGCAATACACTGTACATGCTGGGAACAGACGCCAGTGCTATTTGCCCTGTGTATGACAATGGGAGCGTGATAGTGACTCTTCTTACCAGAAAACAACTCTTGCTCGTAGGACCAGAAACTGCATGTGATTCAACTCCATTTAGGACTGGGAAGCAAACGCTAGGTCGCCTTACACTAAAAACACTCGGCTTTTGAGAAAAGAGCACTCTTCTACTCTACTGTGTTTCCTATGGGGTCCGAACAGTGAGCTTGCTCAGAACAAATGAACTGTGCTTTTTACACACATGGGCCATATCTAGTTCAACTCTGCTTACGAAACTGACAAGAACAGTATCTCCTCTTCAGTCCAATACACTGTACTTACTGGGAACAGAATCGAGTGCTATTTGCACTGTGTATAGCAATGGGAGCGCAATAGTGACTCTTCTTACCAGAAAACAACTCTTGCTCTTAGGACCAGAAACTGCTTGTGATTCAACTCCATTTAGGACTGAGAAACAAACGCTAGCTCACCTTACAAGAAACACACTCTGCTTTTGAGAATAGAGCACTCTTCTACTCTACTGTGTTTCCTATAGGGCCAAAACAGTGAGCTTGCTCAGAACAAAAGAACTGTGCTTCCTACACACACGGGCCATATGTAGTTCAACTCTGCTTAGGAAACTGACAAGAACAGTAGCTTCTCCACAGTCCAATACACTGTACTTGCTGGGAACAGACGCGAGTGCTATTTGCACTGTGTACGGAAATGGGAGCACAATAGTGAGTCTTCTTACCAGAAAACAACTCTTGCTCATAGGACCAGAAACTGCATGTGATTGAACTCCATTTACTGGGAAACAAATGCTAACTCGCCTTATAAGAAACACACTCTGCTTTTGAGAAAAGAGCACTCTTCTACTCTACTCTGTTTTCTATAGCGCCAGAACAGTTAGCTTGCTCAGAACAAAAGAACTGTGCTTCCTACACACACGGCCATATCTAGTTCAATTCTGCTTAGTAAATTGAGAAGAACAGTATCTCCTCTTCAGTCCAATACACTGTACATGCTGGGAACAGACGCTAGTGCTATTTGCACTGTGTACGACAAAGGGAGCACAATAGTAACTCTTCTTACCAGAAAACAACTCTTGCTCGTAGGACCAGAAAGTGCATGTGATTCAACTCTATTTAAGACTGGGAAACAAACGCTAGCTCGCCTTACAAGAAACACACTCTGCTTTTGAGAAAAGAGCACTCTTCTACTCTACTGTGTTTCCTATAGGGCCAGTACAGTGAGCCTGCTCAGAACAAAAGAACTGTGCTTCCTGCACAAATGGCCATATCCAGTTCAATTCTGCTTAGGAAACTGACAAGAACAGTAGCTCCTCTTCAGTCCAATACACTGTACTTGCTGGGAATAGATGCACAACTCTTGTGCGTAGGACCAAAAACTGCATGTGATTCAACTCCATTTAGGACTGGGAAACAAACGCTAGCTTGCCTTACAAGAAACACAGTCTGCTTTTGAGAAAAGAGCACTCTTCTACTCTTCTGTGTTTCCTGTAGGGCCAGAACAGTGAAATTGCTCAGAACAAATGTACTGTGCTCCCTACACACACGGGCCATATCTAGTTCAACTCTGCTTAGGAACCTGACAAGAACAGTAGATCCTCTTCAGTCCAATACACTGTACATGCTGGGAACAAATGCCAGTGCTATTTGCCCTGTGTATGACAATGGGAGTGCAATAGTGACTCTTCTTACCAGAAAACAACTCTTGCTCGTAGGACCAGAAACTGCATGTGATTCAACTCCATTTAGGTCTGGGAAGCAAACGCTAGCTCGCCTTACAAGAAACACTCTCTGCTTTTGAGAAAAGAGCACTCTTCTACTCTACTGTGTTTCCTATGGGGTCCGAACAGTGAGCTTGCTCAGAACAAAAGAACTGTGCTTCTTATACACACGGGCCATATCTAGTTCAACTGTGCTTAGGAAACTGACAAGGACAGTAGCTCCTCTTCAGTCTAATACACTGTACTTGATTGGAACAGACACAAGTGCTATTTGTACTGTGTATGGCAATTGGAGCGCAATAGTGACTCTTCTTACCAAAAAATAACTCTACTCGTAGGACCAGAAACTGCATGTGATTCAAATTCATTTAGGACTTGGAAACAAAAGCTAGCTCGCCTTACAAGAAACACACTCTGCTTTTGAGAAAAGAGCACTCTTCTTCTCTATTATGTGTCCTATGGCGTCCGAACAGTGAGCTTGCTCACAACAAAGAACTGTGCTTCCTATGCACCCGGGCCATATCTAGTTCAACTCTGCTTAGGAAACTGACAAGAACAGAAGCTCCTATTCAGTCCAATACACTGTACTTGCTGGGAAAAGATGCGAGTGCTATTTGCACTGTGTTTGCAATGGGAGTGCAATAGTGACTTTCCTTACCAGAAAACAACTCTTGCGCGTAGGACCAAAAACTGCATGTGATTCAACTCCATTTAGGACTGGGAAACAAACGCTAGCTCGCCTTACAAGAAACACACTCTGCTTTTGAGAAAAGAGCACTCTTCTACTCTACTGTGTTTCCTATAGGGCCAGAACAGTGAGCTTGCTCAGAACAAAAGAACTGTGCTTCCTACACACACTGGCCATATCTAGTTCAACTCTGCTTAGGTAACTGACGAGAACAGTGGCTCCTCTTCAGTCCAATACTATGGTGATATTTTATTTGTATTAAAATGTTATTTGTATGTTTATAAATAAAGTTGCCCGGGTGTCAGAGCTATTAGCAAGACATAGGAAAGCAGGGCAGTGGTGGCGTATACTTGTATTCCCAGCACTTGGTATACAGATCTGGGTAAGTCTCTGTGTGTTCAGGGATACAGCCATTATTGGACACACATGCCTTTAATCTCAATACCAAGCAAGGAAAACTTGGAGGCCTATACAGACAGGCCATGACAAGGCAGTCATGTGGTTGGGTTTACAACCAATGAGAAGGCAGAACAGGAACACTATATAAAGACATTAACAAAGGGGTAGTGAGTTCTGAGAGGTAGGACCACTGCAGGAGGAAGGGTAAGGTTTTAGCTCTTAGCTCTGACCTCTTGGCTTTCTTCTTTGCATTGGTTCTGTGTTTCTTATTAAATAAGAAGGTTGTTTACATCTACATTTGGCGCCCAACGTGACAAGAATCCATTAACAACCGCTTGGCTTGGCTTGGCGGCAGGTCCGGTTTCCGGCCTGGGAGGCCCGGCTGCCTAGCTCGGGCCCAGGCCTGACTGACCAGCAGCTGGAGCTACTTGCAACTGCTACAAACAACTCAGGCCTGCCCTGCCGAATAGGGCCCATACCCGTAAAGCCAAGGCTTGACTCGGCTCAAGCCGCTACTCTTTCTCTCTCTCTCTCTCTCTCTCTCTCTCTCTCTCTCTCTCTCTCTCTTTCTGGATTCACACCTGGAACACCAGGAAGCTGTTTTGAAATTCCCTGGGATTCTACTGTTCTACCCAGACTTGGTAAGTCAATTAACATATCTATTTAAAAGAGAATTTTTTTTTCTACATTAAAAAAAATGGGCTTTATGTGTGCATTGGAAGAAAATTGGACTTTGTTTGAAATTTTAGGCACTGTGACAATGGAACAACTATAAGAAAAGGTTAATATTGATCGAATTATTCAGTTTATTACTTTTCTTATCCTCATTTTACTATTTAAAAAGATAGTCAATTTAAGTACCAGGATAACAGTCTTAGAAAAACCTATTAAACTAGTAAAAATGAATTATAGAGAAATTCAAAATCAGACAGAAGAAATAAACAGTGAAGTTGTTTCAAAATTGGATCATAAGGTTACAGAAAGAAAGCAAGTTTTCACACAATCACCCTTAATTTATCCGGTAGCGGTACAGCAGCTACCTGATGAAGAGAATGAACAGAATACTTGGGCTCCAATTAAAATGTTAGACTTACGAAGATTTAAGGAGGCAATAGCATCTTATGGCATGCACTCCCCATATGTAAAGCAAATGTTAAACAACTGGTCAACTAGTAATAGGATTATACCAAAGGACTGGCGGGAATTGGCACAGGCTGTTCTTGAACCTGGACAACATCTCCAGTGGAAAATGTGGTTCAATAATGAGGCTAAAAATATAGAAAAACAATGGAGGGATAGCGGAATACAAGTCTGTCAGGATCAGCTTATTGGAGAAGGCCAATATGCTTCAGTAGAAACACAAAGTTTATATGATGTCCAAACCCTAGTTCTATGTCGAAAGGCAGCTTTGAATGCATGGGACAAAGTTGAAGAACCAGGAAAAAAAACTGAGTCATTTACAAAGGTTATACAGGGCCCAAAAGAATCTTTCACAGATTTCTTACAAAGATTGACTTCAGCAGTACAGAAAATGGTCCCGAATTCAGAGGCTAGTCAGATAATAATTGAATCTTTGGCCTTTGAGAATGCAAATGCAGCATGCAAAAGGATAATCAGGCCGTTAAAGGCAAGATCTGCACCTTTGGAAGATTGGATTAGAGATACAGTTAATGTTGAGGCTTATGACCATGATGATATGTGGGTAGGAAAAGCAATTTCAAAAGGTTTGAGCAATGTTAGATGTTTTGGATGTGGAAAGCAAGGACATTTGAAAAGGGATTGTAAACAGGTCATTCCTAGAAATAATGTTTCTTCAAGGAACACTGGCAACAGAATGCCCCTTCCTTCTGGAGTATGCAGAAGGTGTGGTAAGGGAAAACACTGGACCAACGAATGTAGATCAACAAGGGACAGACAGGGTAATCCTCTGCCTCGAGCCTCGGGAAACTCCCAGAGGGGCCTCAGGCAGGCCCCCACAGTAAATCCAGTTCAAACGTTTCCTGCAGTTGTAGAGGAAACCCCTACTCAAAGCAACTAAATAACAAAATGTCTATAGGAATAAATCATGTTAGTCGAGATGATGAAACAGAGAAAATAGGGAATTCAGGAAAAAAACATAAAGAAAATTTTTTGGCAAACTTCTATTAATGAACAAAGACCAAAACTAACAATAAAAATAAATGGTGTTTTGTTGTCTGGTCTGGTAGACACAGGTGCTGACATTACCATAATTGCACCAGAATTTTGGCATCCAACTTGGCCTCCTCAGGAGGTAAACGTTCAACTGTTAGGAATTGGGACATTATCTCGAGTGAAACAAAGTGCAAGATGGCTTGAATGTATAGGTCCAGAAGGACAGAAAGGAAAATTAAAACCATATATGGCTAACATAGCTATGAACCTGTGGGGTCGAGATTTGTTACAACAATGGAATACTCAGATTAATATCCCTCCAATCTCAGAAACAAATCATAAATTAGTACATGTTTCTGAGAGAAATATTAAAAGATATTATTCTAATGAGTGCTCACCAGCCATCCATGTCATACAAGAACAGGGCACAACTGATAATTTTCCAAAAACACCAACAGCTCTACCTTTAAAATGGTCAACAGATAAGCCTGTATGGGTTCAGCAATGGCCTTTAACAACAGAGAAACTCCAGGCTTTACAAGAGCTGGTGGAAGAACAGTTAAATGCTCATCATATTGAAGAATCAACCAGCCCTTGGAATTCTCCTGTATTTGTTGTTAAAAAGAAATCTGGTAAATGGAGAATGGTAACAGACCTTAGAGCAATTAACAAAGTAATTCAGCCAATGGGCTCTTTACAATCTGGAATTCCTTTGCCTACTCTGTTACCAAAAGGATGGCCTCTCATAGTTATTGATTTAAAAGACTGTTTCTTTTCAATACCGTTACAAGAAAAAGACAGAGAAAGATTTGCTTTCACAGTGCCTACTTATAATAATTCTCAACCGGTTAAAAGATTTCAATGGAGGGTTCTCCCACAGGGAATGTTGAATAGCCCAACTTTGTGCCAATATTTTGTAAAACAGCCATTAGAAGTGATACGTAAAAAATTTCCTAAATCTATAATTTATCATTATATGGATGATATTTTATTAGCTGACTCAAATGCAGATACTTTAGAAAGAATGTTTGAAGAAGTAAAGAAAATTTTGACTTGCTGGGGTTTACAAATTGCCCCCGAAAAGATACAAAGAGGAGATTCTATTAATTACTTAGGATATAAAATAGAACTTCAAAAAATTAGACCTCAAAAGGTGCAAATTAGGAGAGATAGACTACAGACTCTTAATGACTTTCAAAGATTATTTGGAGACATTTCTCATCGAAGAACTATTGTTGGGGTAAAAAATGATGAACTGAATAATTTGTTTAAAACCTTAGAAGGTGATAAGGACTTGAACAGTCCAAGAGAATTATCACCTGAAGCTGAAAAAGAATTGGCCTTGGTAGAAAAGAAAGTACATAAAGGGCACGTAGATCGTATTGATCCAAAGCTGGATTGCATTTTGGTTATTTTACCTTCTAGGCATTCTCCAACAGGAATATTAATGCAAAGGGAAGATATTATATTAGAATGGATATTTTTACCAAATAAACCAAATAAAAAATTAAAAACTTATGTAGAAAAAATCTCTGACTTGATTTGGAAAGGATAATTGAGACTTCGTCAGTTAGCAGGAATAGACCCAGCAGAAATTGTTGTACCTTTAACTAAGGAGGATATTGAAAAATTATGGATAGAAAATGAAGCTTGGCAAAAAGCTTGTAGTAATTTTTTGGGAGAAATTAACAGCAAATATCCCAAAAGCAATAGAATTGATCTTATAAAGAGAGCTGATTGGATCTTGCCTCGAATTGTGAGGAAAAAACCCATATCTGGAGTTCGTACATTTTATACAGATGCCAACAAATAAGGAAAGGCAGGTTACAAATCAGAAAATTTAAGTAAAGTGGTTCAAAGTCCTTATAATTCAGTTCAAAAATCAGAATTGTATGCTATTCTGTTGGTATTAATGGATTTTTCAGAACCTCTCAATGTAGTAACTGACTCTCAGTATGCTGAAAGAGTAGTATTACATATTGAGACTGCAGAATTTATCCACGATACTTCAGAATTAACTACATTATTTATTCAATTACAAGATACAATCAGAAAAAGGAGTCATCCTTTATATATAACTCACATCCAATCCCATACTGGTCTGCCAGGCCCTCTAGCACAAGGCAATGATGAGATTGATAAATTATTGATAGGAAATGTGTTGGAGGCCTCAGAATTTCATAAAAAACATCATGTAAATAGTAAAGGTTTAAAAAAGGATTTTTCCATAACCTGGCAACAAGCCAAAGAAATAGTAAGGAAATGTCCTACTTGTTCCTTCTACAATCAAACGCCATTACCAGCAGGATGTAACCCAAAGGGTACTCAGAGGAATGAAATCTGGCAGATGGACGTGTTTCACTTTGCAGAATTTGGAAAATTGAAATATGTACACCACACTATTGATACTTATTCAGGATTTCAATGGGCAACTGCTTTGAGTTCTGAAAAAGCTGATTCTGTAATCACTCATTTGCTAGAAGTTATGGCCATTATGGGTATACCTGCACAAATCAAAACTGATAATGCTCCATCATATGTCTCTGTTAAAATGAAACAGTTTTTTGCTTATTATAATATAAACCATATTACAGGTATACCACATAATCCTACAGGTCAAGCAGTTATAGAAAGATCAAACAGAACTCTAAAGGATATGCTAAATAAACAGAAAGGAGTAACAAAAACCCCCAGAAATAGACTACATAATGCTCTATTAACTTTAAATTTTCTCAATGCCAATGAGAAAGGAACAACAGCTGCAGAGAGACATTGGATAATAGAAAAAACTACAGAATTAAATCAACCTATATACTTTAAGGATGTGCTGACCTCAGAATGGAAACCAGGATATGTATTTCATTGGGGACGAGGTTTTGCTTTTATTTCTACAGGAGAAGATAAGCTGTGGGTACCATCAAAATTGATAAAGGTTCGATTTGAACAAGAGAGACCTCTTAATTAGAGGAGGTGATAGTTCATCAACTATCATGAACATCCAATTTAAACTAACTTACACCAGTAACATATATCTTTTCATTTAATCAGATAGTAACTTGCCAAAAAGGAACATCCCCAAAAAACCTTGGGGAAAGGTTTTTGTTTTTGTCTTTTAGGAGAATGAAGGTTAAGGAATTTGAAGAACACTGGACAAATGAGACAACTGAAGAAAAGGGACAAATCGTCTATCCTAAGAAACAGAGTGAAATGGCATATGGGTATGTTATCTAAAAAATTTTATGTCTTCCTAAATGTTTGTTTCTGCTTTTCTTTAAAGATTTAACACTATTTAACTTCTAATAGTCCCAGTTCAATTAAAATTTAAAGCTGACTTTGGAGTTGGAGAATGGCTCGCTCCTTCTTTAAACTCAAGCATGTTGTTAAAAGGAAAATACAGACTCTCTGTATCATGCCAGAGGAAAAGAGCCATCTTCTGCTATGGGACAGGAGAAAAGCCAAATTAATTAAGGGACTATTCTATTACTAATCTCAACTCTTTGATTCTATTCTGATTCTTTAAACTTTTCTTAAAGTATGAAATTTATATCAAAATTTACAAGATTAATATATATAGATATATATACATTTTAAACTTTGTTAAGATATATAAATGGTCATATAGAGTACTAACTAATTCTAAAAAGCCGCATATATAGTCTTTGTGTTCGAGTCTCTTATCAGTTTTTTGCAGGAAATCACGGTCAGGCCTAACATCAACTGAAGTCTCCAGGAAGAAGATGGGGCCCCACAACAACAACAATTCCACATGGACAATAATAACATCACTAAGCTGACAAACATCATCTACAGATCAGCTTTGAACTACAAAGTGCTCAGAGCAATTTTGAGAGCGCTAGCTGAAATGATCCAGTCTCAAAGACTACTTGAATAAGGATTTGAGATAAA